>NW_006798798.1:2207371-2209010 GCF_000442215.2 Lipotes vexillifer | reverse complement strand
GTAGGGAAAATGGTCTTAGGAATTCAGGGAGGAGAGAGAGCTAATTATACAATAAACACACACACAATGGCCTTGCCTGGACTTGATGCGCCAAGGCATCCAGCCCTGAGCCGCCCCAGCCGCTCCTCAGCTCCCCTCTCATTTTGTCCTCACCCCTGCCCCAGTGCCATCTTTCTTCCTGGCCACCACAAGGGCATTTAGCAAACCACTCCTCCATTCTGATTTCCCCCTTTTATTTGGCATCACTCCTTCATTTCAGTTGCCTCTCCTAAGTTGCTGGGGGGCCGGGGAGGGGGTTGGGAGGTGTGAGGAAGAAGAGATGGGCGGCCTTTGCCTTCTCCCTCGGGTTGGCCTCTGACTGTCCGGAAGATAGGCTCTAAGCCCAGGTAGCTGCGAAGAGGTCAGGTGGGCCCCAAGCGGTATGTGGATGCTGATGGGAACAAGTCTGCAGGGCACAGGGGAGAGGGAGCTGGTGCTTTCCTCGCTATGCATGCTTGTCTCCCTGCTTTTGTTTCTTTAAATATAAGATTTTTACCTTTAAGCTCCAGAGGCTCAGAAAGATGTCCCTGTCGCAGGAGCCTGCAGTTCTGAGGGTCAGCTCACCCATTGACTGTTCCATGGGCACAGAGCCTGTAACTCAGCCAGGACTCTTCCTTAACCCTTTGGAAAAAAAAAAAAAAAAAAAAGCAAAGGAATGCATTTTTCCTTCCCCCTTCTCATCCTGCTCTACTGACCTTTTGCTTCGTTTTTCGCTAATGTCATTTTCACTTTTGGTTGGGCTTTCTCGACAGTAAGGAAGACTTCTTTATGAAGCCGTGGTGATAAACTAGGGTCATGCATTCATTCACGTGGAGGAAGCCACTTCATCAGCTCCTACCCCAATATCAAATACCTCTAATCTCATCAGGAAAACAGCAAAACTGCAAAGAGCCCTTGTTAATCCTGTCACTTACTACCTCACTGGATTTTGAAAAATGCAGTTTAATTAGCAAAATAAAAGAACTTAATCTTTCTCCGTATTATTCACACAAGTAAAAATATATGCGTTGGCTGAAGATAAAAATAAATTGCACAGGGCTACTAACCAAACACAGGGGTGGGGGAAGGATGAGGCTGCAGTCACCCTGATTGGAGGGAATGAAACAAACCCTAGGCTTTCTTAGAACCCCATAAAAACAGCACTCCTTTCTCCATAAATACCTCACACATACTTAATATCAAGAGGAACAATTTTTACGCCAAAAGGTGTTTTAACATAGAGGAATATACTCCCTGTATTGCAGATTGTAGGCTTTGTAAACATGCAATAGGGTTCAGCAAAGCTGATGCTGTGGATTTTAATAAAAACTGTAGAAGTCAAGAGACAGAGCTTTTCCCAACAATTATTTTTAAAAAGGAATGAAAATCCCATTTTAAAAGATGATTGCGACAAGATAGTAAAAACAATTTTTTTTTGTCTTTCCTTTTTAACTCTAGCTACCTCTCTACCCTTTTACATATTCATAAAATGTATACGGAGCTAATTTTGAATGTGCCCTTTATGACTATGTCACAGTCGTAATATCGCCATGTTCTGAAGGCGTAATTAAAGATTTACCTAGATTTATGAGACTTTATCATTATCAATAGGGTTAGGAAT
>NW_006798798.1:2184172-2207270 GCF_000442215.2 Lipotes vexillifer | reverse complement strand
TGCCGGGGAGACACATTGTTGGAAGATTCTGCTCAGCAGTTTCTTGAGCAATGAGAGTCCTGGTATTACTTTAGTGCTCAAAAAAAATGACTGTTCGGCACTAATATATGGCCCTTTATTAGAAAGGGAACACCAAAGACACTTCAGTCAAAACACTTCAGTGGCTTACCCACCTCTTCCTTTTGGGGGATGGAATCAGTGAGAAAGCAAAACGTCTGGCTCATCGAATTGTGCGAGATGGAAGCATCAGCTGCCCACAGCGGCAGGTAGCTGACCCCTCAGATTCCCTTAATAAAGTTTGAGCCATATTAAGATGGACCAATGTGCCTTGAAAACAATAGGATGCGCTCTACATTGATCATTGCCCTCCGGAAACCAGGGGATGCCTGGCTCTTTGCCGTTTCCCATTTACTCAGGTAGGGACATCCCAAACACACCTGGTTCCCTACCTGCCATCTTTCTGTGGCTTTCCAGGTTTAGAGCCAGGAAAGTCATGAAAAGATTCTGTGGAAAGCAGTTCTCAGCAGCAATCCCAGCAATGAGGTTTTCTAATGTATCTAGATATTTCATTTTTCCGTTCTCAGGGCAGTCTCCATTCAGAGCAGGACAAACCACAGAATTCCATTTCTCACGCATCATGCTTTTCACAAGGTAAATGGGCAGGCCTGGGCCCCATGGCCTGGCACCCTGTCTTCAGCCTGGGTAAGGAAAGGCATGTGTTGAATATGACAACACCTGCACACTGGTGGCAGCTAGAGTCTTCTGTCCTCTATGGTCCCTGCAGACAGTGCTTCCTTCTTTCTAGGTCCTGCTAGTAGTACTCAGGGTTTGGTTCTCCAGGGAAACAGAACCAACAGGATGTAGGTAGGTAGGTAGGTAGATAGATAGATAGATGCATACATTCATAATACATACATAGGTTTATTTTAAGGACTTTGCTCATGTGACTGTGGAGGCTGGCAAGTCCAAAATCTGCAGGGTAGAGGCTGGAGACTCAGGGAAGAGCTGATGCTGTAGTTCAAGGTCCAAATCCAGTCTGCTGGCAGAATTCCCTCTTCCTTGGGGGTTGTCTGTCTTTATTAAAGCCTCTAACTGATTGGATGAGGACCATCCACACCGTGCAGGACAATTTGCTTTACTCAAAGTCTGCTTATTTAAATGTTAATCTCATTTAAAAATACCTTCACAGCGATATCCAAACGCGTTTGACAAAATACCTTGGTACCATGGCCTAGCCGTTTGACACGTAATATTAATCATCACACTCCCTATTTTAGAGCCCATGAGTTTCACTTCCATGGTAGATTGTCCTCCATGAAGTAGATTCTTACATATGCATGATTTGTCTAAGAAATAAACCGATTTTCCACTATGACATCTGACACATGGTGGTCCTGCCATAGTTTGGATTAAAGCAAACTTCTGGCTGCAAAGGAAGCCCATTCTGAAGAGAAGGCTGAAGAATGCCTGACATTACCAGCAAAGCCCAGTTTCGCCTTTTCTCGCTTTGAGGACCTCCGCCTCCCTTGGAAGCACCTGGAATGAGGCTCCTGGATCGGGGTCGGGGTAGAGGGTCAATCGTCCTCAGGCACTTCCTAGGACTTGGATTTTCCCTGGGGCTGTGCATTCTCTCGTGACCTATAATTCAGCAATGTTGCATATGCACATTTATAAAAGGAAAGAGACAAATGTCTTCACCCATCCCCAAGCAGGCCTTAGTTGGATACAGCTGAGAGGAGCTTGAAGATGATTGCCCGGGTGATTCTCTTCTCCCTGGGACAGGAGCCCTCTGGTCTTGAATTTGGCAAATAATCGCATGCACTCTCCACTTTGGCTAGATACACAGCACTAGTGCAGGAGTGATTATTTGGGAAGGCGTTTACCCAGCTTGAACCCAGCCGACTCCAAATGCCTCCTGAGAAGGCCTTTACATCTGAGGTTCTTGCTTAGACTGTGGGCGGAGGATAATGGCACTGGCACTGGGGATATGGCCAAGTTCATATCCCATACTCAATGCATAACAAAGATTATCTTCATTTGGAGCATGTGGCTATCAAGACTCCTTTAATCCACACAATAGCAATATTGGCCTGGAATGGTATTGAAAGACACAAAATTCGCCTGCAGTGGAGGTGCCAACAGGGGCTGGAGTACTGATGCCTCTGGCCAGGGCTCCAGCTCCTTCTGTCTTATATTCGGGGGCTGACATGTAGCTGCCCTCTCAGCCTGGCACAGGACAGAAGGCTCCTCATTAATGCTAATTAGTCAGCACTGAGCATCCATAATGAGGTGGCCAGTGTTTCACTTGATGGAATTGGCTGAAGAATTGGTAAAATAAATAAATAACTAGAAAGAGGACAAGGCCACCTCGAGAGTGTCCTGGCCTGGGGCTGCATCTTCACCTCCTCATGTTCTCTGCCTCACTGCACTTCTCCTGTCCGTCAGTGGGCACATCAACAAAACACAAGTTCTGCCAGTGCGGGTCCATCCAAGTGGTTATGTCCACACCTTCTGCTTAGCATGGCAACCCCTCCTGGTGGCTGACTCTAGTCTAGCTCCTTGGAGCCCACTGGCCCCCTGTTCTCACTCCCCAAGTGGCTGAAAGGGCTCTCTCCTCTCACCCAGCCTGAGCCCAGCCACCACAGAGAGATTCTAAAGAAAAACTCTGAGACAGGAAGGACACACCCACTCCCTGCCCGAGGGAGTCCAGCTCCCCAGCACAGATGACATGGCCCAGGTAACAGCACCAGTACCTAACACAGAATCCACCCTGCCCCCCTTTACTGAAGTCCATACAAATCTGCTGCCCACATGGTAAGGAAAATCCTTGAAGCCACACAATGCTGGGTGGGTTTCCTCTCTTGTAATCAATCTGAATGATGACACCTTCTTGTTCTAAAAATAATGGCCCCGGCCCTTGGAAGATAAACTAGGACAAGATGCAAGAACACAGGACTGTTCTGCTCGGTTCTTTCAAAACTGGTAAAGCGGCTCTAAATCTCTTCTATCAGGTTACTTAAAACTTCAGTATGAAACTGGAGAGCCACACATCCTGCCAGGTCACCTCTCACCCTAATGAGCTCTGGGAAGAACAACCCAAGATTCTATTTAGTAACCTACCAAGCAGGTCATTATATACACTCTGCATATAGTGAAATCAGCAGGTGAATTGACAAGAGATGGCACAGCTCAACTTCTTTTTTTTTTTAATTGTATACCTTTATCAGTCTATTCGAGCAGGTTGTGGTAGAATACACAGAATTACTCGTCAGCCCCGACGTGGACCTCTGCACAGGGGAATGATCAGATAAAATGACAGGCCCCAGTGGTAGGAAAATGGCCTGACCACAGTTATCATCAAAGCGACAGAAATTCTGTCAAAGCGTCCAGCTCTCACTTTCAGTATCTCGCACGTGTAAGAGAAGGAACATCTGTGGCAATTGCCCAGCAATATGTTTTAGCAACGTTTTTTGGGACCAAAATTAAATAAACAGGAAGACAGGTTTGTGTTTCTCTGTATTTTCACTTATTAACACAACAATCCGAAGGTGATTAGCAATTCTGAGCTATGTTGGGCTGTGGGTTTCCACGTGCAGCTATGAGATGTAGCACAAACACCCTCACTCTTAGCTCAGAGTTTGGACTTGGGTAAGTTTCAGGGAACTAAATAGCTCTGTAAAACTTGGAAGTTTTTCAGTTCGTGTTTCAACATGAGCAAATGGGCACCAGAGAAAACAGAAATGCCACAGTCCCACTGTGTTGGTCCTTCACCAATATACGCTAAGTGCCTGTGATGGGCCAGGCTGCACAGAGAGCAGGTCTCAGTCCAGGACCTCACTCTCCACATCCTGTTGTCACAGAGTCTCTCTTTCTTCATTCACTCATTCATGATGATTCATTCATCATCATTGGCTTAGCAATTCTTGAGTGGCAGGCACTCTATTAGACACTGCCAAGCCCTGGGTTTCAGTGATAATCAGACATCAAACTTACTTAAAGAAGTTCACAGAGGGGTAAGGAAGACGAGCAAATACACATGTAATTAAAACGCAAGTCACTAGGACCAGGTGCTTTGCCAAACCATGTGTTTTGGGGGAGGTCCAAGGGAGTAGAGGACAATTCTGGTAATTGATCCATGTGTAGGTGTCCCAGATCTCTGAGAATTTCTACTATCCTATCTTATTGGGCTGGTGTGAAGCTTGAAAGCCCTTGGAACAGTGAGTGGTTATATAGAAACTCAATAATGGTATTTAACTTTACTGTCATCATCATCTCCACCACCATTACCACCATCATCATCACTAGCACCATCATCACCACCATCTCCACCATCATCACACCATCACTGCCACCATCATCACCACAGTTACTACCAGCATCAGCAGTAGCAACACCACCATCACCACCATCACCACCATCACCACCAACACCACCATCATCATCACCATCACCACCATCACCACCATCATCATCACCATCACCACCAACACCATCATCGTCACCATCACCACGAACACCACCATCATCGTCACCATCACCACCATCATCATCACCACCATCACCACCAACACCACCATCATCATCACCATCACCACCAACACCACCATCATCGTCACCATCACCACCAACACCACCATCATCGTCACCATCACCACCAACACCACCATCATAGTCACCATCACCACCATCATCATCACCACCATCACCACCAACACCACCATCATCATCACCATCACCACCACCACCACCATCATCATCACCATCACCACCAACACCACCATCATCGTCACCATCACCACCATCATCACCACCATCACCACCATCACCATCACCACCATCACCACCATCATTGTCATCATCATCATTTTCATCACCATCTTCGTCATCAGGCAGGATTCTCTGCCCCTCCAGACTTACTCCCTATTCTTCGCCTCCTGGTCTGTACTCCAAGAAGCTGACCCATAAGGACTTCACCCACAGGTTCCCTAGCCTTCTGATTTTCAGCTGGGAATGGCCAATGGGGAGCCCACAAGAGAAGGAGGTCAGACGGAAGTCAGAGTATTTATCGCCCTGGCTTTCTCCCTTCCGAGCCCTAAATTGAGAATCGTTGCATTCATCTGCTGAAGGTCACAGTTCCCATCAGATGGCCTTCTCCCACTGCCACAGCTCTCTGGGTCTGGAGATGGCTCCTTCCTTGATCCTTTAGGTTTTGGGGTGGTAATGGTAATGGCTTACCACTGCTGCTAGCCCTGGGTGCTTCCTCATCCCTTGGTGTTTTTTTTTACTGCCTCTCCACACCATTGTCAGTGGTCCTGTCTTTAAACTCTCTCTAGCCACCCTGGGGTGTGCCCTAGATTTCCTGCCAGGACTCAGGTCATCCAGTCGTAGGACCATGTAATTACCATCAGTGTTATTAGTGGGGTCCCCCCAAGCAAGGTTCTTATTGTGCCATCAGCCACTGTTTCCTGATCCCCACCACCATCTTCCCCAAGACACAAGGTGCACATTTCTTTAGCAGACTTTCAGTTATTGGCACCTAAAGCTCAAGTATCCGATGGCTGCATCCTTTGGGACTCAGTTCAAGCACTGCCTTTGAGGAGACATCACTCGCCCCTCCTTTTTCATAGCTCCATCCTCCAAGGTCTGGATGACAATTCTCTGATAATACCTCTCACCCTGGAACACTATTTCCTTCCACATCTGCCCCGTGAGCCCCTGCAGAGAAGGGACTTCACATGCAATGTTCTCAAAGTATCTTTGTGGTACACAGGCACGAAGGAGGGGACGGATGAGGAGCCACTGGCTTTGCCCCCCAAGAACTCCTACCACTGCTGCTGGCACTCCACCATCCAGCCTTAGCACGCAAGAGGGACCAGAAACATTTACCCAATTAAACAAAAGGAATAATCATATCTACCATTGACTAGATGCTTATTCTTTGCCACACCCTGAGCTACGGATCTTCATATATTGTTTTCTCTAACACACAGAATAACCCTGCTGTGAGCTGACGTGATGCAGAGACTGAGGCAGGAACAGGATTAACCCCAGGCCTATTAGACTCCACTCCAGTCACCAAGGCCGTGTCTGTCCCCAGCGCTCCATTACAAGAATGGGTGTGGGGGGCAGCTGAAGCAGGATGACTGGAGCCTCTAGACTTCTGTTCCATTAGCATCATGAACATCAATATCTTTGCTCTGTCCCCAACCTCCACTCCCGTCCCATGCATCCAGTGGGGCTATGCTAGCACCTGGCCCTTCAGTAGCCATGAGCATCCCATGAGACAGTTCCTGCCTTGAGATCCCAAGTTATTAATAATAGCTGTGGTAGACAGAAAAATATGCCCCCCTCAATATATTTGCTTCCTAATCCCTGGAACCTGTAAATATTACCATATATGGTAAAGAATGACTATCAATTTATATGGTGAAAACTGTGATTAAGTTAGGGATTTTGAAAGGAGGAGTTTAGCCTAGATTATCCAGGTGGGTCCTAAATGCAATCATGTGTATCCTTATAAGAGAAAAGCAGAGGAAATTAGACCGAGGCACGCAGAAGAGAAGGGATGTACAGACAGAGCGGAGATGGGAGTGACGTGGCTACAAATCAAGTAACGCCGTTATTGACAGCAGCTGCCAGCTGAGTCCCTGAGGGGACACAGCCCTGCTGACACCCTGACTCCAGACTTCTGGCCTCCAAAACTGTGAGAGAATAAATTTCTCTTGCTTAAGTCACCAAGTTAGTAGTAATTTGTTAGAGCAGCCCCAGGAAGACTATAATATGATAGCCTGCTAAATACCCTTGGCATTCTCTCAACGGTCTGCCCCCTCGGTGCCGGGCCTGCAGAGGAGAGGACATAAGAATGGGGCACAGGCCTTGCCCTGGGGGACCTGACTGGGATCCAGCTGGGCAGACCCCGTATCACTGTGCTCCCATCAGGGACAAGGGCCTGGCTTCTTGGGCTTCCCCTGCTAGCCTGTTACCTACCCATAAGAGGCTGGAATTTTTTTTTTTTTTTTTTTTTTGCCTCTACTTTCCGCAGTGGCCCAGGGAAAGCCCCCAGTTCCCTCAGCCGGTCCCCAATCCCCACAGACCCCAGTTTCCCCTCCCCTCCTCCATTTCACAGCCCCCTCACAGCATCCTCCAGGCTCCCACAGAGACCTTGCTTTGTTTTTTTGCGCTACGCGGGCCTCTCACGGCTGTGGCCTCTCCCGTCGCGGAGCACAGGCTCCGGACGCGCAGGCTCAGCGGCCACGGCTCACGGGCCCAGCCGCTCCGCGGCACGTGGGATCCTCCCGGACCGGGGCACGAACCCGCGCCCCCTGCGTCGGCAGGCGGGCTCTCAACCACTGCGCCACCAGGGAAGCCCGAGGCTGGAATTTTGAGTAACGGCTTTCTTCACCCACCCCATCACTTTGGTAGATGTGTCCAATTCTGGCAGCTCCAGGGAGCCAATCCCAGTGGGCTGACAACCCTGGCTCCTCCCTCCTGGTGGGGCTTCCTGGAAGCGTGGTGTGGGGAGGTGGGGAAGCTGCGGAGGTGGAGGCCAGTGTGACCTATGGCTCCAGCCCTTCCTGTCCTGCTTCCTGAGGGCACACCAGGGTACAAATAGGTTTGGGGCCTTATAGTGGGCATGACCTTTACTCCTTCCTGATTTACAGGAAACAGCAGTCATTTCCACACGTTGGAACTGAGCCTGGCATATGGGGGAGAAGACTTCCTTGCCAAGTGCCTTTGCGCTGCCAGGTCAGGAGCTGCTAATTAGACGTGGAGGGTGGAGGGGGTGCCCAGGCCCTGTGGAGGGGATGGCTGGGTGATATGAAAGAGGCCGCTTCAGGAGGACAGAAAGAGCTTTGGCTTCAGGCTAGTGAAGAAGGGATGTAGTGAGCCAGAGAGAGAAAATAGGGTTTTCCCCTGCCTAAGGTTCTCTATGTTAGGGGGTCCAGAGGATGGGAGAGTGGGTGAGGGGTCATGGGGTGCAGGAAACCCGGTAAACACACTGCACAGGCTACTGGGATGCCACATGCAGGACCCCAGACTGCCCTGGAGGCACCACGTCCCTAGGAAGGGGGCCGGTGCTCTGGCTGGAGTGGAACTGGGGCTGCAGGCAGACATGGCCTCAACTTCCATGGGAAATGAACAGGCTGGGAAGCGCTGACCTGACGGCCCCTGTCCTCAAGTCAGCTGGTGTCCGTCAGCCACTGCAAGTTCAAATTTGATCTGGGCGGCGTGGCCAGGTGCTGCCGAGGTGGTTTGAAGTGGACCTGGACTGCCCTGGAAGCTGTCTCCATCAATGAAACAGTCTCTGAGCTTCGTGGGCTGTGACAGCCGTCAGCACCATTCTCAGATGGGGGAAGGGAAGGAGACAGGCTCCTGGCGGTGCCCGCAGGGCTCCCCCTGGGCTGTGCTAGGCCTAGGGTGTTCCCGGCTGCCCCCTTGTTTCACTCTAGAGGCAGCAGTTCAAGGAGGGCCCAGAGTCTGCCCAGTGATGGGCACATAGAAGGGTTTGTGCTCTGAGCAGGGCCTGGGTGGGGAGCAAACTTGAGTGTAAATCTTGGTTGTCACCCTTCCTCATGGACACCACCTCTCTTGTCTCCAAGCTTCAGTTTCCCAACCTGGAAAATGGGGATCACAATAATCCTCCCAGCAGCCCAGTGAGATAGGTGCCAGTTGGGGTAATCTGTGCAAGCACTGGGCTGAGGACCTCACTGGCTCTTGGGACTCCCACAACCACCCTCACTTCCCAGCTGTCCTCTTATTTATTCATTCAACACATAATTAATCAGTAAGCACCTATCTTAACTTAGGCACTGGGGTTAGAGCTGTGGATAAGAAGGATGAGGTCTCTGCCCTCAAAGACCTTATATTCTAGCAGGAGAGAACGGACAATAAACAATTGACAATGAGCAAGGTCATTTCAGACACCTGAACACCTATGATAAAACCTATGAAGAAAATGGAGTAAAGTACTATGGAAGACAGAGCATCTGGCTAGGCAGCGCCCTGCACCAACCCCAAGGTGTCATTCATCTGGACGTGGGGGGTAGGCAGTGGCATCCCCTGGGGTTGTGCAATTAATGCAGCAGCTTCGAGGGCAGTCAGAGAACCTCTCTCAAGAGATGAACTGAATAAAGCTCAGGAGGAAGAGAAATCGAGCCAGAGAAACGTCCGTAGGTGGGAGTGACCTTGGCAAGGGCAAGGTGGCCAGCAGAGTGAGTGAGGACAGAGAGGAAGTGCAGGCGGGGGCTGGACACGTGGTTTTGGAGGCTGAGGTAAGAGCCTGGGCTTTATCTTAAGCGCAGCCAGAATGCATCACAGAACCGTAAACAGAGGCCTCGCAGTCTGATTTATGCTCTCAAAGCCGCAGAGCACCACCACCACCACCATTGTCATCACTCCTCTCCTGCAGCTCCTGGGAACCCACCCGAAGGCCTTAGCTCCTCCCACTCTTCCCAAACCCCGAGTCATTTTTAGAAATGTTTAGATGGAAGTACACCATGCCTGCAGCCATCCATCGTGGGACTGCACCGCGGTCCACTTATTTCCCCATCCTCCCACGGATGGAACTTTGATGGTTTCCTGTTCAGGCGACTATGTTTAGTGCAGCTGGTACTTGTGCCTGCGGCTTCTGGGTGCAGCCTCAGAGAAAGGCAGTGCGGGGTGGAGGGTACACAGGGTAGATAGTGCCAAACGGTTTTCCCGAGTGGTTGTACCGATCCCCACTTCCCCCAGCAGGGCTGAGGGCTCTGTGGGGTCTACATGCTCCTCAACTCCTGGCTCTTTTCATCTTTTCCATTCTTGCCACTTTGCGTGGTGAGATCTCATTGTGGTTTTTATTTGCATTTCCCTGAAGTTTAAGGAGGTTGGGCAGCTTCTCACACGTTCATTGGCTACTTGGATATCCACTTCTGCCAAGTGTCTCTTTACATCTTTTTCTGTTTTCCTTTTGAGCTGTTTCTTACTGACTTGTCTGTGTTCTTTTTCATCTCTGTGTTCCAGAGTCAGTTTTAAAAGTTAGAAACTTGATCATCAACTCCCACAGATGTGTCCACCATCCTTCCCCCAACCCCACCTCCTTAGCCTGTTGGGACCTAGGAAATTTCTGGTGGTAGATCCAGACAGGACCATCTCCTAGCTCTTCCTTGGACTAGGTTATTCTCATCACCGGCTCTTGCCTTGGTCCCTGTCACCTGTCTGGAGAGCCCTCTCTTCTCACCTCCTGTGCAAACTGACTCAAGGGCTCTGGTCCCAGAACTGCCCAGCTCTGCAGACCCAAGTCACAGCCCCTCTTGTCTCAGAGTTGGTCTTCTCTCTCCTTGAGGGGTTCCTCCCGTGATCGTAGGCTCCTAGGGGTAGGACTGTGTCTCCATCATGTTGATTCAAAGAGCAGAACCTTCCCGAGGTCTAGGCACTGAGTCAGGCTCCCTACAGATAGGGGCCAGGGCCCTATTGCTCAGGGACAGGAGGCAGGAGGAAGGGCACCAGCCACCATGCAGCCGCTCCTGGCCTGGTGCCAGCAGGTGCCACCCTGACCCAGAAGAACGAGGTACAGGCACACCATGCACGAGGCCAGTGTCTCCGGGAACTCTGGCTCCTCCCACCCGCTGGGAGCCAGAGTCTCCTCTCTCCTCCCCAGGCTGTGTCCCCTCCCAGTGACCCCACCCAGGAGGGACCCGTCCTGTCTCTGAGACTCTGATCAAACTCTGATCACACCGCTCAGCCCCTCTAGAACCTCTCTGCAGGGAAAGCCCCTGAGGAAGATACTCCAAACACTGCCTCTAAAACCAATCATGCTATTAAGATTTATTAAAAAAAACAATCCCATGACAACTTGAAAAAGATGATTTTAGCTTAAGTCATACATGGGACATTTTTCTTCACCATTTTGGTAACATTTATGCACATAGCATTTAACACTTGAAGACAGCTTCTCTTTTCTTTTTTCATTAAAATCAATCAACAAAACACAAAACCCCTTGTGCCCACAGGAATGCTGATGTAAGAACTCTGGCCAAGGGTTGTTTGTGTCTATGGGGCTCTACCCTCCTGACTGTCCCACTCTGGGCCTCTGGGGGCAGCCTTGCCATCATGATGAACTGGGCCCACCTGGCTCCTTTGTCCTGCAGACAAATGGCCACCCAGGGCTGGGGTGAGACCACGAGCTCATTTCCACTCTTGCTGCCCCCTCACTTTCCCAAGGAAGCCGAGCCTGGAACCCGCCCTGCTCTGGGCTTTGATTTGTTGCATTGGCTCACAGGCAAGCTGGGTCAGGTCAGGAGATGTTTCACTCCAGATTAAAAATAAAAGCCAGAATGCATGCAGGGGGATTTGGCTGTCAGAGATGGATTTCTGTTTCTTCCCGTAAGGTTTGATCTCATCCCGTCCACTTCCTCCCCAGTCCCTTGCCCTAGTCCCATCCTGTCTTCCCTGGGCTCCTTCTGTTTCTCATCAAGTGCCATCATCTCTCCGAACCAACGTCACCTGGCCTCAGGGAAATTCCATGCCTCTCTCTCTCTCTCCTAAATCTCAAATAACACATGGAATTGTTCTTCCTTCATTTATTCACTAGTTCAGTTGTGCAACAAACTGCTGGCGGAGACTATATTCTCACAGGGAAGATAAGCAGATAGACATAAACAAACAAAAACTAAGATAATCTCATAAAATGACAAACACAGTAGGGACAAAACAGGTGTGATGGTTAATTTTATGTGTGCACCATGGGGTGCACACATAAAACATTAACCCAGACATTTGGTTAAACATTATTTTGGGTGTGTCTGTAGGTAGGGGTGTTTAGGATGAGATTAACATGTGACTCAGTAGACTGAGTAAAGCAGATTGCCCTCCCCAATGTGGGTGGGCCTCATCCAATCAGTTGAAGGCCTGAATAGAATGAAAATGTTAAATGCTATGTGCATAAATGTTACCAAAACGGTGAAGAAAAATGTCCCACGTATGACTTAAGCTAAAATCACCTTTCTCAAGTCTCAAGAGTGAGAGGGGACTCCTCCTGCCTGAATGCATTAGCTGGGGCATCATCTTTTCCTGACTTCATATGTCAACTGAAATATCTGCCCCTCTTGGATCTCAAGCCTGCTGGCTTTCAGAGTGGAACTTATACCATCATCTCTCTCCAGGTTTCCTAGCTTAATGACTACAGACCTTGGGACTTCTCAGCCTCTGTAATCATGTGAGCCAATTCCTTGTAATAAATCTCTTTCTATCTCTATGTGCACTTTGTCAGTTCTGTTTCTCTGCGAACCCCGACTAATACAACAGATATGTGACCCAAATGGAGAGGATACTTGAGCTAATGAGGAAAAAGAGCCAACTGTTCAAAGGTCTGGGAGAAGGAATCACATGTGCAAAGGCTCTGGGGTAGGAACACATTTGTTGTGTTCAAGGAACAGGCAGAAAATAATACTGATGAGTTGTGCCTTCCATCTACCACTTGATGTCCAGAACTTCTTCATATGGGAATATTTCTCATCTGAGATGTAGGTGATCTTCTCTTAATTTGACCTCATTTTTACTATGCGGTATATTAGTTGTATTGAGTTCAGTACTCTAGGTAAGGCCATGGCAATTTAGATCATGTAAGTGTAAATGTAGATTTATTCTCACACTAAACAAGGTTGTCATGGATTCCTTGTTTTCAGAGTAGTTTGCATTAATTAAATGAAATCTTGGAGTCGTCTTGTCTCCTCTCTCTCAGACCCCACATCTAATCTCTTAGGTAAGTGTATTGGATTGCCCTTTAAAATATTCCCACATTTAGAATATTCTCATATCCACTGCTACAACCTTGGATATGTACAGTAGTCTCCTCACAGGTCCCCCATTCATCCCAGTTGACTCAAAAGCTTGTTTTTCCTTTTAAAACATGAGTCAGATAATTAATACTATTCCTTTGCTCAAAATCCTCTAAAGGCTCCCCATTGCATCCCAGTGTAAGCCAAAGTCATTATGGTGGCCCACAAGTACCTGTGTAATCTGACCTCAATTGCTTTCTGACACTGTCTTCTACTTTTCTCCAATACCTCTCTGGCCCCATGGACCTGCTGCTATGCCTGGAATATGAAAGGCCCACTTCTGCCCCAGGGCCTTTGCACCTCTGCCTGGGACCCTTTCCTCCTACATATCCATGGCTCTCTCCCTTCCCTATTTGAAGTCTTTGCTCACATTTCACCTTCTCAGTGAGATCCACCTTGACCATCTATTTAAATGACAGCTGCTCACCTCACTCCAGGTCTTCTGAGACACCTTTCTTTGCTTTATCCTTTTGTTCCATGTAGATACTTCTGAAATACTGTATAATGCATATGTTTATTATGCTTCTTATATATTGTCTTTCTACTAGAATGTAAAAGCACAGAGATGTTTTTCAGTTTTGTTCACTGATGGCATATGGTAGGTGCTCAAGATTTCAAGGTTCACTGAAGGAACATTTGCCTGTGCTGTTTCTTGAGTATGTGTGAATTTCATGTTTTGCATTTCAGACTGTGTAAAAGTTGGTAACAAAGTATCAGAGTGTGCACAGGAGATTTGATCTATTGCTGCTGCTGCCTCCATTACTACCGCTAATGTTAATTGAGTGCCTGCTACATGCCAGGTATTACACTCAGTTGTTGCCTGGTTTTTCTCTTTAAATTTCAAAACCATCCTATGACATAGTGTTATCTCCTCACTTTGTAGACAAGGAAACTGAGGCACATAGAGAATAAACAACTTGCCTGCCGTCAATAAGTTAATATTCTATGTGGCTGAGATTCAACCCAAGAAGTCTGGTTCCAAACCTCTGCCTTAAATCCTGGTCTGTCACCTGTCCAAGGGTACCATGATACTGCAGCATCTGAGCATGTGGGCTGTGGGGTGTGGGTACATCTGAACCTATTCACCCCAACACTCTGACCAGAACAACTTCCTGAGGTCTTCATTCATTGACATTGTTGTCTCTGTCTGATGAAGAACCAGCAGGCAAAGTTTGGTGGTCACTAGGAAAGAGAGGGAAAGGCCTGGAGTAGAATGGACAGAGTTCTGATGAAAGGTCTTCTAAATGATTAAATCACTTTTGTTCTGGTCCTAGTGCTTAAGCATCTCACCCCACGCAATCCGTACTGCTTCTGTAGGGAATATGTGTCCTTAAGTACACTTTGGATAAACCCCTTTCATAGGGCATTACATCGTTCCTCTCTCTGAGCTTTGGAGCAGGAGAATGAAAGGCAGGTAAACCAGGCTCAGCAAGACACTGGCAGGGCAACTGGGTGTCCGGTCTCTCCTGTGCCTCTCCTAGAAGCTCATGGTCCATTTATGTAAGTACTTTTTCCTGCCCCATGTAAATCTTCTCATTTAGATCTGTTATACCTAAATTCCCTCTCTAAAGAATTTTTATTCTGAGAAACAAGTTGATTTCTCTATTGAAGGGTTCCACTGTAATTAAACTGATTGCTGAAAAAGACATCATTCTTCTTTTAATAAGGCAATTTGCATATTCAATAACTTTAACCTCACTTGCTGAAAGACAGTTTGAAAGTTTGTTTGTGTATTCTCTCATTCAACTGTTTTCTGATTGCCTTACCTCTTTTCCAGTAACACTGTGATAATTGAAAGGACAATACAAGAGAAAATTTCTTTTAATAAAAAAAAATTATGTTGTTTCAAAACATGGTACAATTAATAGACAACAGGGCTCCTGTAGGAGAACATCTTTTAAAAATCAGATATTTTGTAGGTTACTTTTAATTTGCTGTTCGTAAACTGAACCCTCCAGTCTGGCTGGAATTGGAGGGATATAACAGAAACATGGGGCCCTAAGTATGGCAGGAAGTGAGATCAGGAGGACCACAGGGCTGAGAGCTGAGTAGATATGGGGCATTCACTCCAGCTACAGGATGAATGGTTCAGTGAAGATAAAAACCACATTTGTTACAGACTGAATGTTTGTGTCCCTCAAATTCATATGTTGAAGCCCCAACCCTGTCTCAGTACAGCCTGGGACCTGGGACCATTTGCGGCAGTGCTTGCACCTGGGCATACCTCTCCTCAAGCAACAAAATACAAAGAAACTATATGGGACTAAAAATAACTATGTGCATGTGCAAATTCTGGACAAAAAGACCAAAAAACCCAACTGCCATTCCTAAAGAGCTGGGAGCAAAAACAGGGTGTTGGGAGCAAAAACAGGGTGTCGGGAGCAAAAGCAGGGCATTGTGCATGCCCCCCCTGCACTCAACACCACCAAAGGGATGGGCAAAACACCTAAGCCTCCCCTGCAACCCTGGACACACCCCTAGCCTCACCCCATACAAGAAACCATGTCACCCCGCCCCGCCTCCCACTTTAGGAAGGGAGCAAGGAAACTTGTTTCTTGTTCTTTCTCCCCCCTGCTGCTGGGGCCCCAATAAAGCCTTGCCTGAATTTCTTGTCTGGTCTCTAGTCAATTCCTACTGATTGCGAAGGCCAAGAACCCTGTGAGGTATCAGTATCTGGAAGTGGGGCCACTGGATGGTAATTAGGGTTAGATTGTAATAAGGGAGAACAAACCTGACCCTATGTTGGATCTGTTTCTTTAACTTTTATATTCTATTGCTTTTGCTACAAGTTAAGAATGTTGCCTAGAACCTGAAATATACCGGATAGCTGTTTTCAAGGCTATGACCTTTAAAGGTATAACACTTTTCCACTCATACAGAGAGGAAAAGTTGCAGAACAGAGAATACCATTTGTCTTGTTGGAGGTTTATAGGAACATTGTGACCTGACCTATGTGGACATCTACAAGAACAAAGGATTCTGGCACCAAGAAGTTTGCAGCAACCAAACACACCCCCTCCCCTTTTAGTATAAAAGAAGTCTGAATTCTAACTTGGGTAAGATGGTTCTTTGGACAACAGTCCACCATCTTCCACCGTCTGCTGGCTTTCTGAATAAAGTTGCTATTCCTTGCCCTACAACTCATCTCTCCATTTATTGGCCTAGTGTGTGGGGAGAGCTGTATGAGCTTGGACTCCTAACAAGATGAGGTCATGAGGGTGGGGTCCTCATGATGGGATTAGTGCCCTTACAAGGAGATGAAGAGACAGTAAATGTCCATGTAAGCCGCCCAGTCTATGGCATTTTGTTATGGCAAAACAACCATCATCAGATTTTCCTCCACTCAGCTCTGGTGACCTCCTTCCTGGACCTGCACCCCTGGACCCAAAGTGCTCCTTGGCTTCCCAAACATTCACACCACCTGTCTCCCTGCTTGCTTGTCATTCACCAACTTGTACTAGCAGCACAGAAGAAAAATGGTGAACCACTTGCCACGGACACGATACCAGCAGTATGTGGTTCAGGACAAAGTTTTCATCAGCAGATTTCTCCCTGTAGAAATTCTCTCTGCCATTGTGGTGTGTGAAGTCACTGCCCAGGCATAAAAACACAGTATGATTCTGGGACAGATTATGGATGTTTCTGCTGTCTTTGGAACTTTTCACACAGCTCAAGGGAGATGTGGCCAAGGACTCACCCTCAATGCCAGTGTGGAAGCACGGCTTGGGATTCCTGGGGCACAGACTCGGGCAGACTGTGGGTCCAGGTGGTGGCTTCTACAAGCGGCCAGAAAAGTTTTTATTGTTGTTGTTTTTGTTAACAAAGGTATTTACTTGCTGCTCAAACACTGTTCTGAACCCAAAGAGGATGCTGAGGTCCAAACCTTCTGGTAGCATCTGGTGACACCAACTTGCATCGTTGGGATGCAAGTCGGTTGGACAATAAAGAGGATTTAGTGAAACAAATTCAAGCCTATTTCTTTTTACTTTTATAATTGTGGTAAAATATATATAACATAAAACGTATCATTCTAACCATTTATTTCCAGTTTTTTATGGTGGTAAAATACACATAAAATCTATCATCTTAACCATTTGTAAGTGTGCAGTTCAATGTCATTAACTACATTCATGTTGTTATGCAGCTATCTATCTCCATCATCCAAAGACAGAACTCTCTTCATCTTGCAAAACTGAAACTCTGTACCTATTAATCAATAACTCCTCCCTCTCCCCTCCTCCAGCTCTGGGCAACTACCTCTCTACCTTCTGTCTCTGTGAACCTGACCATTTTAGGTACCTCATATAAGTGGAATCATACAATATTTATCGTTTTGTGCCTGATTTATTTCACTTAGCACAATCTTTTCAAAGTTCATCCATGTTGTAGCAAGCGTCAGAATGTTCTTCCTTTTTAAGGCTCAATAATATTCCACTGTACACACAGACCACATTTTGTTTATCCATCCATCTGTTGATGGTTTCTCCATTTTTGGCTATTGTGAATAATGCGAATAATGCTTCTATGAACATGGGTGTACAAAGATCCCTCCCAGACTCTGCTTTCAATTCTTTTGGGGTATATACCCAGCAGTGGAATTGCTGGGTCATAAGGTAATTCTTTGTTTAATGATCTGAGGAGCCACCATACCATTTTCCACAGAAGCTGCACCATTTTACATTCTCACTGTCCTTTTGGTTTTTAACAAAGTCAATTCTCTGCTTGAACAACTAGCTTATTCTTTTTGCTTCTTTTAAATATGTGCTTAAAATAGTATCAAGTCCCCTGGGTAGGGTGACTAGCCTCCTGAGCCCTGTAGCTCTCCCATTTTTAGCATTTTAAATTGGGTTTAATTTTGTGATATGTCCCCTCCACATGCTCAAACATACCATTAAATTTATCAAATAGGTGGAGATTTGTGTGAAGATCCAACTTCACTGCAGCTGGATTATTTCATCCCTTAAGACTCTTGTAGGAGTTGTCCGCTGCTGGAGGTGTGATTGGTTTTCATGCCACCCAGACTACCTAATCACACACCCAGCAGTAGACGCTGTCCTAGGGGACTCAAGGTTGGCTGGCCGAGGGCAAAACCTGGGGACAGAATACACAGCATCCCAGGAGGCCAGAGTGTATTAGAGGCCCAGAGGGGAATGAAAGAGGTTGGGTTTTCTTTGTTAAGAGGCCTCAAAATCTAGGCTGACACCATCCTCCATCCCTACCTAAGAGGTGCTAAAAAATGAGCTTGCTGATGGAAGCCAGTGTCTCCTCTTTCCTTTGAGGTGATCACGATAATAAGCTCCAATCTTAGCCGCTTACGGTGTTTGCAGTTTCCCAAATGGAATTCAGGCTCTTTGCTCACTCTAATTTCCAGCTTTAGCTCCAGTTGTTTGTAATGCAATCCTGAAAGGGTGAATTTGGACAATCGCAGCTTGGCCATTTTGAGCACATATGCTAGAACTAAGTCTTTTTGGCTCAGCTGTAGCTTGAATCTAATGAAAATGACAGATAATGCAGCGCTCTGTATGCCTGCCAAAAAAGAGGATATTTCCCATGAGATAGCACCTGGTGATGCAGAAATAGGCACTATAGATTTGTGATTGGCTGGTGCGTCCCCGTATTCATATCTAGTCTGTATTATCAACTGCACAAGATCACATACTGGATAATAACAGCAACAATGGCATGCATAAAAATTACTACAGCAAAAAGGGAAAAAATACTAGATCAATTATGTCAATTATATGCTAGTACTTTTCCCCCTCACAGTTCCAACACTGAGAAAAGGTGGCATCTCTCTCTGATCTAATTATTCACAAGCTTATTCGTGGGTTTTCCCCCCTCTTTTCACTCTTCTCTTTTACCTGAAGATATAAAGAAGCTCTCTTTTAGAAACACACCATGGACTCAAACGCGCCTCCATACATATGTGACTTACATTTTAGCAGCTGAATAATCAGTTACTTGAAAGTAAAGAGGAAACGCCTCTCGTGTTGGCATGTTCTAAAGGGAAGTGCTGGGGGTGGGATCTACTGTGATGACCTTACCTTAGAGCAAAAATGCCATCAGCCTTGAGAAGTGTCATAAATTAAGTTGCTATTTAAACCCTGATTCTAATAAAAGGGTCCAAATTTCCAAGGTGCCTTTAATGACTGCGCTCGGTGACAATGAAGTGTTTCTTTAACAGACTGCCACCGAGTAAACATAAAAAAACGCACAGCTTGGAAAGAAAGCTTGCCATCTTCCCTTTCCTCAACTCCTTTCTTCTCCCTTTTTATTTTCCTCTCATTTTTTCTGTTTTAATCACCCCTTTCCGTTGCTTTGCTTTCGCCTTCCCTTTAGAGATGCTGTTTGAACCAGCAGTCCACATTCAGGGAATGAGACCTGGGGCCTGCAGCCTGGGCTCAAGTCCTTCCTGACCTTCATAAAAGTTGACGTCCGCCCCTCCCCGAACCACTGTTATCCCATCTTTAAAATGAGAGTGCCTGAATCAGACGCTCTCCCAGGTCCCTTCAAGCCCTCAGATTTAAAGGGGAGAGTAGTTTACATAGGCTAACTAAGGCGGAAGGTGGTTTTGAGAAAGAAGTACAAAATCATTAAGCAGATCAGTAAATTTGATAATGAATTGTTTCAATTAGATTCAGGTGGCAGCAGATGTTAAATTACTTTAGCAGAACCAAGCTTAGAGGTTTCAGTTTACTTTTCTCATTGAGATATACAGATACAAAGGGAGAAATAACATTTTCCGTCTAGCTTGACAAAAAGCCCCTACTGTGCGGGGCCCAGGTAAGTATAACTTGGGTTGGACCTGGAGTGGAAGGTGAATGCTCTGGTCCCAGCCCTCCCTCCCAGCATTTCAGTGTGTGCTCTGAGTGGAGGCTGCCTCTCCGCATCTCAGATCTCCAGTCTGTAAATGAGGACTAGATTCAGTTCTGGCCCTAAAATACGCCGTGCTTTTTGGCATTGCTATTTTACCTTTGCCAGACCCATTATATATGTTTCAAGTGTATTTGTGTCAGGCATATGGTATGTTTTACAGTATGTGGCCTACTTCGCTGCTAGACGGTGAGGTCCTGTGGGACAGGAACCCGATACGCCCGGCCCAGTGCCCCCGCCTGTGTTAAGAGCATATAGTCTTCTGGGGCTGACGGTGGTGGAACGTGGTGGGGAAGTTGCAGGGGTAGGAAGGGGTGATGGGAGGTGAGCAGTTCATCCTGGCACCAAACTGGCTCAAGCATCTCTGGCAGCTGACCTGGAAATGCTTCCCACAAACCCCACTCTGGGCATGATCCCCAAAGGGTCATGCCCAGAGGCTTGGTTGCCCCAGGGGAGGCTGGCCTTCAGGATGCAGGGGAGGAGGGAGCAAGAGCATGCCGGTCCCAGGAGACACCGCTGCCTCTTCTTCCTTCTCGGAGCATCACTCCTGGAAGAGAATGGGCCCGGGTCCTGGCCCCAGCATGCCCTACACAGGGTAGCACAAGAAAGGCGGTGCCCCTCCTCGCCGGCAGGCCCCATCTCTCCGGACTCCCTGCCATGCAGTGTGTAACAAAACCCCACCAGGTCTGCTGAGCTCCTGAGAAAACTGCCTCTTTAAGAACTTATCTCATATTTTCAGAAATTGACTGTGAAAATTCTAAGTAATGGTGTGACATGATCACACTCACTTTCTGTAGTTAATCCTTCACGAGGGTCAGGCACCCCTCTCTTCTCTGTGGCTCATTTGATTGTCACCTACCTTGCACAAAACCTCCCAGCCCCGAGCACTGTCTGGTGGGATGACAGGCAGTCAGAGTGCTGAACGCCGTGCAGGAATAACTGAATTAGAAAAAAGCTGCTGGCACTGTAATAAAGCGTTTAATGGACAGACAGCCTCTCTTGCCTTCCTTGGGGTAACACTAAATCCCTTTTTATTGTGGTTTGCACAGATGTTAGTGAGTTATCCATTTCTCTAATCATACTAGAAGTTGGCACATCCATCTTAAGTAAGAAGACCAGCCCACTTGCTTTTACAGAGTCCTTTTTCTAATAAACTTGTGTCAGTTTCAGGTCAGTTTTACCAATACAAATAAAATTCAAACAAATAAAAAGTATATTGTCTCATGATGAGATTTATGTAATTATGTCCCTTAGGTCACTTTAAATTTACACAGGGAGTTACACCCTCCGTAACCCTTATTGCAGCCCGGATTTTCTTGCGACTCGGGAACACACACGTACAAACACAGCCACAGAGGTTAACAGTATTGAATCCCCCAGGTCGCGGCAGAGCCTGTAGTGCAGAACGACCCCTGTTTATGTCCAAGGGCTGAGCTGGCTCATGAGTGAGTCACAGATTTTTTTTTTTTTTTTTTTTTTAACGACTTCTTTCACATAAAATCTGTCTTCTGTCCGGGCCGACACTGCATGCCTGTCATGGCTCAAGGACCACCCAAAGATCTTTTTTGCAAAAGAAAATTTTACAAAACAGGGTCATGGAGTAGGAAAAAAATTGTGTTTGTTAAAAAGAGAAGGGGGTCAAAAAAACCTTCCCACCAAGGTGCTCCCAACTGCAACTTCTGTGGAACTGGGAAAGGTCACCTGAAGTTCAGGCTAGGATAAATAATTGCTGTGGTGAGGGGTTCCTTTTTGCCTTTCCATGGAGTTGATGGGTTCACAGCGGTAGCTGAATCTTGACAGATTGGCAGACGCTGAAAGGCAGCGCTAGTCGGTGACCCGGGCAGGGCTCTACTTCGGTTCCCAGGGCAAAGGGTGGGCAGCTGAGGTCCTGGGCTGGGTGGATGGCAGAGGCCAGGTGACAAAGCCACCTCTGTCCCTGCACAGAGTGGGAGCAGACCCCCGCCCTGGCCTCATCCACAGATGGGTTCGACAGGGTGGGCTCTCCTGCACGGTGGAGGCCCACGGCTGCTGCTTGCCTTTGTGTGCACAGAATTACTGCTCTCTGGGGCCTCCCCCTGCAAGTGAGAAGGGCTGTCTCTGTTGTGCTTCCTGGTCCAATCGTCCACTTCATAAATCAAAGACGATGGGTGGTGTGTTAACCGTTTGGTGTCCTGCTTTGAGGAGGAAATCCACTACATCTGCTTCAGGGCGGGAACAAGAGAAGGATACAGGAGAGTCTCTGGACTCCCTTGTTCACCCACCGGTTATACTGCAGAAACTGAGGTCCAGAGAGGGGGCGTGGCTTGCCCGGGGCTCACTGAACAAGGCATGAAGAGCTTAGAGAGTCCCTGACTCCTAGTCCTGTGCTGCTTCATTCATTTCTTTATTCACTTGCTCCATCATCGCTTTATTCCACAGATATTTGCAGAGGGCTTACCGTGTGCCAGGCACCGTCCTGGGCTCTAGGAGTCTGAGAAAATATTTCGGCAAGTGTCTAGCACTTCACTTTCACAAAGAAATGTTAGTGATCATTCATTTGGTTATTAACTAATGATTGATTAAGTATGAAACCCCCGCATACCTGAGATCTTCATCCTTTTTTCAGCTCTCGTCCCCTCCTAGGGGCTCGGCTGGGCACTGAGACCCTCCAGGAGATTATGGTCTAGGTGAACAGGTAATCCAACCCTCTGCCCCCTACCGACCTCAGGGGGTCACGGCAGCTCTCAGGAGCAGTGGGGTCTATGCCAGGGTTGGGCAGGCAGCTCAGGCCGAGTGGTGGGACCATCGCCGGATCTCTAATCGTGAAGGCCTCACAAACCACAGTCTGCATCTGAAGAGACAAAAGTGGACTTTGCAACACATTGGCTTCTGACCGAGGGCTGAGGCTGGGAGGGCGCAAGGAACTCTGGTCTTAAAATGGAACTCACTTCGGGTTAAAGGCTTTGTCTCCATTTGGGGACTTTTTCAGATTCCTGTGTTCCCTTCACTACTGTCCCCCACCCCAACCCCAAGCCTGGAGAGGCTGAGTGTGTGTCAAAGGCTACGTGTGTGACTTGCCCAAATGAGTCACCCACTCCAGCAGGTCTTAAGGGGCAGGTGAGGGAGGCAGAGTCTAAATGACAAGACCAGCAAATCAACATCCACCAGGGCTGCGAGACACAGGTCGCCCCCTGCAACATCACTAACTGTTCAGTCTAGAAGGAAAAGAGGGCTTGTGAAATCCTCCTGAAAGAATGGTCCTTCCTTCCCCGCAGACGGAGAGCGTGAGGAACTCTGAGAACTTCCAGGGTCCCTGGGGGGCAGATGGATGAAGAGCTGTGGATTCAAGCTTCCGGGGCAATATTATGATATTCCAAGTCAGTCATCTAGGAAGCTATGAACCCAGCACCTCGATGCTTGTACCCTCCCCC
>NW_006798798.1:2163504-2183979 GCF_000442215.2 Lipotes vexillifer | reverse complement strand
CCCCCCGCCAACCTGTCCCTTTACTGTCCTCTGGACCACTGTCTGACCACCAGCAGGGTGTTGGGGTTGAGGGGCTGGACTCTGGAGCCAGACTGCCCACATAGACTCCCAGCTCAGCTTCCTATCCACTGTGTGGACAACCTCAGATGGGCTCCTACCCTCTCTGTGCCTCGGCTTCCTCATTGCAGTATAGAGGTAATAAAAACGCACCCACTTCCAGGGCCCCTTTGCAGATTAAATGAGCGAAGGACCGTAAAACACTTAGGACGATGCCTGTACAGCTTTTCCTGACACATGCCAAGCGGTGCTCAATAATCCCTCCAGGGCTTCCTTGGTGGCGCAGTAGTTAAGAATCCGCCTGCCAATGCAAGGGACACGTGTTCGAGCCCTGGTCCAGGAAGATCCCACATGCCGCGGAGCAACTAAGCCCGTGTGCCACAACTACTGAAGCCCGCATGCTTAGAGCCCATGCACCGCAACAGGAGAAGCCACCGCAATGAGAAACCCGCTCACCACAACGAAGAGTAACCCATGCTCGCCGCACTAGAGAAAGCCCGTGTGCAGCAACAAAGACCCAATGCAGCCAAAAATAAATAAAAATAAAATAAAATAAATCCCTCCAGGCTATGTTCTTTTCATCCAGGTCCCTGGGTCCAAACTGATCTTTTATTTGGCCATGCAGCACGGCTTGTGGGATCTTACTTCCTGGACCAGGGGTTGAACCCAGGCCCTCTGCAGTGAAAGCGTGGAGTCCTAATCACTGGA
Source organism: Lipotes vexillifer (assembly GCF_000442215.2). Lineage (NCBI taxonomy): Eukaryota > Metazoa > Chordata > Mammalia > Artiodactyla > Lipotidae > Lipotes > Lipotes vexillifer. The sequence goes on along the minus strand of NW_006798798.1, from coordinate 2,183,214 downwards.
CCGCCAGGGAATTCCCAAAACTCATCTTTTAAAGAATTGTGCCAATAATTCTACTGCCCCTACCCCACTGCAACTGTCATGCCCCCCTCCGCGGAGGCACTACACTCAGAGTAAATCCAACCTTTGAAAACTGGCATTCAAGGCTCTTCGTAATTGGGGTCCTTCTTATCTTTCCAGGCTTAATGCTACCAGCCTTACCTCAAACTCTGCTTTAGTCAATCTGGTTACAACCATCCATCCATCCATCACTCACCCACCCACCCTCTCATCCACCCACCCACCCTTCCACTCATCTATCCATTTGTTTAAACACACACATCCATATTCTTTCAAGCTGACCCCCAAACAGGCCTAAGAATGCATTCACCTACACAGAAGTTTGTCCTTCCTATATGGCCCTACTGGCTTACCTCTTCCATTAGTCAAGGTTCTCCAGAGAAACAAAATATAGATTGGTAGATAGATAGATAGATAGTGATTGACTATGAGGGATTGCCTCATATGATTACGGAGGCTGAGAAGTCCCAAGATCTACCGTCTGCAGGCTGGAATCCCAGGAAAGCTGACGGTGTAATTCAGTCAGAGTCCGAAGGCCTGAGAACCAGGGGAGTCAATGGAATAAATGCCAGTCTGAGGGCAGGAGAAATGAGATGAGATGTCCCAGCTCACGCAGTGAGGCAAGAAAAGAGAGGAAATTACTCCTTTCTCCACCTTTTCATTTTTCAAGCCCTCAGTGGATTGGGTGATGCACACCCACACTGGGATGGGCAGTCTGCTTTACTGTCTAATCTCTCATCCAGAAACATTCTCACAGACACATCCAGAAATATTTATTCTGGGCCTCCTATGGCCAGTCAAGTTGACATATAAATTAACCACCACACCTTCCCTCCTGGGGAATCCACTTTCCTAAGGCTTCGCGGCTTATATCCTCAGATGTATCAGTCTCAGCTACTAGGCATTTTAGGAACCTCAGTTTTCTCACTGACACAGTGGAAGAGGCCCCTGTCACTGGCTGCTGTGTGATACAATGGGGCACATAAAAGACAATGCAAGTCCCGCACACTGTAAATATCTCAAAGGAAAGGGAATTGTTACTTTACTTCCCAAGAATTTCAGGTCTTGGGGTCATTCTGGATGCCAATGGCACTTATTTGACATTCTTGTCTACTGCTTCTCTCCTTGTTACCTGGATCCTTTGGGTTAGTCTCACCTGACCTAACATAAGCTGAGTACGTGGTAGGTGCTCAATTAGCATTTTGTTGAGGGGTAACAAAGAGCTTTTATAGCACAAGTTAACACTGACCAGTTGTGAATGGCAGCTTAGAGAATGGGGTTGACAAGGATTCTGAGGCTTCCTCTGGCCTCAGTGGTAGAGAAATTTCATGATCAGAAAGTGGTGTGCGCCGTGGGGTAGGAGAGGGTAGAGAGGCAAGATTACCAGCTCTCCATGACCCAGGAAAATGCAAGAAAGTTTGAGAAAGGCCATCATCCATTTATCCAGTAATCCATTCAACTGTTTGAAAACAATTTTGGTGGGCCCAGAGATAACTTTTTCCCCTTTATTTGCAAAAGTAACATAAATGATCATTTCCGCTGACAGTAAGATAATAGGTACAGTTAAATTGTCCATTCAAGAATATCATCATCACTTTCTGAAAAAGTCTTGAGTGAATATTATACTTGAGGTCTTAAAAACTTATCTAATTATAATTAGATCTTTCATAGTGCTATTTGCTCTCCCTAATCATTACTGAGTACCTTCTGTGTGCTAGGGGCTGAGGAGACGTCTTCAAGGAGCTCACAAGCCCTTGGAGGATAGAATCAGGTAAGGACATAATGATGCTGAAAGTCACCTCTTTGGCTTCACTACCTAATTATGTTTGAGCTCAGACACCAATGTGTTCTATTTCCTTTGAACTTTAAAGTACTAAGCAGGCACATCAATTACACATATATGAAAATTACTTACAGATATCTGGAAAAAACGCACTTTGTTATATGGCAGGGGTTGGCAAAGTATGGCCAGTGGGCCAAATCCAGACCCACTGCCCATGTTGGAAATAGTTTTTTTGAAACACAGGCATGCCCATTCTCTTACATTATCGTCTATGGCTCATTCCCTACAATGGCTGAGTTGAGTTGTAACAGAGACTGTGTGGCCTAAAATATTTACATCTGGCCTTTTACAGAAAGAGTTTGCCAAACCCTGGGTAAAGAACAAAATAGTATGGTTCGAAAAACGCATCTGCAGACCTGCATATCAAGGCTGAGAAGGTGGCCAAGACGCACAAGGCCGAGGGGCTAAGGGGCCCACGGGTGTCCAGATATTAGGAGCTGTAGATGTGGCTCAAGAGGTTACCTCTTATGGTGCAAATGTTGCATTTGCCTAAAAGGAAATTGAGTAGAAAGTAAATTAGAAAGAGCAGGAGAGTAAATAAAATATTATTTCAGGTATGTGTGCTCCTTAATATGTGAGTGGTTTGGGTTAAATATCCTGCAGAAAATCACATCAGTGTCAGCGATCCAGGATCTAGGATCACGAACATAATTTTGAAATGTTTCCCTTGCTGGAGTGGATGTCCTTAAATGTATGTGCATATACAAAGACATAGACAGCACACGTGTGGTCATCAGGTGCTATTCAAAGGGAGATGTGTGTGTGTGTGTGTGTGTGTATAAGGTGTATGTTTCCATACCTATTTATGGAAATACCAAGGAACATATATATATGGAAATACTAAGGCACATATAAATAAATGTTAAATAAAATTTCACTGACTTTGGAAGTCTTGAGCTGTAGAGATATCATTTGAAAGACTGAAGGAGTTGGTGAAATAAGAAAAGTAAGGGAGGGCTTTCCTGGTGGCACAGCGGTTGAGAGTCCACCTGCCAATGCAGGGGACATGGGTTCGTGCCCCGGTCCGGGAGGATCCCACATGCCACAGAGCAGCTGGGCCTGTGAGCCATGGCCGCTGAGCCTGCGCGTCCGGAGCCTGTGTTCCACAACAGGAGAGGCCACAGCAGAGAGAGGCCCGCGTAGCGAAAAAAAAAAAAAAAAAGAAAATTAAGGGAATGTATGAGAAATTTACACACACATACATCTATCAGCAGACATAAAAAGATATTTAAAGTATATGTCTGCATTTGAACATATACAAATATTTAAAGTATATATAATTTATGTGTGAGTGTGTATATATATACATATATATAATATATATATTTGAATATATATATATGTGTGTAATCAAACTGCCCTTTCATTCAAGACTCTGGAAGTTGAGGCCTTATCCTGCAGCTGTTGGGTTACAAAGCAGTCGCAGGTGGAGCCTGAAAAGTGAGCCACATCAGGCACCCAGAGGGCATGTGGGGGGATAGCCCAAGGTTGAGTATCCAGAGAAAATGTGCTTTATGATCAGAGCATTAGACACCTGAGGCATCACCGTGACAGGCTGTACCAAGGAAAGGTGTCACTTGCCGTTTCTTGGCAGAGAGGCAGGTGGGCCTCAGAGCACCAGCCTCCACCAGTTGTTTCCAGGACCAGGACACTTCATGCATCTTAGGTGGTAAACTGACCTTTAACACATGCACAGTCCTTGGAGGGAAGACTCCAGAGTCCACTGCCTGGATCCTGCACCTACTTGTTGGCTGTGTGACTTTGGGCAAATTACTTAACCTCTCTGTGCCTCAGCAGCCTTATTTGTGATAGGTAAATAACAACAGTACCTGTCTCCAGATTAAGATAGAGATGAAACAAATTAATATCTAAGCACAGTTCTGGCACAAAGTAAACTCTCAAAAGAGTAAGCCGTTTTTAGTATTATTTATGTCTGTGGGCTGAGGTGTGTTTCCTCTGCCTTCAAGAGCAACTTTGTGCACTTGAGAAGAAAGTGTATTCTGCCTCTTTCGGGTGGAATGTCCTATAAATATCAATTAAGTCTTCCTAGTCTATTGTGTCATTTAAAGCTTGGGTTTCCTTATTTATTTTCTGTCTGGATGATCTGTCCATTGGTGCAAGTGGGGTGTTAATGTCTCCCACTATTATAGTGTTACTGTCAATTTCCCCTTTTATGGCTGTTAGCATTTGCCTTATGTATTGAGGTGCTCCTATGTCAGGTGCATAAATATTTATAATTGTTAACATTCTCCAGGATAGATCACATCTTGGGTAACAAATCAAGCGTCGGTAAATTTAAGAAAATTGCAATCACATCAAGCATCTTTTTCTGACCACAATGCTATGAGATTAGAAATCAATTACAGGAAAAAAAACTGTAAAAAACACAAACACATGGAGGCTAAACAATTCATCACTAAATAACTGAGAGATCTCTGAAGATAACAAAGAGGAAATTAAAAAATAGATAGAAACAAATGACAATGAAAACTCAATGACCCAAAACCTATGGGACACAGAAAAAGCAGTTCTTAGAGGGAAGTTTATAGCAATTCAATCTCACCTCAAGAAACAAGAAAAATCTCAAATAAACAATCTAGTCCTACACCTAAAGCAACTAGAGAAAGAAGAACAATAAACCCCAAAGTTAGTAGAAGGAAGGAAATCATAAAGATCAGAGAAGAAATAAACAAAATAGAAAGGAAGAAAACAATAGCAAAGGTCAATAAAACTAAAAGTTGGTTCTTTGAGAAGATAAACAAAATTGATAAACCTTTAGCCAGAATCATCAAGAAAAAAAGGGAGAGGATTCAAATCAATAAAATTAGACATGAAAAAGGAGAAATTACAACTGACACTGCAGAAATACAAAGGATCATTAGAGATTACTACAAGCAACTATATGCCAATAAAATGGACAACCTGGAAGAAATGGACAAATTCTTAGAAAGGTACAACCTTCCAAGACTGAACCAGGAAGAAATAAAAAATATAAGCAGACCAATCACAAGTAATGAAATTGAAACTGTAATTAAAAATCTTGCAACAAACAAAAGCCCAGCACCAGATGGCTTCACAGGTGAATTCTATCAAACATTTAGAGAGAATAGGTGCCAGCACCTATTCTCCTCAAACTCTTCCAAAAAATTACAGAGGGAGGGACACTCCCAAACTTGTTCTATGAGGGAATCGCCACCCTGATACCAAAACCAGACAGAGATATCACAAAAAAAGAAAATTACAGGCCAATATCACTGATGAACATAGACACAAAAATCCTCAATGAAATACTAGCAAACATAATCCAACAACACATTAAAAGGATCATACACCATGATCAAGTGGGATTTATCCCAGGGATGCAAGGATTCTTCAATATATGCAAATCAATCAAAATGATACACCCTATAACAAATTAAAGAATAAAAACCATATGATCGTCTCAATAGATGCAGAAAAAGCTTTTGACAAAATTCAACACCCATTTATGATAAAAACTGTCCAGAAAGTGGGCATAGAGGGAACCTACCTCAACATAATAAAGGCCATGTAGGACAAACCCACAGCTAACATCGCTCTCAATGGTGAAAAACTGAAAGCTTTTCCTCTATGATCAGGAATAAGACAAGGGTGTCCACTCTCACCACTATTCAACATAGTTTTGGAAGTCCTAGCCATGGCAATCAGAGGAGAAAAAGAAATAAAAGAAATACAAATTGGAAAAGAAGAAGTAAAAGTGTCACTGTTTGCAGATGACATGATACTATACATAGAAAATCCTAAAGATGCCACCAGGAAACTACTAGACCTAATCAATGAATTTGGTAAAGTAGCAGGATACAAAATTAATGCACAGAAATCTCCTGCATTCCTATACACTTACAACAAAAGATCAGAAAGAGAAATTATGGAAACTATCCCACTTACCATTGCAACAAAAAGAATAAAATACCTAGGAAAAAACTACCTAAGGAGGCAAAAGACCTGTACTCAGAAAACTATAAAACACTGATGAAAGAAATCAAAGATGACTCAAACAGATGGAGAGACATACCATGTTCTTGGATCAGAATCAATATTGTGAAAATGACCATACTACCCAAAGCAATCTACAGATTCAATGCAGCAATCCCTATCAAATTACCAATAGCATTTTTCACAGAATTAGAACAAAAAAATTTACAATTTTTATGGAAACACAAAAGACCCCTAACAGGCAAAGCAATCTTGAGAAAGAAAGACAGAGCTGGAGAAATCAGGCTCCCAACTTCAGACCATACTACAAAACTACAGTAATCAAGGTGGTATGGTACTGGCACAAAAACAGAAATATAGATCAATGGTACAGGATAGAAAGCCCAGAGATAAGCTCACACACCTATGGTCACCTAATCTATGACAAAGGAGGCAAGAATATACAATGGAGAGAAGACAGTCTCTTCAATAAGTGGTGCTGGGAAAACTGGACAGCTACATGTAAAAGAATGAAATTAGAACATTCTCTAACACCATAAACAAAAATAAACTCAAAATGAATTAAAGACCTAAATGGAAGACCAGATATTATAAAACTCCTAGAGGAAAACATAGGAAGGACACTCTTTGACATAAATCACAGCAATATTTTTTTGGATCTGTCTCTTAGACTAATGAAAATGAAACCAAAAGTGAACAAACGGGACCTAATTAAACTTAAAAGCTTTTGCACAGCAAAGGAAACTATAAACATAATGAAAACACAACCTACAGACTGGGAAAAATATTTGCAAAAGATGCTACCAACAAGGGATTAATTTCCAAAATATACAAATAGCTTAACCTGATTAATATCAAAAAAAAAAAAAAACAACCCAATCAGAAAATGGGCAGAAGACCTAAACAGACATTTCTCCAAAGAAGACATATGGATGACCAACAGACACATGAAAAGATGCTCAATGTCACTAATTATTGTAGAAATGCAAATCAAAACTAAAATGAGGTATCACCTCACACCAGTCAGAAGGGCCATTATTAAAAAGTCTACAAATAATAAATGCTGGACAGGGTGTGGAGGAAAAGGAACCTTCTTATGTGGCTGGTGGGAATGTAAATTGGTGCAGCTACTATGGAAAACAGTATGGAGGTTCCTTAAAAGACTAAAACTAGAGTTGCCATATGATCCAGCAATCCCACTCCTGAGCATATATCCAGAGAAAACCAAAATTTGAAAAGATACATGCACCCTAACGTTCATTGCAGCCCCTATTTATAATAATCATGGAAGCATCTTAAATGTCCTTCAACAGATGAATGGATAAAGATGTGGTATGTAAACACAATGGAATATTACTCAGACATAAAAAGAGAAAGAAATAATGCCATTTGCAGCAACATGGATGGACCTAGAGATTATCATATTAAGTGAAATACGTCTGACAGAGAAAGACAAATATCATATGATATCACTTATATGCGGAATCTAAAAAATGAACTTATCTACAAAACAGACTTGCAGACATAGAAAAAAAATTTATGGTTACCAAAGTGGATAAAGAGGCTGGGGAGGTGGTGTGTGGGAGAGATAAATTAGGAGTTTGGGATTAACATATATACATTACTATACATAAAATAAGTAAACAACAGGGAACTATACTCAATATCTTGTAATAACCTGTAATGGAAATGAATCTGAAAAAGAACATGTATATGTATACTGAATTACTTTGCTGTACACTTGAAATTAACATTCTAAATTAACTATAACTTCAATTAAAAAAAGGAACCCTCAAGGATTTCTAAGGAGCTATGCCTAGTGTGTCAGAATATTAACTCTTTGATTTTTGTTTTGAATTTTATAAACCACCAATGAATGATAAACTTTATTCATTTCCATATTATTTCCTACTATGGCACTGGCACTATGTTTTTTTTGTTTTTTTTTGTGGTACGTGGGCCTCTCACTACTGTGGCCTCTCCCGTTGCAGAGCACAGGCTCCAGACGCGCAGGCCCAGCAGCCACGGCCCACGGGCCCAGCCGCTCCGCGGCACACGGGATCCTCCCGGACCGGGGCACGAACCCATGTCCCCTGCATCGGCAGGCGGACTCCCAACCACTGCACCACCAGGGAAGCCCCCTGGCACTATGTTTTTATAATATAATCTTACTTGTGACGCAAATATTTTCAGTATCTCTTAAGTCAATAAAATGTAATATTAATAAAAAAAGAATGATGAACTAGGTTGACATCCTTCCAGTCCATTGGTGCCACTTCCACATACTTATGTGCATAGCCATATATTCTTGTGTTTAATTCACATAAATAATGTCGTAACATATCAAGCCAAAATCCGCCCTTTTCCTTTCAACACTATTTTCCCTCTCTAGCTGTGGTGAGCTATACAGCTCTATTTAAAAAGGGATCAGCACACTTTTTCTGAAAAAGGCCAGATAGTAAATATTTTAGGCTCTACAGGTCATATAGGCTCTGTCTCAACTACTCAACTCTTTGTGTCTAGGGCAAAAGCGGTGACTATGTGAATATTGTCATAGACAGTATATGAATGGGTGTAGCTGTCTTCCAATAAAACTTTATTTACAAAAACAGGTGGCACAGATTTGGCCTGCCTCCCACTCAAGTTCACACATTTTAGCTACTATATAGTATCCCACTCTATGAAGAGAGCAAAAATTTTTTATACACTACTCTACTGACGTCAAGTAGTTTGTTGCCATTTCCCTGTATTACAAAAGCATCCCTGCAATGCACTTCTCATGTGGGTCTTTCCGTGTATCTATAAGAGAATTTCTCTAAATTAAATTCTTACAAGAAAATTGCTGCGTTAGAGTGTCAGCATATTTTCAGTTCAATACCTACAGCCAGATTGCTCTCTGAAATGGTCATACCAATTTATGACTCTGCTGCCAGGCAGGAAAGTGCCTGTTTTTCCTTCAATCTCATAGCCACTACAAGAAGGACTTTTTGGCCTGGTCACATGGGGTAGCAGAAGGTGCCTGTACACCCAGCAACCCTCTGCTTCTTGCTTACAAGTCATGACAAAGGAAGGAGCGAAGGCTGGTTGCTTGTGTTAAGCCATAACACTTATTCCAAAGGATGAACTTTTATTTCATCACATTTTGTTAGGCTTAACTCACAAAAATTATTGCTCTTTATCATATATATGTATGTGATATATACATGATATGTTTCATATGTCTATATATATGAACAAAAAGAAAAAGAAATCCATGAACCAGTTGGCTTTGACACTGATGACACCAGGAATGAATTTGCAGTGCAGGAAATAAATTTCCTGGCCTCATAACATTTCCAGAGGTATGATCACCAGAAGAGATGGTGTTTCCATAAAGATCTTTGTGTTTCTGCGGGTGGATAATGATCCAGGAATGAAAGTCTCTTCACTTTCAGTAGACACCGTGGATGTTTATCTGATATCTGCCCATGCTCCTGACCGACCAGGACTAGTGGAGGTAGGAGATCCTGCCACACTGGGAATATCCTGGGTGTTTTTATACAGAGAGCAGTTGTCATTAGAATAGGGAAGACTCCCTCAGGAAAATGCAACATTTGGAGACTGGGATTACTGTTACCTAAATTCTGAAAAATCTCACTTTCTCCCTGCTCCTAGCCATTCATTCAGCTAACAATCTTTATTAAGCACCGATTATGTGTTAGACACTGTTATTAAATGAGACTGATAAAGCCTCCTGTCTTCTTGGAGCATGCAGTCTAGTGGGAAGTAGACAAACAATAAGCAGGCTAAATATGTGAATCACATCTGCTCATTTTTAAAAAATTTTTTTTGCAGTACACGGGCCTCTCACTGTGGTGGCCTCTCCCGTTGCGGAGCACAGGCTCCAGACGCGCAGGCTCAGCGGCCATGGCTTATGGGCCCAGCCACTCCGCAGCATGTGGGATCTTCCCGGACCGGGGCACGAACCCGTGTCCCCTGCATCGGCAGGTGGACTCTCAACCACTGCGCCACCAGGGAAGCCCCTGCTCATTTATTTTTATAGCATATTTACTATGTGCCAGGAGCTGAGGTTTTTTACTACATAGCCCCCAACCTCAAGAGGTCCACACTTCAATAGGTGAGACAGATGGGTAAAAGAAATGTAATGCAATAGATCATTATTCAGGATGTATTCAAATGCAATAGAGCACGTATCATTCATAATGGTGTCATTAAGGGGCTGTGATGAGTTCAGCTCCAGGGAGTGAGAGAAGAAAGACCTCTTGAACTTTAGGGCTGTATTATTAGTCAGGATTTTCCAGAGAAACAGAACTCATAGGATATATATGTATGTATGTATATATATATAAATATACATATATATATATGATATATTACAATATTATAGGAGATTTATTATAGGAATTGGCTTACCTGATTATGGAGACCGAGAAGTCCCACACTCTGCTGCCTGCAAGCAGAAGTACCAGGAAAGCCAGAGGTGTAATTCAATCCAAGTCTGAAGGCCTGAGAACCAGAAGTGCCAATGTCCAAGGGCAGGAGAAGATGCCCGTTCCAGTTCAAAGAGAGAGCAAATTTGCCCTTTCTCCACCTTTTTGTTCTATTCAGGCCCTCAACAGATTGAATGATGCCCACCCACAATGATGAGGAGGATCTTTACTCAGTCTACTGATTCAAATGCTAATGTCTTCCAGGACACCCTCACAGACACACCTAGGAGTAGTATTTTACCAGCTACTATCAGGTCATCCATCAGCCTAGTCTAGTTGACCCATAAAATTAATCATCACAAAGGCCTTTGTCTTGGCATCTTGGAAAACACATAGGATCTTTCCAAGCAGAGAGACATGGAGGAGGGCATCTGGGACAAGAGAACCAAATGTGGCAAAAGGTAGAGGTCTGGAAGGTAGGTTACATATTGAGTCACGAGGGGCAGAAGAAGCTGAGGAGTTAGGCTCATGTCTGAAAGCCACCTGAAGTCTTTCAATGAGCAGTGATGATAAATGGTGTCTATTCTGAAATGCTTGCTAACTAAAGGGCACATTTTTAAGAGGACACCCCTGGACCCTTAGGCCTGAGCAGGCTGCCCGGGTCACAGTGGGCACTCAGTAGAAGTCTACTGTATGAACGAGTGATAGAGAAAAATGCAGCATCAAACTCAAGTCCCAGTTATTCCATTTCTCAAGGGAATGATCACTTTCACACAACAAAACTGTGTTTGGAGAGACTGGCAAAGAAACAAGTTGGACTTATGGTTATGTCTTTGTTTTAAAAATGTTATCATCTTGAAGGCAGAATTCCAATATTCCTTATACAATGTCCCTTATCCATGTTGGAGGAGGTTATCTAAGGCACATAAGAGGGCAGGTATACAAAGGGTTCTAGGATAGATAGTAACACAGTTCCTGGGAGAGCATGGTACCATGTCTAAATGAGGCCAAAGCCACTTACTTCAGGCCACTCTAGGGAAGGGAGTGGGTATAGAGAGTGGGTGATACTGCAAATGCTCAGGGACCTAGGACATTTATGGCTGCTGGATACCTCCTCTTTTTGAAAAAATAATTATTAACTCTTATTTTCTTTTCTTTATGGTCCTTTATGCTCCTCAGATCTTAGAGGGGCTTCAGAACCAAAGAATAATGGTTGGCGGTGGGGTGGGGGGCTGCAGAGGGATGGAGGGTTTGCTCCTTGGCGGCCTCCATGTCCTTGAACTGGAGTTTAGAGAGGCAATCTCCCTCGATCCTCACCAGTGGGTTAGCTCTGCTCTTTCCCATTTACTCTGATTACAAACAGACTTGATCCTTCTCTTTGGGATGGTCTCTGAGGACCACAGTGAAGAGACTCTTTCCAGACTTCTCTTCCCAGATGTGGAGCCTGGGGTAAGTAGTGCCCCTCAGTAAGCCTAGCATCTTCATCTGTGAAGTGGGGACACAGCAGCCTTGCAGACTAAATGAGACAATGCACAGGAAGTGTCGAGAATGGTGCCCGACACTTGTCCAGCTCACTCTGTAGGATTGATTCTCTTCTGTCTTCCCTGCTGTCTATTGAGGGATGAAGGGCAGATGTCCTGGCTTTGACACAAGCATGTCTACTCTGGTCATTTTGGCCAACTCAGTGTCTCATGTGCAGGATCATCCATCCAGGGGGCTGATTGCTACCTGGTTGAGACAAGATCACGCATCCACTTGCACTGTTGCCTAACAAACAAGAACATGATATCAATGGTATACAGTACTAAGCATTTATATAGCTCATGTGGCCATGGGTTGGCTGGGGTTCAGCCCATCTAGGCTGAGCTCAGCTGGGTGCCTCTTCTCTAAGTGTCTTGCATTTTCCTCCTTGAACCAGCAAGCTAGCTAGACATGTTCTCCTCATGGTGATGACAGCAGTGCAAGAAGTGAGCAGAAACACGCAAGGCCTCTCAAATTCGAAGCTCAGAATGGCACAATGTCCCTTCCACCTCATTCCATTGGCCAAAGCCAGGCTCTTGGTCAAACACATGGTCAATAGGTGGGGAAATTCACTCCATCCCTTTAATGGGGGGAACTACAAACCCATTTGGCAAAGAGCTGAACACAGGGAGGCGCAAACAAATTGGGCCAATAACTCTATCTGTGGCAGGTTATGGGCTTGTAATCAGATCAGTTGTGTCAACAAGCCTACTAGATTAAAGGAGGGAAAGATCATCTCACAACCAACAAACTGAACACACACATATCTATTCATGAGTTCAACAGATAATTACTGAATACCCACTATGGGCCAGACACTGTTTGAGGCACATGCTACCATGACAAACAAGAAGGACAAATCCCTTGCCATCCAGAGCTCACATTCTGGAAGAGAAGACAGACAACAGTATTCTCCCAGAGACCCCAGTGGCATTTCGCTCTCAGCTCAAATGAGTGTCCCTCCACCCCTTCCTATGCTTATAACTCAACTAAGAGGAGGGGGAGGGCACTAAACTTCATGCATAACTTTTCTATTTTGGAGAATGGGTCTCTAGATTGTCAAGGACTGTAGGCCAGAGTCTACATTTTTCAGTAGGAATATTGAGTGCTATGTTACAGTCTTTGCAAATCGTCTATGTAAAGCAATCATGGTAGAAAACTGGTCTTTCTACATCACTATCTTATACATTATACAGTATCATCAGCTGTAGCTATGTTACACCAGGCCATGGTAAACAGTTGAACTGCAAAGGTAGGATTACTATTATTTTAGTCAAAAAGTTCCCAACCGATAAAACTGTCCAATGAGATTATGACATTGAGGAGTAGGTAATCAGAAAAAAAGACAGGATGGACTTGTTATATTTTATTAACCACATGTTCAACAATATATGGGTATTGGGTGGTTTGAAAAAGTTATCTACGTGTTTTTGATGATATTGTAGTATTTTTATCTGAACACTGGCACTGTGATGATGTAACTATAATTTCACTTCTTTGGTTCTAGCAGGATTTTGAGATGCTTCCTTTCAAGACAAGAGCATGAAGCCATGGGTCTGATGGTGGTGCCCAGGTGCCCCTCCACTGGGTTTTGTAAATGCCCTGGAGCTGCTGTTCACCATCAAGGGGTTTTGCAGCAGCTAGGGAGCAAAGAGCAAGTGAGGACCTGAGATGGATGGGTCACTGGGCATGGTTGAATTCTGCCTTTTCACATGACAGACAATTCAGGAGGGGTGGAATAATTGTGGCGGTCCTCCTGCATTTCCATTCAGGAATCCTGGTACCTTGAGATGGTGCTGGCTCCATCCCAGAGCCCCGGAGCTTTGACGCACCTGAAAGTCCTAGGGTCAATGGCTTTGGTACTCGGTCATACTAGAGTTATATCATCCCAAGACCATCCAAAGGCTTTGGACTCAAGGGGATATCCTCCAATTCCAGTCCTTATTTATCCTTCTGTTCTTTTCAGTCACCCTGAAGCTGTATACCACCCCCACCCCCACACATGCACCATCTCTAACTCTCGACGGTCATGTTGGAGAAATGGAAATCAGGCCTTCTGGGATGGCCAACAAAGGACAGGATCACTCATCACACACACACACACACACACACACACACACACACACACACACACACATCCTTGTTTAGGGGAGTTTGGTTCCTATTCGAATGGAAAGACACAGTAATATGGAGCCACCCATCCCATTCTTGAATCCTTAGGAAATTCTAAGCAAAACTCAACAGTGGGACTTTTCTTTTCTTTTTTTTTTTTTCTTTTGGCGAGACAGAATTCTTAGTCTGTAGAACTGTCTAGTGAGAAATTTATAGGCAGAATTGACTTTTTGTCTCTACAAAGCCATGAAGGAAAGAGTCTAAGTGATAATTGTATGCACAGTTCAAAATATTTTAAATGAATTTGTTCTTACAAAGAAATAAGTTATGAAGTTAACTTTTGTATGTGTGCGAATAATTAAACTATTGTCACGACTTTAAATTATTATCCATTGTTAACTTACATCATTAAATCTTACCTCTTTGCTAAAGAATAATGAAAAAATGCGCTTAATTAACAGTCACTGCAAGCTCCAGGCCATTGATAATGCCAGGCTGAGTCTGAATTTCACAAGTGTGTTTTGTACTTCCCTCCCCGTTGTTGTGCTGACAAGCAAAGCTCTGTAGCGTGAGGAACGATGCTGATTCTCCTGTATCAGGACAAACTCTCCCGAAAAACTGCATTCTTCCTGAATCATCCAATCACATTAGGATTTTGCTTCTGTGCAAAGGGAGGAAGTGGGGGCCCAGCTGAGCCTTTGTTCTCCTTATGGGATTTATAAAATGTTCTCAGCCGCTGCCATACCGGAGAACAAAGTCCTCCCATGACCATCCTATGTGTACAACATTTAAGCAATTTATCGTTTAATTTGGAGGGTTGAAGAGTGGGTGGCTGGGTCAGAAGGAAGGGGCTTGGGTGGGTCTTTCAACTGATCCCTGAGGAAGAAAATGACTCGTGTTAATTTCCTTGTTGTTTCGATTAAGGAGGAGATAGATATTTTTTTTTTCTGGATATTGTTAAAGAGGCTTGCCAGGCCTTAAGGAATGTGTGGCATTCTTCAGATGAAATAAGGCCAATCAGTGGAATAATGAGGAAAGTAATATCTCCCCGGAGAGGCTGATGGGGTTTTCATCAAACCAGCCAACCTTTCCCGTCACTTACGCTGCCATGCACTCCCAGCAGGCCCCGTTTGCCTGCCTCCTATTCTACCTTCCGTTTGTCAAAACTCCCTTGTGGTTCTTACTCATAGCCAAATTCTGAGGGACCCGGGGCATTTATAGGCACTGGACACCTCCTCTTTTTTAAAAAATTATTAACTCTTATTTTCATTTCTTGATGGCTCAGCTACCTCTCAAATCTCAGAGGGGCTTCAGAACCAGAGGAGAATGGTGGGTGGGGGCTGAAGATGGGTTAGAGGGTTTGCTCCTCGGTGACCTCCGTGTCCTTGAACTGGAGCTGAGAGGCAGTCCCACCAGACGGCAAGCTTGGAGCCGAGAGAGGGACAGTCCGTACCGTGATGGTCCAAGGGGACTTCGGTGGTCCAGGCTTGCCCTCGACCCATTTCCTGGCTTCAGCCCCACAGACAATGGTGCCTGGAAACCAGCTGGCTAAGTAGCCCTGCTCCCTGTGGCTTACTGGAGCAGCAGGGCCCTGAAAGAGAAGATCAAACGAGGTGTCTTGGGATGTGTGCTGGAAAACATCTGGCTGTGTCTGCCTTGTGGCTGCGGGGGCCCTTCTGCCCGTCACTGCCTTCTGCACTGCAAGGAGATGCCACTTCAGCTCCTCCAAGCTCTTCTCCAAGGTCATGGGCAAGGTCAATGGGAAAGTCGGATGCACACCATGAGGCGTCAGAACATACACACAGGGTGCCACGTAGTGGCTTTGCTGTGGTGGTCCCCTCTTCACCGATGGCCTGTTGGCTGTGAACCTCGTGAGGGCTTTGCCAGACTTCGCCAGCAGATGGGCAGGCGCACGGAGCCACCCAGCCCGCTGGAGGCCCACAGCATTGCCTTGCTCACTGGTCGCTTGGAGAATCAAGGCAGAAAGCCGCCCTACCGGCTCCCAACACAGGGGCCTCATCTGCGGATCCAGCCCCTGGGCACTCCTTTCGCAGTGCAGGAGCCCTGGACCTCCTCCACTGGGGCGGGGGGGCCTGGGTCACAGAAGAAGGGAAACAATCACATTTAGCCTGTGAAAGTTTTCCAAATCAACTGGGTTCCATGCACGGGAGTCCTCCCACCGTGCTCGGCAAATGATTCAAAGCCTCCACATGATTTCATCTGTGCAGACTCTAATCCACTTACTTAATGAAATACATAATTAACATATTATAATTGCAGTAAAGATGGTTTTGACAGAAATCATTTCCCGTATCTAATACCGTGGTAATTTAATCTGTTCCCCACTCCCTAACACGACCCTCTATGATTAAGTTTCGTAAGAATTTTTTTGATTGATTGACTCATCTGACGGGCCTGGGCCTTGCTAAAGGAGTGTCTGTCAGTTTCTGGAGCGGCATGTAAAGTGGCGGCAGATGGCTGCGGGGCTCTGTGCGCTGTCTCCCTGTGTGGTCTCCCGTCTCGCGCACTTTTCCTTCCCTTCCCCTTCTTCCAAATGCCCTGATAATCCACCCTCCGCTCGCCTGAACTGCCAAAACCCAGCCTCTTTGTACCTGCTGCTCCTCTGCTGTGGGGGGTGCTTATTAAAGGCAAGGAAGGCAGGATGTACTTGGGCAGCAGTGGGAGCCAGATGCTCGCCTTCCCCACACCTGGCTGCGCCCCTCCTGTTCCCCCAAGCCAACCTGGCCTGGCTGCCGGGGTTCTGCCTGCCCCACTTTCAGCCTGCCCTGAACCCTGCATGCTGGCTGGTGGAGATGCAGAAGGAGCCCTTCGTCTCCCCTACCTCCCACCCCTGCCAGGGCTCTGCTCTGCTCTTGGGGGCGCCACAGACCTCGGAGTCAGGGTGAGAGCTCACCCCGCCCTTCCCACCACGCCCCTGGAGAGGTAAACGTCACACTTTCCTGGGATAAAGGCTGGGTTCCAAGTACCCGGATTGCTCCTTGGCCAGTGGATGTGCATTCTAGGAGAGTCGGGAGTTTAAGGGGTGATGCTGAAGGTCTGGTCACTGGGAAAAATACCTGAAAAGTGTAGAATGCCAAAAAGCAGGAAGGGAAGGAAGGGGTCTGCAAAGTGAGTGAGAAAGCAGCCCAGTGTGAAGGTCTGCACCTGTTGATTTCTCGAAGCTTCCTCAGAGTCGTTACTGTGTATTAAGGACCCACAGTATACCAGGGGACCACGAGCTCCGGTTAACAAGTGAGAAAATAAACCTCAACAACCTAATCCAAAAATGGGCGGAAGACCTAAATAGACATTTCTCCAAAGAAGACATACAGATGGCCAAGACGCACATGAAAAGATGCTCAACATCACTAATTATTAGAGAAATGCAAATCAAAGCTACAGTGAGGTATCACCTCACACCGGTCAGAATGGCCCTCACCCAAAAATCTAGAAACAATAAACGCTGGAGAGGGTGTGGAGAAAAGGGAACACTCTTGCACTGCTGGTGGGAATGTGAGTTGGTTCAGCCACTATGGCGAACAGTATGGAGGTTCCTTAAAAAACTAAAACTAGAGTTGCCATATGATCCAGCAATCCCACTACTGGGCATATACCCTGAGAAAACCATAATTCAAAAGGACACATGTACCCCAATGTTCATTGCAGCACTATTTACAATAGCCAGGACATGGAATCAACCTAAGTGTCCATCGACAGATGAATGGATAAAGAAGATGTGGTACATATATGCAGTGGAATATTACTCCACCATAAAAAGGAATGAAATTGGGTCATTTGTAGAGATGTGGTTGGACCTAGAGTCTGCCATACAGAGAGAAGTAAGTCAGAAAGAGAAAAACAAATATCATATATTAATGCAAATATGTGGAATATGTAGAAAAATTGTACAGATGAACCTACTTCCAGGGCAGGAATAGAGATGCAGATGTAGAGAACAGACACATGGACATGGGGGTGGGGAAAGGGAGAGTCGGACAAACTGGGAGATTAGGATTAACATATACAATATCATGTGTAAAATAGGTAGGTAGTAGGAACCTGCTATATAGCACAGGGAGCTCAACTCCGTGCTCTGTGATGACCTAGATGGGTGGGATGTGGGGGGGCGTGGGAGGGAGGTCCAAGAGGGAGGGGATCTATGTATACATATAGCTGATTCACTTCATTGTACAGCAGAAACTAACACAACATTATAAAGCAATTATACTCCAACTTAAAAAAAAGCCTCTGTGGGGTTAAACGCTGAGTTTGAAGTTACCCAGCAAGTTGGTGGTAGAACCAACTGGAGTGATCCTACCTGAGTGATGGGTGATAGGTGATGGGTACCCTGCTGAAGGGGAGAGGCCAGAGCAGAGGCATGGGCAGGAAGGCACAGAGAGTGTCTGCTGGGGAAATGTCTGCTGAGTTTGGAAGTTGGGGACACCTAAGTTTTCAAGTTGCTCTAGCCTCTCCCCATGGTCAGTGGTCAGATGGTGTTTCACAGGCCCTCCCACTGACACAGGTCTTCCCTGCAGGCTCATCTCAAGGGCCGTCCCCAGGAAGCACCCCATCATTCCAGCAGGATCACACCTGTTGTCTATTGCAACCCATCACATTTTTTCCAAAATGCAATTCTTTATAGACTCATTATATCTCCTTACTGGACCACAGCTCCCTGGAGCACAGGCTGGGGTGTCCTAGCATCTTGGAGTAGCATCCCCTACTCCCCTGCTCCTGGCCTTCAACCCACTGGCCATACCCTCTACAATAGGTAGAGGGTCTGTGGGATACAAATGCCTCTGGCTTCCACTCTCCAGCTGAGCCAAGTGAATGATGGACCGGAGCCCAGGCCTCCCTCGAACCAGCCCCCCTACCCCTCCTCCCACCCTGAGGGTCCAGTTCAGAGGCCTGACTGGCCTGGCTCTGAGAGCAAGCGTGAAGGCATTGCTGCAGGACCTCCTCAGTGGTTCTACACACCTCCAGGCTTTGGAGACCCCAACCCCACCACCCAGCACTGGCTGTTTGCCCTACTCTCACAGGGCCCTAGAGCCACTTCTGTCTTCGTGGTCCTCTTGCTCATAAAAAATATTCAAAATTCTATTTTACAACTGCATCGATGTAATGACAAATAGAATCTTGGACCCTCAATGCTTATTTTTTTCTCTGATTTTAATCAGAATTAAAATATTTATTATTTAATGCCCTGAAATCTGAGTAAGCAGTTCGCCTGCCTGCTCTGCCCCTGACTGTCCGGGCAGGGTGCCCCCACTCCGGTCAAGCCAAGGAGCCCAAAGGCCACATGAGCATAGCCCTGGTCAGGACACTCAGGGGCCCTGGCATCCACCGGCCACCCTTCCCTCTCTAACCCCACGCCCCAGACATGCAGAAATCGTCTTGGCCAGACCAGCCCCCTAAGAACGGTTTCCCCTGGGAAAGGATGAGCTTGCCACAGGGCTGGGTTCCCTCATGGAACCCATGGAGAGAAAAAAGACATCCTGACAAAGTTTTAGGGTGAGGGCTGGGAGGGGTTGGGGTGGGCAATGGCCACACGCGCATGAAAGCTCCCAGGGGACTGGGGCCAGTTCTCTTAGGATTGGTGCATGGTGCCTCCTCTCTCCTGTACACACCCTGTCTGCCTTCAAGTTCAGGGCACAATGCCCCCCTGGGGCTTCCATGCAGGGAGAGCAGGCAGGGCCCCCAAGGAGCATCTTTATAGTCAAAGTGACCCTCCTGGTAATGCCAATCATCCAGGGCACACACATTCATGCTGCG
>NW_006798798.1:2135438-2163441 GCF_000442215.2 Lipotes vexillifer | reverse complement strand
CCTGCTGCGTGATCCCTTCCAAGACATGGGCCTCTAACACTGGGCCATGTGCACCCCTCCAGGCTGGCATATCTGTCACTGTCTAAACAGTGAGCGCCGTGAGAACGGGCACGGAAGCAGTCCATCCTTATTTCCCTGAATCTTAAGACAGAACCGCGAGAATGAAAGGCAAACAGCTTATGCCTGCCTGGTGTTAAAGACTTCCTCTTCAGCCAAAGCCTGTGACTCCAAAGGGCTGTGAAATCCTCCTGCGACTGGGGCTGCCAGAGAGAGGCCAGGTCTGAGCCAGAGCAGCCTGGGGGCCAGACGGGACAAGGGCAGGGCGTGGCCAGAGGAAGTCCAGCTGCAACCCTGGGGAGCCACGGGGGCGGGTGTGCATCCAGCCTCGCGCCTGGCAGCCGCCCCTAGGCTCTCAGGTCCTGGAGGACGGGTCGTGGGCCCAGTGTCCCAGTGCGCCTGCGGGCTGGGGGAGGGAAGCTCCACGTGAGTGGCAAGTGTACAGGAACACCACCATGTCAACTGCCAATATGTTATGAGGCCTTGGTAACAATCCTGAGTCTCCCGGGAGCGCTGTTGCAGTTCAAGTGCGCACCAGACAGAGAGAAAACAATTTCTGGTGCCAATAATGCAGCACAGATGAAAAATGTTTTAATATTTGAAGCTGCTTTATGGCAGAAGCGATGACAGTGATGGACTCAATGTCAGCTTTTTTTCCTGAAATGTCATCTTTCGTCTATGAGTTTTCCCTGCTCCGGAGGCATGCAAGCCTGATGCCGGCTCGTTGCAGCCATTGATCATTGATTTTGTTCTAAATGGAAAGCTTGCCAGAAGACTAGAAATTCTGGAATTTATTAGCATTTCTTTAAGAGGCACTTTAGCTCAACAGTTCTCATTACTGTCTTTACAATGTTACTTATTTTTCTTTTTATGTCATAGGATTTGTAAAGGGTTAGTACTCGGAGAACAATATACGATTAAACCATTGTGCCTGCTGGAGCTGCTTGGCTTAGTCAAAAGGATTCTCGGAGGGCTAAATACATATTTGACTAAGAAACGACAACATAGGGCTATTTTCGCAGGGAAATATGTATTGTGAAATTTGTTGATGGGGTTTGTGCTAAATGGTGTTTCGATGGAAGTTTTGATTAAACAGGGTCACTTATAAATTAATATCTCTTAACTCCATGCAGAAAAGGCTGAACATTTTTACGTTCTGACCCTAGGCCCATAAGCATCCTAGGGTGGGTACCACATGCCCGCAGCAGGATGGAGATGAACCCTGCTCTGCCCTGTTCCGACTCTGGGTGGCCCAGGCAGGGTCTAAAATCTTGTCAGTGTATTTATTTACAGGGACATTACCTCATGAACGCCAAAGAGTGGCTCAATACTTTATTAGGTATTAACATTTAACGTACTCGTATAGCCATGTATAGGCGTTCATTCTTCATTTGGTTGAAAAGAACCCATTTGCATTAGACAGTTGGCTAAATGTTTTCCTTTTCTGACACGTTTCCATTGGCACAAGACTAGTTCAAACAGGTATGTTAGCTCTTGGCTGGGCTGCCTGACATCCAGGTTTTATTACAGAGCAGGGCGCCCAGGGAATGTGAATTACAGTTTGTATCAGCCTTGGCCTCCTAAACACATCACTCAGTCTAGTTGATTATGGAATTTGCTCCGGAGCTGGGGGCCTCAAGATTCCTCTCTGAGTGGGCTGGCCTGTTTGCACAGCACCAGCAACCCACAGTAGAGACAGAGAGAAATCTGAGGAAAAGGAGCTGGGGGTCTAAGGAGTAGGATCAGAGAGAGAAAGACTCAGCCTCCTGAGGCCACATCCCGGGCTGAAGTTTACAGCTGCTGCGTCGAAGGGAACAGACTCTGCCAAGCCCTCTGCTAAAGAGGATGGCCCGGCAGCTGAAATAGGTGAGAAACTTTCTGGAGAATGAAATCAATACCCATTAAGCAGCGTGGGAAGTGATCTACAGATGGGCCATGTGCAGATGAGCTGGAGAAACTATCACTCGGTGATCTGGTGCTGTGGGAAGGAAGAAAACGGACTCCTCTAGACCTACCAACCACTCTGACTGCAACTATGCTTCCTAACAGGTAACTACAGGCCCCCACGCCCAGGATCACCAACATACTCTACTAAGCTCTCCCTGCATCCCCTACTCTCCTGCTCCTGGCCCTCAACCCACTGGCCATACTGCAGTTGGAGTTCTCCACTTAAAATATAAGACAGTCCTTAAAAAACTAAAATTAAAGCTACCATATGATTCACCAATCCCACTCCTGGGCACATATCTGGAGAAAACTCTAATTCAAAAAGATACAAGTACCCCAATATTCAGAGCACCACTATTCGCAATAACGAAGACAAGGAAGCAACCTAAATGTTCGTCAACAGATGAATAGATAAAGAAGATGTGGTATAGATATACAATGGGATATTACTCATCCATTAAAAAGAATAAAATAATGCCATTTGCAGCAATATGGATGGATCTAGAATTATCATACTAAGTAAGTCAGACAAATATATGATATCACTTATATGTGGGATCTAAAACATTATACACATGAACTTACTTACAAAACAGAAAGACAGTCACAGACATAGAACACAAACTTATGGTTACCAAAGAAGATAGTGCTGGGGTGGGGGAGGGATAAATTAGGAGTTTGGGGTTAACATGTATGCACTACTATATATAAAATAGGTAAACAACAGGACCTACTCTATAGCACTGGGAACTATACTCAATATCTTGTAATAACCTGTAATGGAAAAGAATTTGAAAAAAAAAATGTATATGTATGTGTGTGTATATATATATATATATATATATGTACATATATATAAAACTGAATCGCTTGGCCGTACACTTGAAACTAATACATTATAAATTAACTATACTTCAATAAAAATTTTTGAAAATAAAATAAAAGACAGATCACATGACTTGCCAGCTCTAAACCCAAATGGCTTCCCATTTTACTCAGAGTAAAAGCCAGTAATATTTATGACCTAACAGCCCACGTGACCCAGGATACTGCCCTCATTCTGGCCTCATCTCCTACTACTCTCTCCCACCCACTCCACTCTGACCACACTGGCCTCTTTGCTCGTGCCCACTCCTTCCCCAGGGCCTTTGGACATGTGGCTCTGCCTTGGCCCAGCCTCCCCCAGGTGGTCCTATTGCTCGTGCCCTTACTTCATTCTGGGCTCTGCTCAGATGTCATCTGCATGGAGAGTCTCTCCCCAGTCCCCTTCCTAGAATCACAAGTGCTCTATTTCCTCCCACCCTGTCATCAGATTGAGTTCTCCAGAAGGAAGCAGGTACAGAGATGGAGTTGGGATTCCAGAGGTTTAAGAGGTATTGACTCTGTGCAGAGAAGGGAGCAGAAGCAGGGCTGGGCAGAGAAAGGACTACTAGACTGTGATGTAGGGATCTCGGGAGCCAGTATTGACCATCAGATGTCTCCAGGGGCCAAAATGACCTGCCTTTAGTCTATCTCACTTAGTTCCCAGGTGGATGCTGCCCCACCAAGGGCGGAACCTCTGGGAGGCAGCTCTCTGCTGCTGAGGCACAACCTAAAGTGTCCCTCAGCTGGGCAGGAAGCCCTGCCCTCCTGAAGGTGGGTCTCCGCTTCTCCACACCCTGCTTGGTTTTCTTTGTTGTACTTACTACACTTTGAGATAGTCTGTGTGTTTACTTCTTTATGTG
This sequence comes from Lipotes vexillifer, assembly GCF_000442215.2. Taxonomy (NCBI): domain Eukaryota; kingdom Metazoa; phylum Chordata; class Mammalia; order Artiodactyla; family Lipotidae; genus Lipotes; species Lipotes vexillifer. Next base: position 2,159,713 of record NW_006798798.1, on the reverse strand, counting down.
ATTACTGCCTTTCTCCAGGAGGGCAGGACATTATCCATCTTTTTCATCCCCTGAGATTGGAAAGAGGCTGGAACAGAATAGTCGCCCAGTCAATATTGTGGAATAAGAGGATGCTTGCTTGAACATCTTCATATACAGCCCCCAGGTATCCTTTCAACAACCCTTAAATGTTGGTATTATTATCCAGATTTTACGCATGAGAAAGTGGAGGTTAAAGAGAGGCAATCAGACCAGCTCAAAATCTGAAAACTGGAAAAACCAGAGCTGAGATCTAGAGTCGTAGATCTTCTGATGTGAATTTTTAACCCCATGGCCTATGGAGGGGCTCAGAGCCTTGGCAACCTGGGGGCTGGGCTGAGGATGCTAGAACATAGCCATGGAGGCTGAGCACCGTGGAAAGATGTGGTCAGTTGAAGGATGTAAAGGCCAAGGTAGTTCTGTTCCCTGGGAGGGGCCTGGTGAACAGAGTGGGCTGCTTGTGGAAGGGGCAGCCTAGCTAGGCCTGCCACATTCTATTGGCTCTGGGGGCCTCTGACTCCTTCTCTGTCCAACTTCTTATGTAAGGGCTCTTTCCCAGGATCATGATTCATTCCAGCTATGATGGGTCCCACTGGATTCACACGAAACAAAGAAATGAATGAACGCTCCCATGCTAGGTTCTTCAACTCCACCAGGTCTGACTCAGTTCAATACACTTCAGCGAGATCCATTTAACACATCCATTTTTTCCCTAAATTTCACCCATATTTTCCTCTGGGGAATTCACTCTCCCTTTTTTGTAAGGGTCTTGATGAGACCGATAAAGAGAGGGAATTTTATCCAAGCAATACTGACCTCTCTGAATTTGAGTCCTGAGAAGTAGGCATGACAGTGGGAATCTATCAGTCCTAGATTACAGTCTGAGGCAGATTCTGAGGCAGCCAGCAGCAGCTCTGGTTCCAGCTCCTTCCCTAAACTGGGCCTTCTTTTTTTTTCTTTATATTCTCTGAGTTCCTCTTCCTTCTTCCAAAATACTCCCCTTTCATGGTGCCGTCCAGAGTTGCCATCTTCTACTTGCAACTAAAGACCCCTGAGAAATACACAAGCCCAGTTGTGCCTGGAAAAGGGTAAGGTAAGGATGGGAAGAGAAATGGCTCCTGACCCAACAGCTCTTTCATTCATGTCTTGATTTAATTCTTCCCTACCTCTTTTTCATGACATTTCTGTGGTGGTTTGCCACAGAAACACTTAACAATGAAAGCGTAAAAATACAAGAACAAAGGAAAGAATTCAGGGTAGAAGGAACTTCTGTGATTTAGTTCAATTTTGCCCTGAAATCCCTAAGAGCCAGAATAGAAAAGGAAATGTGATCAGTTATACCTTCCTCATTTTTGGAAAGGCGGCAGGGGCTTGCTTGTAGGAAAATCAAGTCGCCCATCTAGAAGGTCGGGGGAATCACGCAGGGCCATGTAGACTCAGATGCTGGCCCAATGATATACACCACACATGCTCTTGGAAACAGGTTGCAAACTGTTTGTTTGCGATCCCAATCCAGCCCAAAGATGTGCTTTCCTTGGCATATACAGTGTTTTAGAAATCGGAATTAATTTACATTAAAAATGGAATAGTTCATACAAAAGCTGGATCTCCACCATCCTTTTAAAAATCAAATCTGGCAATACATTTTCATGCGGTAACCAAAAGCTAGCACGAAGAGTGGACACCCCTTTATACAAGGCCTCTGCCCTCTGCTGTCACAGACCCCGTCGAACTATTCTAAGTCTGCCTTCCTCATCGGTGTCATTTGTATTTACATCACTCATTACATGCTGCCAAACCCCAACACGGAAAGTCAGACAGGAAGAAGTCAGCTGGGATCTCAAGAGCTGTGAGGTAGGGATTGAATCTGACCATGAAATGGGGTTGGTTTGGGGCAGAGAAGGAACAGGGACTCCAATCCGAAAAGAGGGAGTGAGCAAAGAGGTAGAAGCTGGCATAAGTGTGGCCTGGGGGGTTACAAAGTCACCTGGCAAGTGGTCACTGGCACTTGGCCGTCAGAGGGGCTCAGCCTCGGTTCCATCAGGCTGGGGGTGGTGGTGGCCATATGCCCTCTGGTCAGGTGGAAGCTGATCTCAGGAGTGTCCCGAGATCTACCCCAGGTGAGTGGCTTGGTTACCTGGTGAAGGTAACCACGGGGGCCCACAACAGGGTGTGGCAGGGAACCGGGGGAGACAGCTGGAGTTGGAGTCCAGAGGTTTCCAAACCCAGCTCCAACAGAGACCGGCTGTGGAATCTATGCAGGCCTCTTCACCTCTTAGAGCCTCAGTTTCCTCGTTTGGGAAACAGAAATGATGTTACCCCCTTCAGGCAATTTTGGGAGAATTAAATGAGATATTTGTGAAGGGCTTAGGGCAGCACCTGAGACGAATTAGTCGCTCAAATACCAGTGAGAGTGAAGAGGCAGGTAGTTGGTTTCAGACATCAGTCTAGGGGACTTCCAGAAACCAGTTATGGCAGCTCAAGAGGACAGCGTTTCCTGGACAGAAAAGGCTGAGGTCACAGAGGTGTTTTCCCTAATGGAGGCAAGAAGGCCTCCTTGGCCTGGATGACTCCTGAGTCCCACCCTGGTTCTCCTGGACCATCTCTCAGCAGTCAGGCTGTGTGAGCTCCATCATCCTCACGGACCAACCACCTTGCGGAGCCCAGCCCCTCAGAAGAGGCCCCCGTGCTCACAGGTGTGTCCTGCCACAGGTCACCATGAGGCAGCAGGCCTGGCTTGCCCAGGGCAGGCTCTGGGACTGGAGTCTGCGGGGCCTCTGCATGGGAGGTGCGGGGAAGAGCATCCATCATTCATTCCCCTCCCACCTACAACAGCTACCAAGCACTTCTTTGTGCCAGGTCTAGAGGAGACAGCAGGAACTGGTGCCCTTAAGAAGCCCTTAGGATCTTTAGTCCCCCTCAGTTATAGTACATATAGGACCTTCCCAAAGCCCTCACACAGAAAATGAACCTAATCCAAGACCAGTGTGTTCATCTGGTACAGCTTTTGACATTCACATATTTCAAATTTCACATAAAAGTGAGACTTCATTAATATTTTTATCACACTATTTTTTATTTGCATAATTCACATTTGCATTAAAATGCAACCATGGTATATTTTAATGACATCTCCCTGTATTAGTCTTCTAGTATCTGGAAGGCCAAGTCTTTGCATTACAGAACCAAGAAAACATAGGGGCTACAAGGACTAGTAATATGGATAGAATCAGCCTATGGGTTATCTAGATATGAAGATTATCTAGTTATCTAGATATGAAAAATAGCACCATGACCTTGGATTAGCCTTCCAACTTCAGTCACTGTCTCCCTGCCTCAGTTTCCTTATTTTAAAGTGAGTGAGACCACATGACCTCTAAGATTTCTTCTTGTGCTGACATCTAGGAGTCTGTGGGAAGGTGAGGATTCCTGGTCCCCAGCCAGGGACTGGGAGGGCAAGGAGGGAGCAGGGTCTGTAGCAGCTGAGGGGGAAGATGGGCATGTATACCCAGAGGTCTGAAGCAAGGGACTATTGCCAAAGGAAAGTTTGTCGAGCAGGATGAAAGCAGGACGTTGGGTAATTGGCCTTGGATATGTGAGGAAGGGAAGTAGGGAGAAAATTGTTTGTGTATGTGCAATTATGCATAAAGGCAGATGTGGCAAGATGGGGGTGTGTGGAAGGGGTCACTGGAGGGACAGAGGGGCTGATATTTGGCACTTTAATGAATGCATCCCAGACCCCCAGGTGTCTGTGTTTGGAGGTGTTCCTGAACTATCAATGAGCAATGAGACCCCCAGATTGTGAAGGGTACATCTGTTTGAAGGGGCATCGGGAAGCCGGGAGGGCTGGCTAGGGACTCCTGGAGCTGACAGAGGTTATACCTTCCAGGACAGCTCTGTTTTCCTGAATGAGGAGCTAGTGAGAGGGGGAGTGGGAACCACAAACTTCCAGCCAAGTCTGTGGGAAAGTTGAAATAGCTCAGCCCTAGTGACATAGAAATTCATAAGGGTCCTTAATCATATCCTGTCAAGATGAGTTAAAGATCTGGTGACTCAGCAAAAATAAATGTTTCTCAGAGATGTCCATAAGATGTGTTGGTGAGGGAGGGCATGGCCCAAGAAATGCTTTTGGTAGAACTCCAATGAGCAGCCATTGTCCAACACGATCTCCCCAAATGCTTTCTGATGCCCAGCCTATGTGCGTGGGGATGCTGGGCTTCCCCGTAATTACCAACCATCCCTTATCTATTAACCAATCCCATTTGCTAACTGGATTGCTTGTGAAGGCCTCTTGTTTTAATTAGCGTGTCTCAGATGAAGAGTAAACAAACATTCTAACAAACTATTATGATATAAAGTTGATTTTTCAGTTACTCAACTGCTACGCCGTGGATATGGTGAATTTAGAATTAAATGCCTCTCTCAGAGACTTTAATGATCTCAGTCAAGAATGTTTTGATTAAATTAAAGCCATTGAAATGTGTTTTTTGAAAAGAGAGGGTGAACAAAACATTCAGGGGAGAGTCAGGTCCCAGGCCCCACACTCCCCCTCATTCTGAGGTAGGTTCTGGGGAAGGGGATGGTGGGATCATCCCTGTGGGACTGAAGCAGGATGGATTATGGCAAAGATGATTGAAACTGCTGTTAAGAAGCCTTAGACAGTTGGGGTCTTAGCTGGCGTCATAGAAGCAGACTGTCTAGGACTCTTAGGCTAGTCATTTAAGGAGGGGATGCTCTCAGTAGGGAGTGACGTTGTTCATGAAACAGGGGACGTCACGGAGAGAACCGGCAAAGCTGTGGCCCCAGCTGGAGTCTAGTCCCAGCTGGATTCCACAGAGCTCTGGAGCTTGAATGACACCACAGAGTTGTCCTGCCTTAAGGCAAGAGCTTTGTCACCCTCCATCAGTCAGTCATTGGATAGATAGCCTTCTCCCCAAGGAGGGCATAGCCTCCCAGGTATTTCCAAGAAAGGAGGAGGTGATTCTCTATAGAGAAGGGCACAGCTGTGAGAGTTGAGTGGCCCACCCTCAGAGCAACTGAGGATAGGTTTACCCACAGGCTCCACACAGGCGACCAGGCAGGGCACCAAAGCCTCTACAGCAGCTGGCCACATCTGGAGACAGTGTGGCTTAGTGAACAACCTTTGTACTAAAATATCACTTTCTCATTCCTAAAGACATCTCCCTTTCTTGGTCTCATTCCATCTCCTTCCAAGGCCCAGGAATGAGAATAAGAACCATCTATAATGTAGACCCTTTATTGCAAGTGAGGACTCTGAGGTCCAGAGTAGTTAAGCAACCTTCCAAGGCCACCCAGGAGAGCAGAGCAGGGATGGACCTTGTACCAGCAACCTTGTCTGTTCCCATCAGGTCACTCTGCTTCACATCGGGCAACCCCTCAGCAGAAGTGACTGGGCCCCGAGAACTGTTCAGGCTGGAGGCTGCGTCTGCCCAAGACTTGGGTGAGTGGTGGTCAACGGGAGTCTGGATAGATTAGTTTATGGAGGTCTTTCTGATGAATTGAAGAGGTCTTGAGGGTCACTCAAGGGGGCCACAGATTTGGAGTATGACAGTTTCCCCATTTTTCCCCAAAGGCCCTCTCCTTTGAGCAGAAACAAGCTGAGCAAAACAACATCCATACATTTTGTGCTAAAGTTCTAGGAGCAACCCACCCCATCCGACCTCAAAACATTCCTACGAGCTGCTCCCTCTTTCTGGGATCTTTTCCTTCCTTCTCAGCTGCTCTCCACCCAGCTCTAAACATAGTTAACTCTTTTTGGATGTGCTCAAACTTTGCCCTCTCAGAAGAAACTGCCCCGACCCTCCCCATGCACCGCCCAGGGTCTATGTCGGCGTCCTCTGCTAAATGCTCATGTAGTTCCAGACCCTGTTTCCTCCCCAGAAACTGGCACAGTCTGCATTCTACCAGGAAGATTGATTGTTTTCCCCACTGGACTTCTTTTTAAACAGCTTTATTAAGGTATAATTGACCTACAATAACTGTACAAGTTTAAGCTGTACTGTACAGTTTGATAAGTTTTGACACATGGATACACCTGTGAAACCATCACCACAATCAAGAAAGCCACTATATCATTCTCTCCAAAGGGTGCTTCATGCCCCTTAATAATCCCTCTCTGCTCCTCCAGCCCCAGGCCACCATGCATTTACTTTCTGTCACTATAGATTAGTTTACACTTTCTAGAGTTTTATATAAACAGAATCATACAGAAAGTCCTTTTTTATTTATATGGCTTCTTTCATTCAGTATAATTATTTTAGATTCACTCATGCTGTTGCATATTTCAATAGTTCATTCTTATTTATTTCTGAGCAGTATTCCATCATAGAGATTCGCCATAATTTGCATAACCATTCATCTGTTAGTGGACAGTGTGTTGTTTTCAATTTGAGGCTGACATCGATAAAGTTGCTGTGAACATTTGTGTACATGTATTTGTATTCATATATATTTCCTTTTTCTTGCTTAATATCTATGAGTGGAATGGCCGGATCATATGGTGAATGTATGTTTGACTTTTTAGGAAACTGCCAAACTGTTTTACAAAGTGGTCCAACTACTAGCAGTGTGTGAGAATTCCAGTTCCTCCCTAGTTTTGGTGTGATCAGTCTTTTATTTCAGCTATTCTCAAAGGTGTGGAATGGTATCTCACCGTGGTTTTAATTTGAATTTCCCTAATGACTAAAGATGTTGCACATCTTTTCAGGTACTTATTTCCCATCTGTAGATCTTCTCTGAAAAATGTCTGTTCCAATATTTTGCCCATGTTTAATGGGCTGTTTGTTATTGTTGAGTTTTGAGAGTTCTTTGTATATTCTTGATACAAGTCTCTTATCAGATATAGGCTTTGCAAGGATTATCTACCAGTCTGTGGCTTTGTCTTTTCATTCTCCTGACAATGTGTTTCGAGGAGAAGAAATCAGTTTCAATGAAGTACAAGTTATCAATTTCTTCTTATATGGATTGTGCTCTGGTGTCATATCTGAGATATTTTTGCTTAATCCAAGGTCACAAAGATTTTCTCCTAAAAATTGTATAGCTTTACAGTTTAAAATATAAATACTCCATTTTGAGTGAATTTGGCATGTGGTGTGAGGTGTGTATTCAAATTCATTTTCTTGCCTATGGATATCCAACTGTTTCAGCTACATTTTTTGAAAAGGTTATTCTTTCTCCAGTGCATTGCTTTTGCTCCTCTGTAAAAATTAGTTGTCTATATATGTATAGGCCTATTTCTGGATTCTCAATTTTATTCGGTCCATCTATTTGTCTATCTTTATGCCAATACCATGTTGTTTCAATTATTAGAGCTTTATAATAATTCTTGAAATCAGATAGCATTCACTTTCCAGGTTTGTTGTTCATTTCCAGAGTGGTTTTGGTTATTCCAGGTCCTTTGTATTTCTATATGAATTTTATGAACCAGCTTGTCAATGTCTGCAAATGGCCTTCTAAGACTTTGATTGATTGAAATATCATTAAATCAATTTGAGAAGAATTGACATCTTAATAATGTTGAGGCTTCCAACCCATGAGCATGGTCTATATCTCTCCATTTATTTAGGTCTTCTTTAATTTCTCTCATAATACTTTGTTGTCAGTGTACATGTCTTTCATATCGTTTGTCACATTTATGACAAAGTATTTCATATTTTTGATGCTATCATAAATGATATTTTTAAAGATTCCAATTTACAATTGTTAATTGCTAGCATATAGAAATACAATTCTCTGTTTTGTATTGCCTTTGTATTCTGCAAAATTGCTAAACTAATTAGTTTTCTTAGCTTTCTTTTTTGTAGATTCCATCAGATTTTCTATATAGGCAACTGTCGTCTGTTAATGAAGACAGTTACTTCTTCCTCTCACTCTGGGTACCCACTAGACTTTAGGCTCCGTGAGTGCTGGTATGTTGTCCTGGAGCCTAGCAGGAACTTGACGCATGACGCGTGTAGGGCTCAGGATTTGCTGATGGCAGAGGCAAGAAGCATGAAGACTCTCTTCCCATACCTCCCAGGCAAGGTTTAATAACTTGAAAGTATCTATCTACCTGTCACCTAAATAGGCAATTGTGAAGTGAAATTTTCCCAAAATAACCATCATCATTTGGCATAATTGGAACAAAACATCCATTTAGATATACATCATTTGAACCAATTTAATTATCTATCTATCTATGTATCTATGTATCTATGTATCTATGTATGTATGTATGTATGTATGTATGTATCTGCCTTTGAATTCAGGGCATGTGTGTAAACACATTGCCTTAGCCCAGAGATGTGTTTTCATCACTGTGTGGTCTTAAAATATACTCTGGATTGAGTTCTGGGCTTCACTCCTACTTCTTTTGTGGCCCAGGTAGCACTGTCATTCTGTAGACCCAGGGAACATTCTTGTTGTACAAGGCCAGCGATTCAAGGCATGTTTGGAGACCACTTACTATGTACCAATCTGTTGTGTTCATTGTGGTTTCTTTGGACAGGACATCAATTTCCTGCTCTTATGGGACCCAATTTCTAATAGAGAAGACAGAGAAACAATAAACAAATCTATATCTATAATATCCTTATGTGTGTGTATCCATATTTATATCTTTATCCATATTTACCCAGTTAATGAAAGAGTCTAGAAAGAGCATAACATATGTGCAATCACCAAGTTGCTCAGACTAAAAGCTTTAGAATCATCTTTGATTCCTTTTCTCCCTCAAGTCCATGCCCAGGTTCATTTGCTAAGATGGGGACACTGAGCTCAGGCTTTGAGAGAAGAAATGACGAGTTGGCTTTAAATACGGTTAATCTGAGATGCTGAAGAGATATCCAATAGGCATCTGGTCATAAGGGTCTGGAGTTTAGAGGAGAGACTGGAGCTGGGTCAGAAATTTGGGAGCCATCAGCACATGCAAACCACGGGGTGACATGAGGTGGCTTAGAGTGTGCATATAGAAGACAGGAGGGCACCCTGCAGCATGATGGCTGAGGTTAAGAGATTGGGAAGAAAAAGGATTGACCAGTTGTCTAGGAGGAAGCACAGATGAGGTCTATCCTCTAAGACACATGAAAAAAGAGCTTTAGGAAGGAGATGACTTCAACTCGTCCAAATGCCAAGAGCTAGTGATGAGATTTGACCACATGGAGATCACTGGGAACCTTGAAGAAAGCAGTTTTGATGGCAAGCTTGGGGTAGAAAGCCTGTCTGGCACCTAAGGGTTAACCAAGTCTCAGAGGGTGTGAGGGCTGCCCATCACACACAGGGCACCTCATACTTCCTCACGCTCCAAACTATGGAATATAATCATCTAACTTATGAGGATCCATGATGATTCACTCAACTTGTGTATTGTTCTGTTTCAATGGGGTTATTTCACCTTCCTGCAGCTTTTACAAGAAACAATAAGAGAAATGAAGATCTTTAACTTGTTTTCTTACACAAGTAATGAGGGATGAAAATAAAAGATACTGTTTTGGAGGATTTTCCCTTAAGTGTTAACCTATTTATCCCCATAACTCTTCAGAGGTAAACATGTACCACACCATTTTACAGACATGGAAGCTAAGCCACAGAAAAGTTATGTGACTTACAGGCTGGGGCTGAGATTGAAGCTTCGACCTCTGAAGTCAGCCTCTAAGTCAAATAGCAGCTCTGCCAGGGACAGCAAGGATGAATGTGTCACTCAGTGCTGGAGCTCTCATTCCTTGGCGCCTACACAATTCTGCACTAAGCAGACCTAGACAGAGCTCATTAAAAACATAATGGCACCAACTAAAAACTGGGACTTGCCATCAGCCTATACAAGAATTAGGTCAATAGCCACTGCAGCCACTGACCTTCAACACACCCTGGAAGGAGTTCAGGGTGGAGATCAGGAATGAGACACTCTGCACTCTGGGAAAAACTGGCAGAACAGGTCTTCAGATAGTTAGATATTTTCAGGAGAAGATTCTAGGAGCCCAATTCTTACATCTCCTCATATCTAGAAAAGCACTAAATTCATAAATAGTGACATCTCCTCCTTGTGACTACCTGCAAGCCTCTGCCAAAATATGTGCTTGATTGCATGTACCCCCATTCACTAAAATCATATATAATACTGACTTTCCCCCCTACCTCTCTGGAGTAGTTTCTCAGAGCTATCTGAAATGTTGTCTCCCAGGCTATAGTACTTTTTTCTTTTGCGGTAAGCGGGCCTCTCACTGTTGTGGCCTCTCCCGCTGCGGAGCACAGGCTCTGGACGTGCAGGCTCAGTGGCCATGGCTCATGGGTCCAGCCGCTCCGCGGCATGTGGGATCTTCCCGGACCGGGACACGAACCCATGTCCCCTGCATCAGCAGGCGGACTCTCAACAACTGCGCCACCAGAGAAGCCTCATTTTTTTTTTTAACATATATATTGGAGTATAACTGCTTTACAATGGTGTGTTAGTTTCTGCTGTATAGCAAAGTGAATCAGTTATATATATACATATATCCCTATATCTCCTTCCTCTTGTTTCTCGCTCCCACCCACCTATCCCACCCCTCTAGGTGGACACAAAGCACCGAGCTGATCTCCCTGTGCTATGCAGCTGCAACCCACTAGCTAGCTATTTTACATTTGGTAGTGTATATATATCCATGCCACTCTCCCACTTCATCCCAGCTTACCCTTCCCCTCCCCGTGTTCTCAAGTCCATTCTCTACATCTGCATCTTTATTCCTGTCCTGCCCCTAGGTTCTTAAGAACCTTTTTTCTTTTTTTTTAGATTCCATATATATGTGTTAGCATACGGTATTTGTTTTTCTCTTTCTGACTTACTTCACTCTGTATGACAGACTCTAGGTCCATCCACCTCACTACAAATAACACAATTTCAGTTCTTTTTATGGCTGAGTAATATTCCATTGTATATATCTACCATATTTTCTTTATCCATTCATCTGTCGATGGACACTTAGGTTGCTTCCATGTCCTGGCTATTGTAAATAATGCTGCAATGAACGTTGTGGTGCATGACTCGTTTTGAATTATGGTTTTCTCTGGGTATGCGCCCAGTAGTGGGATTGCTGGGTCACATAGTAGTACTATTTTTAGTTTTTTAAGGAACCTCCATATTCTTCTCCATAGTGACTGTATCAGTTCACTTTCCCACCAACAGTGCAAGAGGGTACCTTTTTCACCACACCCTCTCCAGCATTTATTGTTTGTAGATTTTTTGATGATGGCCATTCTGACTGGTGTGAGGTGATATCTCATTGTAGTTTTGATTTGCATTTCTCTAATGATTAGTGATGTTGAGCATCCTTTCATGTGTTTGTTGGCAATCTGTATATCTTCTTTGGAGAAATGTCTATTTAGGTCTTCTGCCCATTTTTGGATTAGGTTTTTGGTTTTTTTTACATTGAGCTGCCTGAGCTGCTTCTATGTATTAGAGATTAATCCTTTGTCAGTTGCTTCATTTGAAAATATTTTCTCCCATTCTGAGGGTTGTCTTTTCGTCTTGTTCATGTTTCCTTTGCTGTGCAAAAGTTTTTAAGTTTCATTAGGTCCCATTTGTTTCTTTTTGTTTTTATTTCCGTTACTCTAGGGGGTGGGTCAAAAAGGATCTTAATGTGATTTATGTCACAGAGTGTTCTGCCTATGTTTTCCTCTAAGAGTTTTATAGTGTCTGGCCTTACATTTAGGTCTTTAACCCATTTTGAGTTTATTTTTGTGTATGGTGTTAGGGAGTGTTCTAATTTCATTCTTTTACATGCAGCTGTCCAGGTTTCCCAGCACCACATATTGAAGAGGCTGCCTTTTCTCCATTGTATATTCTTGCCTCCTTTATCAAAGATAAGGTGACCATATGTGTATGGGTTTATCTCCGGGCTTTCTATCCTGTTCCATTGATCTATATTTCTGTTTTTTATGCCAGTACCATACTGTCTTGATTACTTCATAGTAATCGTAGTAGCTTTGTAGTATAGTCTGAAGTCAGGGAGCCTGATTCCTCCAGTTCCATTTATCTTTCTCAGTATTGCTTTGGCTATTCGGGGTCTTTTGTGTTTCCATACAAATTGTGAATTTTTTTGTTCTAGTTCTGTGAAAAATGCCACTGGTAGTTTGATAGGGATTGCATTGAATCTGTAGAATGCTATGGGTAGTAGAGTCATTTCCACAATGTTGATTCTTCCAATCCAAGAACATGGTATATCTCTCCATCTGTTTGTATCGTCTTTAATTTCATTCATCAGTGTCTTGTAGTTTTCTGCATACAGGTCTTTTGTTTCCTTAGGTAGATTTATTCCTAGGTATTCTATTCTTTTTGTTGCAGTGGTAAATGGGAGCGTTTCCTTAATTTCTCTTTCAGATTTTTCATCATTATTGTATAGGAATGCCAGAGATTTCTGTGCGTTAATTTTGTACCTTGCTACTTTATCAAATTCATTGATTAGCTCTAGTAGTTTTCTAGTAGCATCTTTAGGATTCTCTATGTATAGTATCATGTCATGTGCAAACAGTGACAGCTGTACTTCTTTCTGACTTGGATTCTTTTTATTTCTTTTTCTTCTCTGATTGCTGTGGCTAAAACTTCCAAAACTATGTTGAATAATAGTGGTGAGAGTGGACAACCTTGTCTTGTTCCTAATCTTAGTGGAAATGGTTTCAGTTTTTCACCACTGAGAACAATGTTGGCTGTGGGTTTGTCATATATGACCTTTAATATGTTGAGGTAAGTTCCCTCTATGCCTACTTTCTGGGGGTTTTTATCATAAATGGGTGTTGAATTTTGTCAAAAGCTTTCTCTGCATCTATTGAGATGATCATATGGTTTTTCTCCTTCAATTTGTTAATATGGTTTATCACACTGATAGATTTGCGTATATTGAAGAATCCTTGCATTCCTGGAATAAACCCCACTTGATCATGGTGTATGATCCTTTTAATGTGCTGTTGGATTCTGTTTGCTAGTATTTTGTTGAGGATATTTGCATTTAGGTTCATGAGTGATATTGACCTGTAGCTTTCTTTTTTTGTGGCATCTTTGTCTGGTTTTGGTATCAGGGTGATGGTGGCCTTGTAGAATGAGTTTGGGAGTGTTCCTTCGTCTGCTGTATTTTGAAAGAGTTTGAGAAGGATAGGTGTTAGCTCTTCTCTAAATGTTTGATAGAATTCACGTGTGAAGTCATCTGGTCCTGGGCTTTTGTTTGTGGGAAGATTTTTAATCATAGTTCCAATTTCATTGCTTGTGATTCATCTGTTTATAATTTCTTTTTCTTTCTGGTTCAGTCTCGGAAGGTTGTGCTTTTCTAAGAATTTGTCCACTTCTTTGGGGTTGTCCATTTTATTGGCATATATTTACTTGTAGTAACCTCTCATGATCCTTTGTATTTCTGCAGTGTCAGTTGTTACTTCTCCTTTTTCACTTCTAATTCTATTGATTTGAGTCTTCTCCCATTTTTTCTTGATGAGTCTGGCTAATGGTTTATCAATTTTGCTTATCTTCTCAAAGAACCAGCTTTTAGTTTTATTGATCTTCGGTATTGTTTCCTTCATTTCTTTTTCATTTATTTCTGATCTGATCTTTATGATTTATTTCCTTCTGCTAACTTTAGGGATTTTTCTTTCTTCTTTCTCTAATTGCTTTAGGTGTAAGTTTAGGTTGTTTATTTGAGATGTTTCTTTTATCTTGAGGTAGGATTGTATTGCTATAAACTTCCCTCTTAGAACTGCTTTTGCTGTGTGCCATAGGTTTTTGGTCATCGTGTTTTCACTGCCATTTGTTTCTAGGTATTTTTTGATTACCTGTTTGATTTCTTCAGTGATCTCTTGGTTATAAAGTAGTGTATTGTTTAGCCTCCATGTGTTGTTTTTTTTTTACAGGTTTTTTTTCCTGTAATTGATATCTATCTCATAACGTTGTGGTCAGAAAAGATACTTGATACGATTTCAACTTTCTTAAATTTACCAAGGCTTGATTTGTGACCCAAGGTATAGTCTATTTTGGAGAATAGACCATAAGCACTTGAGAAGAAAGTTTATTCTGCTGTTTTTGGATGGAATGTCTTATAAATGTTAATTAACTCCATCTTGTTTAATGTGTCATTTAAAGCTTGTGTTTCCTTATTTATTTTCATTTGGACAATCTGTCCATTTGTGAAAGTGGGCTGTTAAAGTCCTTTACTATTATTGTGTTACTGTCGATTTCCCCTTTTATGGCTGTTAGCATTTGCCTTATGTATTGAGGTGCTCCTGTGTTGGGTGCATAAATATTTACCATTGTTACATCTTCTCTTTGGATTGATCCCTTGATCCTTATGTAGTGCCCTTCTTTGTCTCTTGTAATAGTCATTATTTTAAAGTCTATTTTGTCTGATATGAGAATTGCTACTCCAGCTTTCTTTTGATTTCCATTTACATGGAATATCTTTTTCCATCCCCCCACTTTCAGTCTGTATGTGTCCCTAGGTCTGAAGTGAGTCTCTTGGAGACAGCATATATACGGGTCTTGTTTTTGTAACCATTCAGCCAGTCTATGTCTTTTGGTTGGAGCATTTAATCCATTTACATTTAAGGTAGTTATTGATATGTATGTTCCTATTACCATTTTCTTAATTGTTTTGGGTTTGTTATTGTAGGTCTTTTCCTTCTCTTCTGCTTCCTGCCTAGAGAAGTTCCTTTAGCATTTGTTGTAAAGCTGGTTTGGTGGTGCTGAATTCTCTTAGTTTTTGTTTGTCTGTAAAGGTTTTAATTTCTCCTTGAAATCTGAATGAGATCCTTGCTGGGTAGAGTAATCTTGGTTGTAGGTTTTTCCCTTTCATCACTTTAAATATGTTTTGCCACACCCTTCTGGCTTGCAGAGTTTCTGCTGAGAAATCAGCTGTTAACCTTATGGGGATTCCCTCGTATGTTATTTTTTGCTTTTCCCTTGCTGCTTTTAGTATTTTTTCTTTGTATTTAATTTTTGATAGCTTGATTAATATGTGTCTTGTCGTGTTTCTCCTTGGATTTGTCCTGTATGGGTCTCTCTTCGCTTCCTGGACTTGATTGACTATTTCCTTTCCCATGTTAGGGTAGTTTTCAACTGTAATCCCTTCAAATATTTTCTCAGTCCATTTCTTTTTCTCTTCTTCTTCTGGGACCCCTATAATGCGAATGTTGTTGTGTTTAATGTTGTCTCAGAGGTCTCTCAGACTGTCCTCAATTCTTTTCATTCTTTTTTCTTTATTCTGATCTGAGGTAGTTATTTCCAGTATTTTATCTTCCAGGTCACTTATCCGTGCTTCTGCCTCAGTTATTCTGCTATTGATTCCTTCTAGAGAATTTTTACTTTCATTTATTGTGTTGTTCATCATTGTTTGCCCTTTAGTTCTTCTAGGCCCTTGTTAAATGTTTCTTGTATTTTCGCCATTCTAGTTCCAAGATTTTGGATCATCTTTACTATCATTACTCTGAATTATTTCTTAGGTAGACTGCCTCTTTCTTCTTCATTTATTTGGTCTGGTGGGTTTTTACCTTGCTCCTTCATCTGCTGTGTATTTCTCTGTCTTCTCATTTTGCTTAACTTACTGCATTTGGGGTCTCCTTTTCACAGGCTGAAGGTTTGTAGTTCCCATCATTTTCGGTGTCTGTCCCCAGTGGGTAAGGTCAATTCAGTGGGTTGTGCAGGCTTCCTGGTGGAGGGGACTGGTGCCTGTTTTCTGGTTCACGAGGCTGGATCTTGTCTTTCTGGTGAGCAGGACCATGTCTGGTGGTGTGTTTTGGGTTGTTTGTGAACTTATGACTTTATCAGCCTCTTTGCTAATGGGTGTGGTTGTGCTTCTGTCTTGCTAGTTGTTTGGTATGGGGTGTCCAGCACTGTAGCTTGCTGGTCGTTGAGTGGAGCAGGGTCTTAGCATTGAGATGGAGATCTCTGGGAGATCTTTTGCCATTTGATATTACGTGGGGCCGGGATGTCTCTGGTGGTCCAATGTCCTGAACTCAGCTCTCCCACCTGAGAGGCTCAGGCCTGACACTGGCCGGAGCACTAAGACCCTGTCAGCCACACGGCTCAGAAGAAAAGGGAGAGAAAAAAAAGAAAAAAGAAAAATAAAATAAAGTTATAACAATAAAAAAATATGTTATTAAAAATAAAAACATAATTTAAAAAAGAAAGAAAGAAAGAAGAGAGCAACCAACCCAATAAACAAATCCACCAATGATAACGAGTGTTAAAAATTATACTAAAAACAAAAAACAACAAAAACCACAAAAACCCGACAGAACCGTAGAATAAATGGTAAAAGCAAAGCTATACAGATGAAATCAGAGAAAGAAGCATAGACATACACACTCACAAAAAGAGGAAAAGTACTATATATATATATAAACGTATTTATAAAAGGAGGAGAGCAATCCAATCAATAAACAAATCTACTACCAACGACAATAAGCCCTATGTACTAAACTAAGATAAACATAAAACCAGAGACAAGTGAGATGCAGAAAGCAAACGCCAAGTCTACAATTGCTCCCAAAGTCCACCGCCTCAATTTTGGGCTGATTCATTGTCTGTTCATGTATTCCACAGATGCAGGGTACATCAAGTTGATTATGAAGCTTTAAGCCACTGCTCCTAAGGCTGCTGGGAGAAATTTCCCTTTCTCTTCTTTGTTCGCACAGCTCCTGGGGTTCAGCTTTGGATTTGGCCCCACTTCTGTGTGTAGGTCTTCCTCTGGCATCTGTTCTTTGCCCAGACAGGAGAGGGTTAAAGAAGTGGCTGATTCGGGGGCTCTGGCTCACTCAGGCTGGGTGAGGGAGGGGTATGGACTGCGGGGCAAGCCTGCGGCCACTGAGGCCAGTGTGACATTGCAGCATCCTGAGGCACACCATGTGCTCTCCTGGGGAAGTTGTCCCTGGACCACGGGACCTTGGCAGTGGTGGCTGCACAGGCTCCCGGGAGGGGAGGTGTGAATAGTGACCTGTGCTGGCACACAGGCTTCTTGGTGGCTGCAGCAGTAGCCTTAGTGTTTCATGCCCATCTCTGGAGTTCATGTCTGCGCTGATAGCTGTGGCTAGCGCCCATCTCTGGAGTTCATTTAGGTGGTGCTCTGAATCGCCTCTCCTTGCGCACCCAGAAACAATGATCTCTTGCCTCTTAGGCAGTTCCAGACTTTTTCCCGGACTCCCTCCAGGCTGGCTGTGGTGCAGTAGCCCCCTTTAGGCTGTGGATCTGATCTCCAAAGCCAAAGCCTCAGCTTCCAGCCCCCACTTGCCCCAGCACATAAGCACACAAGCCTCTCGGGCTGGTGAGCGCCGGTCGGCGCCGATCCTCTGTGCGGGAATCTCCCCGCTTTGCCCTCCGCGCCCCTGGTGCTGCGCTCTCCTCCGTGGCTCCGAAGCTCCCCCCCTCCGCCGCCCGCAGTCTCTGCCCGCGGAGGGGCTTCCTCGTGTGTGGAAACCTTTCCACCTTCACAGCTCCCTCCCACTGGTGCAGTCCCGTCCCTACTCTTTTGTCTCTGTTTATTCTTTTTCCTTTTGCCCTACCCAGGTACATGGGGAGTTTCTTGCCTTTTGGGAGGTCTGAGGTCTTCTGCCAGCGTTCAGTAGGTGTTCTGTAGGAGTTGTTCCACATGTAGATGTATTTGTGGGGAGGAAGGTGATCTCCACGTCTTACTCCTCCGCCATCTTGAAGGTCCTCCCGAGCGTTCCTTCTTTCTTATCAGAATAAGTTATAATTTTTAGCCAAAATTTTCTTCTCTCTTTTTTACCCCTGAAACATTCCTCTGCAGCGCTGAATATATATCTGACATGCATCATAAGGAAGGCTGTCAGAACAGCCAGAATCCAGAACACTGATAACACCAAATGCTAGTAAGGATGTGGAGCAACAGGAACTCTTGGTCATTGCAAGGCTTCCTCACCCAGGACCTACTACAGGACTTGGCAACTATCATCATGTGTGTCCTGGAAAAGGTCCTTCACCAGAACACTGATGCCTTTCCTCCAACCGGGAAGCCTGTAAGGCCCAGCCTGGATCTACTGGTGACCTCATCCAAAAGGAAAGATGAGAACTGTGTAGCAGGCAGGGGTGCCTGTGTTTTGCTCGGCATCCAGAGAAAGGGCATCAGCAATCGCCTGGTCCTGAGGACGCTGGAAGGTGCTGGGCTGTGCAGGTTTGCTCCTCGCCTGGTCTTATGCTGCACTGGGTTGAGCCGGTGGCGCTGGAGGACCTCGCTGCCCTGCCTCTATGGTACTCATTTTAAACCAAATAAAACTCAACTCACAACTCTCACATTGTGCATTTCTTTTCAGTCGACAATGGCAACTTCACACTTTCTGTGATCATTTTTGTTTTAGATTTATTTAACATTTTATTTTTGTTTCCTTTCTTTATAAAATTTTTTATCAAGATATAATTAACATAGAATCATTTTTGTTTTCACTCAGCTAAGACTTATTGCAGGACCATGCATGTTTGGCTCAGAGCTAGGTCCTGGAAACATTAAATGGATGAAAAATGCCTCTATATCCTGAGTCGCTCACTGTCTAAGAAGTGGGAAAATATGTATATTTAAAGAGAAATGCTTTTCATTGTTGGTGCTACAGGGTCCCAAGTACTGAACTGTGAATGTCACACTTCCAGAGACTTTGAGGAAGAGTTGCTAACTTTCCTCTATAGAGTAGACAGTAAATATTTCAGACTTGTGGGCCATACAGTCTCTGTCATAACTCAGCTCTGCTGTTGTGATGTGAAAGCAGCCATAGACACATAAACAATTAAGCATGGCTGTGTCCCAATAAAAATTTGTTTATTAACACTGAAATGTGAATTTAACATACTTTTTACATGGTAAGAAATATTAATCTTCTTTTCTCCCAACCATTTAAAATGAAAAGGCCATTCCTAGCTCCCAGGCAGCATAAAGTGGCTGGTGGGCCAGGTTTGGCCCGTGGGCTGTTAGCTTGTTGACCCCTATCTTCCTGGCTAACAATGATCAAGGGCTGAGCTTAGGACTTTGGACAAGTGCTGGTGGAGGCTGGGACCCAAGAGAATCAAGGAGTAATAAAGTGTAGTGACTGGACACCCTTGTCCTAGAGAGGATAGTTCACAATTGTGGGTTTGGGTTGTAAGCTTTGATGTAGGTTTTGCGGGGTACAAATTATTTCATTTCACATTTATTACTGGAGCAAATCCAAGCTCCTCTCATCACTTCTATTCAGAAATTTTGTAATAATTGGGGCCCTTTTGTAGCCAAGTGACAAAAATTTAGTGCAAATTGGCTCAAGGGAGGTAAAAGGAATGGATCAGCTCACATAAATGGAAAGTGTGGATGTATGTTTTCTTAGGTATGGCTGAATATAGACACTAAAACAAAATTGTCAGGGGTGGGTCTCCAGTCCTCTCCATCCCTTGGCTCTGATCCTCCCACCTCACTTCCTATCCATCTCTGGGCTTATGGTGCCCCACAGCTAGTAGCCACCATGGACAGAGGGAAGATTATCCTCAGGAGGGCCACCCAGGTCCTGGGATGTGGTCTTACTAGCCCAGCTCGGGTGATGTGTATCTCTAAACCAATCACTTTAGGGGCTTCAGGGATAAAGTATTTTTATTGGGTCCAGGGCCACATCCCAACTCTCATTGGAAAAGGGGAAGGAAAATCCTTCCCAAACACATGGATTGAGAGCAGGGAAGAGGTGGTTCCCAAATGAAAATAGATGCCTTCCCTCCAAAAGAAAGTGGATGGATGCTGGATGGGTGAAAAACAGCAGACTTCCATGACAAATGTTTTCTTGAGGGGGAGCAAGATGCACTGGCAGCTAGAGGCTGAAATTAGACATGATCCAAAGTTTACCAGAGCAGGCAGGAGGGTACCTCATGTGTGGACTTCATTTGATTGCTCCTGAAACAGAGCACAGGCCAAGAGCCAATGTGCTGAGAACCTGCAGTGGTCCTTGGACTGTTTTTTTTTTTTTCTGTACGCGGGCCTCTCACTGTTGTGGCCTCTCCCGTTGTGGAGCACAGGCTCCGGACGCGCAGGCTCAGGGGCCATGGCTCACGGGCCCAGCTGCTCCGCGGCCTGTGGGATCTTCCCGGACCGGGGCACGAACCCGTGTCCCCTGCATTGGCAGGCGGACTCTCAACCACTGCGCCACCAGGGAAGCCCGGCACTTTTGAATATGATAACCCAACAAAACATCAAGGGAAATCTGGGGACCCCCTTAGGTGGCCAGTTGTTCCTGTTGTTAAGTAAAGGTCAGGGAAAGTAAAATAGAGACTCTTATCTGATAGTAGTCACCATCTCATAGCAGAAGAGCATTTCCACACCCCAGAATAAAGGGTGGTCCATCACAAGGAAGGACAGTTGGCCATGATCACCCTCTGTGCTCCTCAGGAGGAAGGCTCTGAGATGTGGATTTTTGTGCAGAAGGTTTACAAGTGAAAGCTCATGGACTCAAAGACTGTGGGGAAGGGAAGAGGCAGGGTGGGTTGAGGGAGAATTTAGGCTGCAGCGCTGTCTCAGCAAGGTCTCAGCTGACCTGAAGAAGCTTTGGAGCTGGAGCAGACTTCAGGGTTGCCTTGAGGAGGGGCCAGGGGTGGGCTTTAATATACCTGTCAACTAGTCTTTTCATGGAGCTTCTCCAGGGAACTAGGCATGACCTGGGCCAGGCAGCTGTCTCCAGGTGGGGCGATTCCTAAAGAGGGCTGGTAATGGAAGACTGTCAGCCAACAACCCTCCCAGCAGGTAGGGGAATCAAGTTCTTCGTTCCTAAAGGGGCTCTGAAGCACAGCCTCTGGAATAGCAACTGAATCCCTGTGTGCATGAAGTTAAGTTTACACACACACACACACACACACACACACACACACACACACACACACTGCCCATATGTTTCTCGCTTCACTTAGGACAAGGGACTTGCTAGCATTCGTTAACTCTTTGGGTTAGCCACATCTCTCATCCTTTGGGAACCCTCACTTCCCCTACCTCACTACATTTGCCTGGGGACTCCTGTCCCAAGCTCCTGCCACCCAAGCCTGGCCAGCCAGAGCATCCCCCCTCCTCCACTTGACTCCACCTCAGCTGCAGAATGGACTCAGGTGTGGGCACATATCAGTCGTGCTAAGGAAAGTCACTTCCTGGGACAACTAGAGAACAGGCTCGGTGGACCCGGGGGGGTGTCAGCCTGGAGCCATCGATGACCACCTTGCTACCACACGGGGACCCCTCACCAAGAATGAAGCAGAACAGAGATACTGAGAAACAGGGTTTCTTTCTTCCCTTTTTAAGATTGTTCTTGAGATATTTTTATTGTGGTGTAATTTTCGTATGGGAACAGGCACAAATCTTAATTGTGCAGCTCGATACAATTTTACATAGTTATACACCTGTGAACCAGCACCCAGACCAAGATAGAGAACATTTCAGCTCCCCAGGGTTCCCTTGCGTCTCCTTCTACTCAGAACACTTGCAAGGATAACTGCTATTTTTGAACTTCACAAAAATAAAGCCGCTCCTACAAAGCAAGCAGTCTCTGTGCCTGGATTCTTCACTCACACATTATGCTATGAGGTCATCCATGTTGCTGTGTGTTGTTCTCTGGCGTAGTATTTCCTTGCATGAATATATTCCACATTATCTACCTGGTCTACTGCACTGGATATTTGGGTTGTCTTTAGATTTCGGCTGTTATACTGAGTCAAACCACCGTGGGCAGTCTTGTGTGTCTCTTCTGGTGGACACGAGCCTTCGTTTCTTTTGGGCTTGGACCTAAAATTTTCCTGGATAGATTATGCATTTGCTCAGCTTCTGCAGGTCGTGCCCAACAATTCTGCAAAGTGGTTGGGCCAGGTTCTGACCCTCCAGCACTATATGAGAACCCCTGCAGCTCCACAGCCTGCACACAGTTGGTACTGCCAGTAAAACATGGCTTCAGGATGATATGGCTTGAGCGCCTGGATCAAGTTGTATTTGAAACTAAATGACCTCTGGAGTTTTTCAGTTAGGTGAGCAAGTGTCCTGACTAACACAACCAGTGAAACTTTTGATAGAGATTGGCCGAGTTCTGGTGTTTGGGACTCCCTGGTGCAGTGCAAGGTGACTTTTTAGTGGAGCTGGAAAGGGATTCCCTCATGGGTGGGAAGGTGGGAGATGGGGAACCTTGGGAAGGTCACCCCAACTCTCCAGATGTGTGGCTGCCGTCCATAACTTGTCTCAGACGGGTTTTAAAGCATCAGAAGGCTTGCAAAACCAAATGGAGGCTCTCATCAAGGCCCATGTAGGCGGCCCTCTGGGTAACCAGACAGCGGTCTTGGCCAGGTGCCAGACATGCCGGGGAAGGGAGGGTGAGCTGGTTTTCTGCAGCGCGCTCTCTGCCCTCTCTGGTCCATCAGAAAGCTCCCTGGAGGAATGTCTCCTGAGGAGTGAGGAACAGTGAGGCGGATTTATCCACAAGAAGCCATGCGCAGAGCTTGGCGGGGTTTGTGTTTGTTGTCACAGATGTGATGAGAAAAGGCAGCCCAGGAGACCACAGCAGACCTCTCCAGCCCTGGGGGCCCGAGACACCAAGGGAGATAAGCAGCATTTGGCTAGCTAACTTGATGGACTCAGGCCTGGGCTTGCAGCGGGCTGGGGCTCCTCTCCACCTCCTCCCACGGGAAAGAGAGCTGCAGTTTGCAAAGTACATCCTCAGGTGTCATCTTTTGGGATCTTCAAGGCGACCCTGTGAGTCCAGCCAGGCAGGCATTGTGATTCCCATTTTACAGGTGAGGAAACTGAGGCTCAGAGAGAAAGAGTGAGGTCTTCAGCCTCCTAGTCCAGAGCATCATCCTCCACCAGGTAAGGCTGCTGTCTTTAGGGCACTAGGCTTGGATGGGCATCCTGCGCTAGGGCTTTTGGACCAGTCACCAAGTAGAGACCAGAGCCCTGAGTGAAGAGAAGATTGTTAAGAGTTGTTGGATATACTTGTTGATGGCTGTGAAGACTGAAGGCAAACACAGGTAGACCGAGGAGCTGGACTCAAGGGCTTGGGCAGGACCTGAGGTGCTGGGGAAAGGGAGGCCTCAGAGTAGACAGAGGGCTAGCAATGCCCTTCTCCCCACCGAACACACAAGGTCTGCTCCTTAACAGGCAAGGCAGGGTGCTCCCCCGGAGCGTCGAGGATCCTCCCACAGGTGGGCTGTTCTAGCATAGAGCTGATTGTGAAGAGGCAAAGCATAGAAAGGCCCTGAGTCACCAAGAGGTGGCCTGACTCTGAGGCGAGGCCAAGGCTGCCTGGAAAGCTGCTGCTCTGCTGGGCACCCAATGACTCACAGCTCGAGGCTGGGAGCCCTGTGGGGGCAAAAGGAAACATTTGCTGGAGGATTCCCCAGATTCTCTGAAGAGCTGGTGAAGGCAAGCAGGAGGGAGTGACAGTATTGGTGAGGAATGAAATCACGGCGGCTGTGCGATGCTATAAATATTTGGTTTGAAACAGCAGAGACATTCGAGATAAAAGTTAAATAGAAATAAAAGCAGTCAGATGTTTATTATATGTTGCCATAAAATTCAAGAGCAACCTAAAAAAGGCAGATCAGGATTTGTTTAACAAATACAGGAAGAGAATGAAAGAGGTGGAAGTCTGGTGGTGGAAGGGTGTATTTGCTCTAAGTCAGACAGTGATGGAAGCAAAATGGGAGCGACTCAGCCCACAGACCTGGGGGGTGGATGTCATCAGGTGGCTGAGAACCCGGTGGACTTCCCCCAGGTCTCATGGCCTTGCAGACACCAGCAAGTACCCTGGCTCTCTGTGTCCCCTACCCACAGCCGAGGAGCAGGCCCAAGGGACAGCAGTGGGATCCGCAGGGGCACAGACACTGGGCAAGCAAGCACAGCACACACAGGGGCTGCTGAGGAGGGGGCAGCAATGACATTAGAAGTCTGATGGCACATTTTTCAGTTTCTCCACCTCTTCCATAGCTGATCCTCCAGAGTGTCATCAGGTATAAGAATTACAGAAAAAAGGAGTTGGGAGGGACATTAGCGACCCCCACGCTAGTCCAGGGGCGGCAGGTTTTGTCTGTAAACGCCATATAGTAAATATTTTCAGCTTTGTGCACCATTCTGTCTTTCTCACGACTACTCTGCCATTGTTGTATGAGAGCAGCCATAGATAATCCATAAATGAAGGTGCATGGCTATGCTCAATAAAGCTTTATTTACATAAACAGGCTGCAGGTCAGATCTGCCCTTTGGGCCGTAGTTTGCCAACCCCTGCTGTAGTCTAATCTTTATATGTAGGGAAACGGAAGTTCA
>NW_006798798.1:2117027-2135271 GCF_000442215.2 Lipotes vexillifer | reverse complement strand
TGTAGGGAAACGGAAGTTCAGAGAGGCAGAAACACTTTTGCAAAGTCTCCCAATCTATTAGTGATGGAGCTGGGAGACTAACCCAGGACTCTGGGTACTAGTTCAGTATCATCTCCATTGCATCTGGGCAGCATTGCCACCAACAAGTCTTTGCCCAGACTTCCGTCTTAATACTAAATGGTACCCAGCTAGTTATCAGGCTAAAGGTCGGAAAGGGTGGAGTGGACACATATATGTGAATTGACTGCGTTTGTCCATATTCCTAAAATTAAGATTGGAGACATTTTTCTTCTGATCTTCTTTCTGTGCTGCTCTCTGCCATATTTTTGATGGAAAACCATGCAAAGTGAAGCTCTGGGGACCCAATCCCTGGTCATATTCTAAGTGTGACAAAGAGGGTTGGGAGAATCTATGTTCGTGGTAGAGTGATCACAGCATCCTTTGAATTTCAGTGCTCGGGGAAGTGAGGTATCCCTGGCAACTTGCTGCGGGCCACAGTCATGGTTTCCCTCCTGGGATTTGGTTAATGATTGACAACTTTGGGGGAAATATTTCTAAAATAAATTACATAAAGGGAAGTGTAGTGGGTTGAATTGTGGTCCCCCCCAAAGATATGTCCCTGTCCCAGAGCCTATGGATGTGATTTTATTTGGAAAAAGGGTCCTTGCAGATGTTAAGGATCTTGAGATGAAGTCTTCTTGGACTACCCAGGTGGACCCCAAACCCAATGACAGTGTCCTTATAGAAGACAGAAGAGAAGACACACAGGAAGAAGAGGCGGAGGCCATATCAAGACAGAGGCAGAGACTGGAGTGATGCAGCCACAAGCCAAGGAACTCCTGGAGCCACCAGATGCTGGGGGAGGCGGGACAGGACCCTCCCCGAGAGCGTTTGGAGGGAATGCGGCCCTACAGACACCTTGGCTTCAGGATTTTGGCCTCCAGAACTGTGAGAGAATACATTTGTTGTTTAAAGCCACTGAATTTGTGGTAATTTAGTTATAGTACCTATAGGAAACTGATATAGGAATTTCATCTCGAAACCTAAATTTGGCAAAGAAAGGGCAAAAGGCACAGGGAAAGAAGGGCAAAGCTTCTCGAGCAAAGGGCAGAGGCTTTCTGGAAATAGACACTCTATCAAGGGCACCTGGTGGTTTAGCCAGGCCAAGGAAGCTGAAGCAGCAGGCCAAGGGGAGAGGCGTTGAATGTCCCTGCCCAGAAGGTACTGTGTCTCCATTGGAGGTTCTTCCCAGGGCCCAGATGGACGGCGAAGGCAAAGGAGGGCCAGCAACACACTGCCTCCAGAAACTGCTGAGATTCTCCAGAGAGGAGAAGCCAAAGCCACCTGCACTGGACCATGGGGCTCACGGCTTGTCGGTTCCCACCCCCAGAAACTCTCCAAGCCTGCAGTGGGTCAGCTGCCGCATGCGAGTCTCACGGCACAGGGAAAGCATTCACTGGTAAGTGCAGGACTTTGGTCTGTGGTCCCAGTGCCTATGGCATGTGATTCTAAAGCTCTCTTCAAGAGGGAGGAAGGAAGAAGAGAAATCAGGGATGCTGTGCAGGCAGAACCAGTGAAAAATGTAGTCAAAGCATTTATTCAGCATTAACAGAGCAACAGTCTCCTCTATACCTAGGTAATCACTTCTATGCTCTGCTCATTTCACTTCTCACCCCAGGTTTTCTTTGGGCCTTTTCCCCTGCTTGCTGGGAAGCCTAATTTCCCACCATGCCCTGTGTGCCTCCTCTTTGCTCAAAATCAGATTAGAAGCTCCTGGGGACAAGACTTGAGACACAATTACACTTGTATGCCCCAAAGGCGTAGTCAAGGGTTGGACACATACAGCGTAGATTAACATTGTAGTCATTTATCCACACATGTTTATGAATCCCCTTCATCCCAGCTCTCTTCTGGGGCTGGAGGGCAGAAATAGATAAGAAAGGTAAGTCCACTGCCCTCAATGAACTTACAGAAACAGAATTTTCAAAACTGATAGTTTCATCTATTGCGACAAATGTGACGAAGAAAGTGCAGCAGACTATGTCACGGAGCTGGGGCCTGGGGGCCAGAGGCAGCGTCTTGGAGGTAGTAGCATGTACTCTGAGGCCCACAGTTGAGAAAGGGACCGCCTTGTGGGTTTTGGGATAAGGGATGTTCCAGGCAGAAGCAAAGCAGGTGCAAAGGCTGGAAGACAAAGGTGCTTAGTGGGTTCCAGGACCAGTAGGATGCCGACAGCTCCTCCCTGTGACCTGGACAACAGGATGAGATGTGGCAGGAGTCAGAGAGCCAGGCATGGCTATGCAAAGTGGCTGGATTCACCCTGTAAGAGAGAGTAGAGGTAGCCATACACTGGAGGGGTGAGGGTGGGGTGTGACGTGATCTGGTTGGTGTCTGATCCTGGCTGCAGTGGAGGACAGTGGAGACCCCAAGGCCAATAAGGACACGGCAGAAGCCACCAGACAACAGACGCTGGAGGCTTCAGTTAGAGTGGTGACCATGGTTGGGGAGAGGTTGGATTTAGGATACACATTTGTGGATTGATTTTTATGAGTCCTTTTGAGCTGGCCAGTTGGGGCATTGTAACGCCATCCTTCCATCCCATTCCTGCCGCTGGCTGCGACTCATATGATTCTTCACCCTCATTAAAAGGAAGACATGGGTTTTCCTCCCCAACTGGGAGGGCTCTTCCAGCCTGGAGCCATACCCAACGGGTCTTCCCATGGGGAGGTCAGCTCCCCTGATCCAAGGCTGGTGTCTTCAGGGGCACAATGTCCTCAGCTTCTCCTGCAGTGGCTGTCCACTGGATGTTTGTAGGATTTTGAATGTGAATGAAAATAGATGATTACACATTTGGCAAATATTTATTAAGCACATATGTGGCAGTGATGTTCTGAGCACCACAGAGCGACATAAAGGGAACGGACCACCAGGCCCAGGTTCAAGTCCTGGGTTTGGTGCTAATTAGTGGTGGATATTTGGGGAAGTTGCTTGAATTTCTCCACCCTCAATGTTTTCCTATACCAAATGGGCACAGAAATAACCAGTTTACAAGGTCCTTGTCACAAGTCAAGGTGGAAACATAAGACTCTCCCGATTAGAAATAATAATAGCAACTTAGGTGGCAGTTGCTATGGCCAGGCCCTGGTCTCAGTGCTCTGGGTATTTGTTCATTTCATTCTCGCGGCAAGCCTAGGAGGCATTTTTGCTGTTCTACAGAGGAGGTACGAGAGATGAAGTTACTTGTCCAAGATCACAGGGTTGGTATATGGCAGAGCTGGGATTTCAGGCCTCTGGTGCTGGAACCCGTGCTCTTTACCACTATGGCCACTGCCTCTTAATCAAGGCACTTACTCAGAGCCCAGAAAATACTCTCTGAGTCCAAACCCAGGAGTTTTTAGGAAGTGAGTGTTGAGCCTACAAAGGGAGGACCTTCTATCTTGGGATATGTATCCTTGTGCATAATGAAGATAAGCCATGCCCGCCTGCATGTTCTGAACTTAAGCTGATAAATGGAGAGATAAAAGTGCATGGAGGTGGGTTGGGGGGAAAGAGAGGAAGGGAGAGGACAGAGCTGTAACCTCCAACTTCTAACTAGGAGCTACCGGTGGTGGGCGGAGTCCGGGAAGTGACAAGAGGCCTGGGCTGGATTTGCCTTCCTGCCGTCCGCCTGGAGGCCCCTTTGGAGCCCCGTGTTCTTGGAACGCCACAGAGGCGAGCATAGAGGAATCACAGAGCTGTCACCAAGAAAAGCCTGTGGGCCTGGGGTCAGGAGAGGGGATAGAGGCCCGGGTCTCGAAGGCTGACTGACAGGAGACACAGCCAGGGCTGGAGACTGGCATCCAGGGCCTGGCCGGGAGAAAAGTTGGGGTGGGAGGCTGGAGGAGGGTGATGGGAGGGAGGGAGGGGGAAGAGCTGTGGGCACAGAGGTGGGCTGAGCTCCAGGAGGTGCAGCAGGAGAGGGGGCTGGCTGGAGAGGACATTGATTGTAGGAGTGGCCCCGTGCACAGCCAACGGCCCCATCCCCTGACAGGGCTGCCCAGAGACGATGCAGGTGGCCATGCACTGTCTTGCAGCCCTCCTTCGTGGGCTGGGAAGCTGCCACCCCAGCACAGGAAAGTTAAAGACATACTCCGAGCAGTCCTTTTAACTTTCCTCTGCCACAGCAGAGCTCAGATACAGATGCGGGGACCTGTGTCTGGTAATTAGGAGCATCCCAGTCCAAGCGTGGCATCGGCAAAGCTTGGACACCCTTCCTTGGGTGCTGGGTCACTCCAACTGTGAGAAGTTTTCAGTTTAATCAAAAGATGCTTTCTTCCATGTAGAAAACGAACATGACACAAACCTGACATTTAAGGCAAAAAACCACCTTTTTTCTTTGGTCGATGAATTCATTCAGATGAGGCATTCTGATTCAAACATCTAACAGATTGATCGTAAGTCAGACTTTTCGGGGAGCTTGTGCTATTGGAGTGGCTTCATACCCCCCTCTAGACGGCTCTGAACAAAGCCGGGGTACATCCAGGTCAAGTTCAAGATCAGACCTCATCACCTGCCCAGCTGGAGGCTCTCCTGTTCCCTGCACACTGCTCACTGCTCACCTGCCTTTAGTCAGTAGGCAGCCCCCTCCTCTCTTCCCCCAGGCCCTCCGTGGGCTCCTGTCTGTACAGAAACGTCCAGAATGAGGCTCTGAATCAGCAAGGCCTTGCGAGGATCACAGTCACTAGCTGACCGGCCGATCCATGGGTCATCCACGTCTCCAGAGCCCCCTTTGGAGCAGCTGCGGGCCACAGGCTGGCTTCTGCTCAGTCTGCAGGGCCTCGCAGGGCCCAGAGCCCACTCGTTTGATCATGGATGGTGGGGAGGCCTCGCTGGGTCCCCAGGAGGACAGACGAGGAATGGAGAGCCAGAGGGCCCCAGAGAGAATGCGCTTCACCTCTCACCTCCTCACTCAGGCCCAGCTGGTTTGGAGACAGGTTTGTTTCATGATCCTTACAGCGCCAGTTCTGCTCTTTCTTTGGGGGTGCCAGCTGAAATTAGAGTGATGTCACTGGCTGCTTTGGAGAGCAATACTTTGAATGATTTCTCACTGGCTAAACAAAATGAACATATTCTAATAACAAACAACCACAACTTTAAATTCCAATTCAAAGTAACGTTGGATCAAAACCTACATGGCATTTAATAAAATTTTTTTTGTAGTGAACTTCTTTTGTATTGAGGTATAATTGACATATAGCATTATATTAGTTTCAGGTGTGTAATATGCTTTGATATATATGTATATTGGGAAATGATCGCCACAGTAAGTCTAGTTAACATCTACCACCACACCTAGTAACAAATTTTCTTTGTCTTGTGGTGAGGACTTTTAAGATCTACTCTCTTAGCAACTTGCAAACATGCAATAACTATTGTTAACTATAGCTGCCATGCTGCACATTACATCCCTATGACTTATTTAATTTATAAATAGAAATTTGTAATTTTGACCCCCTTCACCCATTTTGCCCATCCCTGAACCCCTGCCTGTGACCAGTCCATTCTCTGTATCTATGAGCTCATTTTTTTGTTTGTTCGTTTGTTTTGTTTTTTAGACTCCACACGTGAGATCATACTTTGTCTTTCTCCATCTAACTTATTTCACTTAGCATAATACCCTCAAGGTCCATCCGTGTTGTCACAAATGGCAAGATTCCATTCTTTTTTATGGCTGGATAATATTCCATTGTGCATTTTCTTTATCCATTCATCCATCAACAGACACTTCGTTTATTTCCACAACTCGGCTATTATAAACAATACTGCAGTGACCAAGGGGGTGAAGGAACATTTTATATAGCTCCCTCTTACACAGGAGCCATCTTTTAGTGGTCAGCTATGACTTCCTCTGCCCAGTACTTTCCCTTCTGGGAGCATCTGAACCACCCCCCCACCATCTGTATGCTCCCCATGGAAGCAGCCATGTTAGGCCCACGTGATGCCCACTCTGGCCACAGTTTATTGGATCAGGAAAGGACATATGACCAAGCCTAGCTGATCATATGCTTTCTTGAGAATCTTAGAGATAAAGCTGAGAATAAGAGGACAGTATTTTCTTTTTAAGTTGCTGGGCTGTATGATTTGAAGCTTAAGGACTGCTGGTAATTTGTTCTGTTTTAACCGCAAGGAAAAATTAAGTGTCCAAAGCAGGAAGGCAGGGCTGGGAAGAGGTGAGCAGTGACGAGAGACAGAGGCTACTGGTAGTGTTTGAATCTCAGTGATTCTCGAAGATCAGCTGGATTCTGGTGAATGGGTTTATTGAGACCTCGCAATTCTTATACAACGTCCTCTCCTTTCTTACTCTCTTTTGTGTTGGATTTCTGTCACTTGCAGCCAAAGTAGCTCTCATACCTGAAAAGCTCCAATGGCCTGGCCACCTTGTCTTAAGCTGTTTTTTTGTTTTTTCCTCTGGCTCCCCCCTCCCCCCGACTGCTCATGGACATCTGGAGAATGTCAGAACCCGAGGATGGAATGAGGAAGTCTCTGGAACCAGATCCTTTAATGCCACAAGGTGTCTCTGGTCTCATTTCTAAATAATGAGAGAGCCTTAAATGGAACTCACACTTCCTGGACCCCATCTTAGCATTGGCCTTCCTGCCAGGCAAAGAGTGAGAGAGAGGGGTCCCCAGCACTGAGAGGTTTGGTGAGGGAGGTGGAGGGAGGTTCCAGCACAAGAAAGAGGTTAGGACTTCGGCTGTCACCAGGAATGACAGAGACGCTTTGCCTACAACTTCGAGGGTTCTGAACTTTGCATGGTATGTTGGAGTGTTTCCTCCACCTTAAACTATATAATGGAAAGGTATGTGAGAATAGGGAAAAGTTGTGTGCTGTCCTGTAACTGCAGGACAGACAAGACCGCAATCCCCTACGCGAGGTCTTCTCTTAACCTCATCCCGTGTCGACCAGGCCACCGTGGTCTGGTCTCAGAGCCAGCTGGAGTGCACCGCTCACCATTGCCTGCGTCTGGCAGGTCCTCACCAACAGTCCCTACAATAGCCATCAGCCTCAGGATTTGCATCAGTTCTCAAGTCACCGACTGGGAGAAAACAAAAGCCTCATTTGAAGTCTCTCCTGCCTGTTTGTCTTCAGAAGCTGTCCCCCAATGTCTCTGTGAGGGCTGGCAGTCGAGTTGACTAGCCCCTGCTGGACAACTGTCAGACTGGCTGAAGAATATTAGAGGGAAGTTGATCATGTGTCAACACTCCTCAGCGCCCACTCACATCAGGGAAGTGATACAGCTGTCACTGCGGCCAGCGAGGCGACTGGCAGGACAGGCCACATTCACCAGCCCAGCTGTCCAATTAGATGCAAGGGCCCGACCCTCAGGTGTGCACAAGGCAGGGAATCAGAGCCGAGCAGGGCACCTTCGTGGCTGCCTCTGTGGCCCTCCGAGGGTCTAGGGCTGCCTCTGAGCCTGCCGTGGGCACTGGATACATCAAGGAATGCCAGCTTTCTCCCATCTGCTCTTCTTTCCTCCTCGCTCTCTCTCTTCTTATATTTCCTCCTCCCTCCCTGCCTCCCAAGCTGGATTATGTGAGGAAAATATCAGAAGAGTACCTAGAACTCATGTTGGCAGACAGTAGGAAATATATGAGGTTTGATTAGACACCAGAATAAAAGCCAGACAACGGTAAAGAATTCTTTATTGCTTTGTTTTAAATGCTTTTAAGAACACGTGTGTTTAAGTAACATCATCAATTTGGAAACAATGCTGAGTGTAATAATATGGGAAAGTGTAGTTAAAAACACTGCTTTCTGATTGAAATGATGGGTCTTCCTTCTTAAAACAATAAATAAAGGCATGTGTTTTCCTTGAGTCAGAAGCTGTGTCTTTGGGTGTCTTATGGAAACAATACTATTTACTCAAGAGGTGAGCCCATGGCAGGGATGGGGGTTTCTCTGGACCTTACCTCTGAGGGCTCTTGCAAGGACCCTGCCTTGTTCTCTAAGACCGGGTAGACCCGTGGATCCAGCATGATGAGTAAACAGCACTGGGGGACCTTCCTTTATCTTTGTTCAGAGGACCCTTGAAATAGACATAAGGATACACATTATTTACATCATGACTTGAGTTTGCTAAAGACTTTCTGGCCCCATAACTCCTTTTGCTCCTCACTGGCACCCTGTAGGGAGGTTGCTACCCCTCCCTTTTCATAGGAAAGGGAATGAAGTCCCAAAGGTATGGTGCCTTTCCCAAGTGTGTGCAGCCAGTGAATGGTAGAGGCTGGACTTGAACTCAGAGCTTTTGATTCCAAGCTTACTGGGTTTTTATCCCTGAAAAAGTATAATACACTGAGCTAGAATAAAGAAGAGCTCTAGCTCCTACCCATTCCTTAGATTTTCTTGTTTCTGACTCTGTGTCCACCCCAAAGCAGCTGTGTGATTGGGTGTAGATAAAGTCCCCAAAGTAATAGTCCCTACAAAACCCTCCCTGAGAGTTGGCCTTGGAGCCTGGGGTAGGGGTGGGGGAAGAGGTTTTCCTAAGCTAGTCCTTATAGATAGTTATTATGGGATCTTGTTTCAGGTTTTCCAATAAGATACCCTATCCCTTTGTTTAGGAGATTCTAAATCTCCACCACAACACTGGACTGTGCATGTCCATTCTCAGCTGTGCCAGGGGGTGTCCTGGGTATTCTGAATTAACTACCCAAACACTGCTCTATAAGAATGCAGTGCTTAGCATCAGTTTCTGAAGACTGCATGTTGCAAACCTATCATTTAGCTGGATTTCCATTCCCATTAGATAATTATCAAGCCTTCAGCTTGTCACTCCCTGGTACACACCCTTATCCAGTCAAATAGGGTCACTCATTCTTGTTTTACTCATTTTTTTTACCTCCAAGACTTTGCTCTTGGGGGATTCTTCTCCTGGAAGGCGCCAGTCCCCCAGCTATCTCCCTGTTGTTCCCTCCGCCCCACCTTCCACCCAGCAAAAGTCACCTCTTTCCTCTGAACTTCCATAACACTTAATTGATACCTCCCTTCTGGTAATCTTCACTTTTCCCCTAAGGCCACCACTGTCCATGGAGGGCAAGTCCCGTCTTTGGCTCTTAAGGGTGAATTATAACGACTTTCAGATTTACATATTACCGAGGGTTACTTACTAGTAACCCATTAAGAGGGTTATCGAGGGTTACTGTAATTAAGAATTCATAAATGGAAATTAAGAACGTACTATTTTCTGTGGAGGACTCTCTTACCGAGTCTGGCTGGGGCACTGCAGAGCTCCTGGTGCACCTGCCCCCATGCAGAGCACTGGTGTTTCTGTGACTTTCCAGAAGGACTCTCCATGACTTGTCTCTTGAGTAGATCATAATATTCAAAGGCTGCCAATCTTGCTTCTTTAATTTATAAATTGCGTTAAACTTTGCTTCATTATTGGTTTGCTATAGGTCATTGCTCTACCGTACGGTGTATGGGGGTACATCTTTCCCCTTACGGCAATATTGACCTCTAAGTGAAACCTTTTAAGTTGAAGACATGTTTGTATTGTGGTTTGAATGCAAATCATCCTTATGCCTAATACTAAAACCGATGTATACGTTATCCCGCAACTGTTGTGCTTGTACAGTCCTACTCCATGGATGACAGTCTGCCAGTGCATTTGTTCTGTTTAAATGGTTTGCAAAATATTACCAAGGTAAATGCAGTAAAACTGCTGGGCTAGTGTTCAGTTTATGAGGCATTGTTTTATAAGATAAAACCTAGTGCATATAGGTTCATATTCATTGCTCATAGCACACAATTTATGTGCATTGCTAGCAACTTGCTTATTTTGTGACTTTCCAATTGTTTGTATCATCAGGTCCTTTCCCCAGAAAAATAGGAGTGGCTGGGGTGAGTGCACAGCCGATTTTAAATGGGCAACTCTCAGAAAAATTTGAGAAAACTGTTTTTGTGTGGCTTATCCCTCTGCTTGGCAGTGACCTCCTTGCCCCCTTAGCGAAGTGACTAGGGGACCCCTCTCTGCATCTCGGTGAGCACTCCAAAGCTACATCAGTTCACAAATCTGAACTTCATGATCAGAAGGAGCTGAATGAATGGGCCACATGCTCGGAGACCACCCACAATGTCAGCATAAAAACAGTCATAAGTGTAGCTTGCATCTAGTGCCTTTCTTCCTGAGAATTTCCAGAAATGTTTTCATTTCTTTATTTCATTTCACCTCACTAAATTTCTACCTGGGAGATCAACTATGGAATCTTCCCCATTTGGTGCGGTTTGTGTCTTTAAAAAGCCCTCCCCCAGCTGCCCACTGCACCCTTTTAGAGTCAGGCCCCCTTAAGACAGGGCAGGCTTCCTGCTCTGGGGCAGCCTGGCACCCACCCTCACCAGGACCATTCCATGCAGTCCCTCGAAACAGAGAAACACAGGTGAAAATCAAGGGTATGAATGCAAAAAAGAAAAAAATAAGAAAGAAATTCTGTCTTGCAAGCAGGAGCTCTTGGAAGAAGGGAAAAAAAATCCTGGACGTTAAGAATGCTTAATTGGCTTAATTTACTTGCCGTTGCTCTAAAATATGCTTGTTCTGGCCTTGACACTGCTTCTTGATGTCCCGCCTGGACCCTGCATCAAATGCAGCTCACAAATAGGGGGACTGTATTTTAAAGTGATGGTTTGAAAAATTAACTGTTCTCCTTTTGCCCTTTCAACTCCCAGATGGAAAATCCCACCCTGATTAGCCAATTGATTTACTCAAAATCAAAACATGAACTTCCACTCTTCTCACCCCTTTGCCCAACTTCTGTGGGGAAGAGAGAGCAGGTACATCTGGAATCCGGGCTTTCCTTCTCTCCTTAGGGTTTCTAACTGGGTGAAGGAGGTGCTTTGGGATGCTCAGTACTAAACCAGGCGAGCATCCTGGGCTTTCTGTAACAATTGGACCCGTGTGTATGCCTTCCCTCCTCCCAGGAGCCCTTGCTTCGGTCTAGCAGATGTCTCCATCCTGGGGAGCTGCACTGATCAGACATAGGTATGCAGGTGGCTGGCAGTAGCTGGGAGCCGGGCTGGGTGCAGGGAACGCCTCAGTTAGCACCAGCGTTTGAGGAGGTGGGTCGGGCTGTGAAGGAAACGGTATCTGATGGCTGAAGAGGTCCTTTGGTCTAAATGTTTTAGGTGTCCTCTGTGTTGGTATCTGGTTTATGAGCTCTGATGTTCTGCATTCCTCTGGGGTCTAGAATTACTACTCTGACTTCAGGAGACAAACAAAATGAAACCAAACCGTCGGCCTTGGAGGTGGCTGGGAGAGCCCTGAAAGGGTCTGGAGCCCTGGTTCTTGTCAGTCTCAGCTCTCTGTGGACCTGCTTTGTGGTCTTTGACAGCGCGGCCCTGTCTGGGCTCCAGTGAGCTTGGCCTGTGAGACGGGGCGCTTGTCTCTCCCCTTCCTCTAGGCACCCCCCACATCCTGCCCCCCCAGGAATGCTTGTCCCAGAAACAAAAGGAGGACGGCCACCCCAGGGCGACAGTGTTAGGGGAACAAGGACATCTGGAAAATTATTCTCTTGTAGGGTCTCCCTCTGTCCCTTCCTATTTTCCTGACAAGACAGTCATCGTGTGTATTTTGTGTGTGTTATCAGTTTTTTGTTTAAAAATATATGTATATGTATAATGCTATGTTGTTTGGCTTGTACACAAATATTATACACAATGAACCCCCGCCCAGTGAGGTGTGGGTGCATTACTGCTCGGTACATACATATTTCAGTTTTCTGTGATTTAGGGGTTAGGAGGGCTGATAGCTCTGACAGTTGGGAGATGCAGCAGCCCGAAGACTGTGGGCTCCAACCCTCTTTACTTCAGCAAAAAAGAGAGGGGAGCATTCAGGCAGGGCCAGCACAGGGTGAGGCTGGGAAGGCACCAGGGAACAAAATTGAAGAGGGCCTCGCTCTCTGCTGACCCCCGCACTTGCATCTCCCTGAGGGTGCGGCGGCCTTAGCTCTCACACCTGGGCACCTGGCTTGCCTCTTCTAGTCCTGGCCTTGACCCAGAGAGGAGCTGTGAGCTCCTCAAGCCCTCAAAGAGGGCCCTGGGCTCCTGCTGCCCCATAGCACTCACCCCAGTTGGAGGTGTGAATCTCTTTGTCCTTTATTTGGTGAATGTCTTGGGCTTCCTACTGGCCTGTGGGCCCCATGAAGCCTGAGATCAGGTGTGTTCTGAGCTGCACTCCCCACTGTGCATAGCCCCTTACAGACTCCCCTGAACGAACACGTGAATGCAACAGAAGAAGCTGGAGAAGGTGCAGGGTCACTGGGTCCTCAGGGCAGCACAGCTAGTTCACGGTGGAGAGTGTGGCGGAGGCTGCTTCCAAGGGGCGCTCCTTGCAGCCTTACCCACGAAGGGTCACGATGGGCCATGTCCTAGGACTGAGATAGCAAAGCCAAGACAATGAGAGGACGGCCCAGGATGGCCTGCTTCCTGTCAGGGGTAGGGTAGAAAAGCTGAGTCACCCCACAGCGGCAGGGCGGTTCAGGGAATCCAGAGTCCACGCCTGACTCTGAGGACCCCGTGCCATCAGCAGCCCTGAAAGGCACCCTGATTCATCGCTGCTCTCCCATAAGCAGACACAGCCACGCTCGCTTTTTAAAGCTCCAGATCTCCCCATTTCCCATCCACAGCTGCTAGTATGTGAAGTGCAAATGGCATACCCACAGTTCCCCATGAGCCAGCTGGCCCTTTAGGGACACCTCCGTCCTCCTGCAGTGCGTCCACTGCCTCCCTGGCCACGCCACCAGTCCCACAGCTCAGCCTGCACTGCTCCCCCTAACTTATCTGTATTATGTTCATTTGCTGGGTGGTAATAAATATTAGAATAAAATAAACCAAAGATGGCTGGCGAGGGCTCCGTTAGCTGTCTTTCTGGTTTCCACAGCAGCTGAGTGACAGCTCAGCTTGGGAGCCAGCCGTCTCTTTCCACCAAGTCAATTCAGCCTTGAGAAAGATGAACATCAGCTGATTCCTGGGCAGTGATGGTTGTTGCCAGTCAGTAAATCAGTCAGATTTTAATTACTGGATGGATGACAGGGTGTGGTGACAAGTTCCCGTCCATGGGAGAGCATTTCTTCAAAGCCGCTTGAAAAACTGAGAGCACTTCAAGAGGAAAAGCCGAGTGACCTTGTAGGAGCCCGGATCCAGTGGAGGGACCGTCCCTCCCACATCGTTTCACCCACTTCCCACCTGGATGCAGGCAGAGTCAGGGAGCCGGCACCGACCTGTTCAGGAAGTTTCCTTCCTCCACTCTCTTCTTTTAAAGCTCCCCCTTCCCCTACTTGCCTTTTCAGGCCTGTGAGTTTTAATAGGTTCCTACAGCTCTTTGCCTAAGCAGCTGTTCCGTGCCAAGAAAGCCACGGCAGATTTGTAAAGTGGCAAACCCTGCTAATTAGTTCGATGAAGTTGCCTTTCTGACAGTGGCCCTGGCACTGAGGAAGGCGACATACCTTAAAGGGACTGCACCGGGGAGGTCTCTCACACTGTTCTCGTGGAGCGCTTCCACCCTTATTACTGATTCCGTGATAATCACCCTTCCTGGGAAATCCCACCCCGAAGCTGTTCATCCCAGGGCTGGCTCCTGGCAGAAATTTTCCTGTCTGTTATGAATTGCCCCGGGGACCCTGTGATCTTCTCTGGGGATGCTGTGGCCCCAGAACCAGGGAGGTGGCAGGTGAGGAATTCAGGATGTGTGCACCCAACATTTCACCTAGTATGGGGGTGGGGCAATTCGCAGCAGTTCTGGGGATGCTGGGCCATGCTGCCTCTGTGTGCCCTCTGGTCCTGCCTGCTTGCAAAGCATCTCTTAGCCCCCAGTGGACTGCAAGCTGCAGGAGGGCCAGGACGATTTCTTGCTGAACGTGATGGGAATCATCCCTCCCGCAGGCTAGATGATGTTCTTATCTCTCCTTCTGTGCAAGGTTACAAGACACCAAGGGACCACCTTCTACAATATCCTTACCTTGTCAGTAAGAAAATATGACCCAGAGGAGGGCAGGCACTCATCCAAGGTCACCCAACTAGGTGAGGCAGAGTGATGGGTTCCCTGCTTTCCATTTCACTCACTCCTACCCGATCCTGTATTAATCATCCTTCACAATTAGGCTTCGAAACAAACAACCGTCAAACCTCCCACTTACAACAGCAAACCTACGTTTCTCACTTCGGGCGCATAGATTGTATGTGGCAACTTTGCTCCAGGCTGCAGGTCAGGCTGCAGGTCAGATTTGCGTCTGTGCCATTCATTCCAGGGCCCAGGTTGAAGGGACAGTGGCTACCTAGGCCATGTGTCTCTCACAGTAAACTGCAGGAGTGGGAGAGGGCAAGCCAAATCATGCCAACACATATGAAGCCTGTGGTCACATCATGTGCATTCAACATTCACTGGCCAAAGCAATCACATGGCCAAGTCCAAAGTTATACCACAAAAGTTGTGGATGTAAAATCCCATCCCAGGGAGGGAGAAAGAATGGGAAGTGACATTCCAACCTATCACATGTTTACCTTCCCTATCCCAGCTGACGGAGCTTTTTCTAAAAGGCAAATTGGACAAAAAGCCTTCTTCTGAAAAATTATCAGTAGCTCCCATGATAATCTCTTACACGCCTTAGTTCAAGGCTCCATCAGCTTACCCCTGTTGTTTGTATTTTCAGCCTTGCCTAACCATTCCCTGAATACCTCCTAAGTTGTACCCAGTCTGACCTAGAAAGCCCTTGACCCCTCCACCAACTCAGAGGTAGCCAGAGCTGGCATTCCTTCTGGAAGAGGCGCTGACAGAGACCCACAGCATCCTGATTGCTCAAGGCTAGGGGTCCATGGGCTGAATGGAACGTTTACCAGGACTCAGATAAGTTTGTTCTCAAACCTGTTTGCACCTGGGTGACTTGTAATTGTCCTTATGCAATTTAATAAATGGTGCAAATTGATTAAATGAGAATGAAAAACTAGACTTTTTTTCCCTATGAAAACTAAGTTGAATGCTTTGGAGTGATGCAACAGGAATGGATTTACAGATCAAAAATCCTGTTAGAGGGATGACAATATTTGTTCAAGGAAAGAAATCCTGAAGATAGCAAGGGATTCTGCACCGAGGTAGCTGTGTGAGTGCTTCTCTACTTTACAGAGCTGGAAACTGGAAGTTGTGGCTGGAGCATCAGGAGGACAGTGTCTGCACGACTGATGTCCTGAAACCCATTCAGGGAATCTTCCCCCTAGGCTCTGCATCAAAATGTTGGGGCCCTCCATTGATACGTCCTTCTACACCAATGTGGTCCCTCTTCTGTCCCAGCTCACAGGGGGAGGACTGCTAGCTGCACTAGCAATGGGGAGCGCGCCCCCGCAGCCTTAATAGGAGGGTGGTCCAGTAGATTCCACTCGTTGCCCTCAAAGTGCTTTGCATGGAGGAAGCCCTTCAGGATCCAGAAACGGTTGGATTCACCTTGACTGCGGGACCTGTTCATCTAGACCTTGAGCATGCTTTCTCTCTCCAGCTGTGGTCCCGGCTCACCTGGCCATCCCCAAACCATCAGTCACAGATGGGCTCTGCTTCTTGGGATGCCTCTGCTTATCCTGAAGGCGGAGCCAGAAATCACAACTCAACTTCGGGGAGGCTCCTCTGTGGCACCCACTGGGAGGTGCTCCACGATCCTGTATGAGAACTGAGATGCGATAAACACATTTTCCATCTCCTT
Source organism: Lipotes vexillifer (assembly GCF_000442215.2). Lineage (NCBI taxonomy): Eukaryota > Metazoa > Chordata > Mammalia > Artiodactyla > Lipotidae > Lipotes > Lipotes vexillifer. The sequence continues at coordinate 2,119,558 of NW_006798798.1, read as the reverse complement.
TTCAGGGATACTACCCCATGTCTGCAAATGAATTCCTCCTCCCAGGGGGAACACGACAATGCACTTGAACTCTGTTTTTAGTTCAGCTTCAAAGATAATTTTAATATTTAGACTCCTGTTGGGAGAACGTTGTAATGGAAATACAGTATTTTCCAAGGGTTAAACAAAGCAACCTGCAGTGAATGGAGGGTTCTTCCCTGGTCTCCACACAATTGTAAATATAATTTTTAATGAAATAAGGTATAATACAAATGATTACTTATACCTCTTTCCCCTATTCCAAATAGAGAAAAACCTACCCAGAATTTCTGCTTTTCTCATTTCCTAATTCCTAAAGTAATTTAAGAAAAACAAACAAGTAAACTGAAGGGAATGGTAAAATAATCGGTAACTCTCGAAAGAGAACAGCAGCTTCTCAGCTTTTAGATGAATTCATTTTGTTCAATGCAGATGTGTTAAATCTATTCATATCCACATATTCGAGATGAGTTATTTTACTACATTGTTGTGCTGTATAAAATGAGTTATTTTGGTGAATTAAATGCTGGGGTGTAATTTTCAAAGGAAACAGAGATTTGTAAATGCGGCGCAATTTATGTCAGTGTTTCAACGTGATTATTAAATATTACAGGAAATACATCTCATCATCTTTACCTTTCTCCCTTTGCCTTTTTTTTTTTTTTTTTATGTGTATACAAGTGGCGGTGCAAATGGATGTTGCAACTCCAAAAATGTCAAAGAAAAGGCACCCGTCTCCCTTCATGGAATTGTACGTCCCCTCGGAGGATGCATATGCTCTCTTCTGCTGATCACCGTTGAAGTAAGTCAAACAACAGAGTCAATTCTAGCATCTCAGAGCCCTTTACAAACAACAAGGAGAATGGGTGAGGGAGGGACCCAGTTAAGTCCCACGGAAAGAACAATTCCCATGGAGTATTCAATTTGCCAACGTGGTGGCTCGGAGAATGTTAAATTAGTTGATGAATGTATTCAATAGGGATTTGTTGAGTGTTTCTTGACTTCTGAAATGCTTTGCCTACAATTGAAAAATGAGCTCTGAGATTCTAGGCCCAGGAGGGAAACGTGTGGAGATGTTCCTTCTCTATAGGGTGTGTGGCCAATGTCACTGTCCCAATGAGGGCAGCCTTTCCCTCTCAGCCCCTGCAGAATCCAGCAGCCCAGGACACTATGACCTTTCCATCTCAGTTGTCATGCAGATTGAAACCTTTTTTCCTGCCTGGAGTAAGACCGACTTGTGCTCACCTTTTAGTGCAGAGAGCGGTTCTCACCTCCAAGCCTTAGAAACCCTTCAATTCCCACCCCTGCTTAAATAGAACATGTGAGCTTCCTGCTGGGTCAGTTGTTGAGTTAAGAAATAGCATCCCATCTAGCTCCTTGACACTGACTGTGGCCTGTTCCCCTATGATCAAGAGAGAGCAAAACCACAAATAGGGGAAAATAGAGAAGGGAGCCCAAGCCCAAATTTTGTACCAGGAAGGAAGTTTTAGGTACCATGTGTTGGCTTGTAGGCTGTTTCCGCCCGGGACAGGGGACCTTGACCATGAGTGAGTGAGTCTGAATGCTGGGGAGGTTTTAAAACCAAATATGGCTGGTGCTGCATAAATGCTTTCTCAAATTTCAAGTCAGGAAAAAAAAAATGCTTTAAAATTTTCCACTAAAAAATAATTTTTTTAAAAAGCCCTTGATTTTTCCCATTTTCTTATGTGTTTGACTCCAGATTGAATGCAACAAGGAACAGAGGGCTGGAGTGAGAGCAGAGGAGATGAGAGAGAGAAGGTCAGGGGAGAAGAGAGAACATGTGAGTGTTTAGTCCCAGGAAAATCCACCCCAACTCCCCTGCTAAACAGACAAACACAAACGAAACACAGGAGGTAAGAGAGCTAAAGAGAAATTTGTACCCCAAATATAAAAGTCTCCTTGGCAGAAAAGACATATCTGAGACCCAAATGCTCTGAGAGCGGGAGCCTCCCCTCTCCCTGGCCTCCTCCTTTATCCTTTATCCTTCAGATTAAACAGGAAGCGGAGAGCCCAGACCGCCTCAGCGCGTCTCTCTTTTCCCCTCATTTAAGTGGGAGCTTGAGTGATTTGGCGGCTGGGTCTGGGAACCCGCCTGCCAAATTCCACCTGCTAAAGGGACTTGCTCCAGCTGTTTCCTAGAGCTCCTCTCCTGCAAAGGTTTATCAGGGAAAAGAGAGCTAATAAAAAAACATGATGAATCAGGAGGCTGAGGAAAGCAGAGTTGCTGCTGTAATGAGTCTCCTCTTTTCCCTCCCCTGGTGGGCTCACCTCAGCTCTGCCCAGGACTCACCTGGATGTGAGCTCAGGGAGGGTCCAGAAACAGCAGGACTGGATTTGCAAGTCCCCAACGTGTGTCACCCACGCCAGCCTGAGCCTCTGCTGCTTCCCCTCACGAGTGGATGCTCCCAGGGAGCTGCGGGGGATTCCATGGGACAGTGACAGTGACAGTACAGGAAATGAGGCTGCTCCTGTTGGCCGGGGGGGGGGGGGGG
>NW_006798798.1:2112455-2116842 GCF_000442215.2 Lipotes vexillifer | reverse complement strand
GGGGGGTGGGGGTGGGGTGTGTGAGCTGGGCGATATGACCTGGGGGCAGATCCTCAGTAGTTCTCCATCCCCCTCCCATAGCGTGAGCATCTCACCACCCCCTCAATTCGGCAGTCCAGGCCACTATTCCCAAGAGCGATATTTCACAAGTGAAAGACATGTATTTTTTTTTTATTAAATTTTATCTAAGTAGTTGATTTACAATGCTACGTCAATTTCTTCTGCACAGCGAAGTGACTCAGTTACACATATAACTATACTCTTTTTCATATTCTTTTCCATTATGGAATAGCACAGGGAAAAACATGTATTTTTATACCGCACGCCTCCTCAGGACAGGCTAGCGGCCTCACCATGCCCCTCGCCCAGGGAGCAGTGTGCTCTGACCCTGGAGGGGAAGATGGCTTGCCAACCAACAGGGAGGCCTCTGCATTCTCCAACAGAATGCCTTCCTGAGGGACTGTCACGGATAATTTTAATGTAAAGTGATTTTGACCTCTCCTGCCACCTTCAGACTGTACCTCGGGTATGTTTGGCCAGGGCTCAGAAACATTAGAGGATACTCTCTGACCCCTAAATCTGTCATAACGCAAGACTGAGGCTTCAGAGCTTAGGGTCCAAGCCCACTCACTGATTCATTTGCAAACATTTACTAGGCATTGACTATGAGTCAGGCCCGTGCCAGATGTTATGGCCAAGAAGATGAAAAGATAGAACTGCCCTCAAGATACTAGTATTCAGCTGACACAGAAATAAAGGAAGATGGAAGTGAGAAGTATCTTTCCATTACTTTAGTCCCCAAATCCAAATCTTTCTTAAAATTCCCTTTAATAACCTCATTGTTGGTTTGACTAATGTGTACACACATGACACACCCCATACTCTCTGCAAACCTGCTAAATCCTAGGACCAGAGGCCTCGGGGACCCAGTTTTGAGTCATGATGAGTTAGAACTGGAAAGAAAGGCCTCTGCTGAACGCACAGCATATTGCCAAGCCTCATTCATTTATTTCTTCAACAAATGTTTACTGAGCACCTACTTTGTCTAGTGCTGTGCTTTGTCTGGGGGATGACAAGACGAAGATGATCTGTCCTGTCCTTAAAAGGTTCACACTCAGAAAAGGAGATAGACACAAAAACCATCATTAGAAAACAGTGTGTTCCGTGGCTTTCTGAGGATCACACAGGAAAGAGGGACAGGAATACAGCCTGAGGGGATCAAGGGAGACTTCCTGGAGGAGGTGAGACTCTTATCAAACCTTATGATAATCGCCTCGTTAATGTACCTGAAGTTATCTCACTCCACTTGAGCTCTGGGAGGGCAGGGTCAATGTCAGTGGGTTTTGCTTGACATCCCCAGCCCTCCATACTGATTCCGTGAGATCTGAGGAAGGGAGATGTCTGCAGGGGGTGGAATGAAGAGCATTTCAGCAAAAAAATGTACAGGAAAATATATATAAGTAGAGGCTCAGAAGCAGAGAAAGTGAATTTGCTCAGGATAGAGGTGGGGAGAGCACTCCAGGGTCAGGAGTAGATGCCGGACTGCTATAGGCAGACACACTGGGTTTGCTCAGCGCCAGCACATTGTCTCAAATCTCTTTGGCTCTGCACAGTGGAACGTCCCTCCCAGGCCAACCAATTCTCAGGGGAGTTCCGCCTGGCCCATCCCCACTTCTCCCAGAGACATCCGTGGCATAAGCCATGTCTGAACAGGAGGCATCGCATCTGTCCTTCCCAAAGACCAAGGGTGTTGTACGTTCCCGAGGGAGGAGTGTGGCTTCTCCCAAGCTGACTCCCGGGCTTTCACGCTCACCTGCTTGTTTGATTTGTTCTCTAGTTCCTTCTCTGAGCACACTTCCCTCCTCTGAAACACACCAAGAGGGCCACTTTTGGAAAACAAGCCGGAGCTTCCCATCACCCCATCATCGGTCAGTGCCCACCTTCCCTGCAAACCCTGGGGCCCGCCCAGCCTTGCCTTCTCCGCAGGTTTCGAGATTTCAAACACGAGTAAAACAGGTATCTCCCAAGACCGCTTCTAGGTATGTAGCAGGGATCTTTTTTTAATAAGGGCTTGCAAAAGCAACCTCTGCTACCGAGCTTTGCAAAATGCTGCTCTATAAAAAGTTAGGAGCCTCCTTACAGCAAGCCTCGTTACCTCCCCGCGCCACCCGCTTCCTGTTCATTCCGTGATTAAACACTTTGCCCCCAACTATACAAGATAGGAGATGGGAGTGAAGCAACCCTGCATGCAGCCGTGGGTGTTCAGGAAGAGGATTCTTTTCTTTTCCTCCTCCTTCTCCTCACAAATAGGAGATTTACAGTAATTAATGCCATTTAGTTTAATCTGTAAATGTTTGAGGAAGTGATGCTATTTGTTTTAAGTACTACTCTCAGCGAGAAAATGCAGAGTCCCCTCCAATTTCTGACTTCATGCTCAAGAGCTAATGAACTGAATTCTTTGTAAACATTGGCAAAAGATGCAAATGAACAGATAGAGACTCCAAATGCAGAGGGACACATGAGAAGGAGCTAATTTTACACAATTGACTCGGTAACCTTTTTGGATCAGTGGAATTAGAGACTGATTAATCAGCCATGATTAGCATTTACTGGAGCTTCTGACACTGGTGCATTGTTTGCTGTTGCTGTGTCTTTCTTTCCTTTTTTCTTTTTCCTTCTTTCCTGCTTTTTTTCCCTCCTGTTTTGTCTCCTGGGGTTAACAGTTGCTAATCCATTTAACTGCCAGTCTATCATCCTGGATGGGTCAGAGCTAGTCTTTATGGACTTTTAAAATTAATACTAGACAGTTCTCCTGTGACATGCCCTTGCTTCTTGCTGCCGCACTAGGCTGTTTAATTGTAGAGGTGGCCTCTTGTGGCCGCATGCTCCCAATGTTTAGCAAGGGTTGGAAATATGGATGTTAGGAGAAAAACTGGCAGATGGCTGACAAGGCATTTTTACTCATAACACACCAGTAAAACTTTAACTCAGAAGATTTAGTGCGAGAGCGTTCCAGCCAGCAAGCTGCAGCCATATGCAGATTTTTTTCAAACTTCTAAACTGATGGTTTTGCAAAGTGTGCATAAGCAGCCTTTATTGATTATGATGTTAAAAATTGAAAGCGTCAGTATCATTTAGCTCGAGACAGTTTTAAAGGAAAAATGAGCATTCGTTTTCATTATGAACTACGAAAAGGCCAGGGGCTGGTGAGGTCCACATTCATTATTTCTTCAATTCCAGAGAGGAATTCTCTCAACTTGGTGTCTCTTCCAAAAAAAGAAACAAAAAACAAAAAAACAACTGTGTGCACTTGAAGGATATGAATCAAACCACAGTTCACTTATTCAAGGTGAGGTTACAGGCAGCTCACAAGAGCGACTTGTTGGCTAATTTTGGGGGCACACCCCCTGGGCTGCTTCTTGGCACATTGGGGATGGTATTTATACTGGGCTCAATGTGTATTGATCTTACCCAAAACTATGCTAAATAACTCTAAGGATCTGGCAGGAAACCACAAAACTAGGGCAGGCCAGCTCAGGGCCTCTGGCACTGGCCCTAATTCATCCCACAGACAAGGACAGCTCACCTGGAGAAGCCAATCGGCCTTAACCTCCAAGACATCTTTTTCTTTTTTGTCAAGGAGGAAGCTGTGTTTGGGGCTGGGCACACCAACAACATGGTTATGCATCCCTCTGAGGACAGTTCAACACCAGACAATGTGACATTCCATCCTCTCTTGATTTAATGTTAAAAATGCCCAAAGGCCTTTGTTTCCATTACTGTACAGCTTCATGGCTTAATATTTGTTCCTTAAAATGGGATACGCTTTGCTATGTTAGAGAGCAAAACAACAGCAATAATGAGAGAATAAGACTCAAGGAAGATACTCTCCTTTGCCCAAGCCATTGAGGGAAGGTCTACATAAGCCCCGCCCCTTTCTATCTGCAGATACTGGAGAAATCATGTCCTGGGAGGAGGATGCTGAAGCAGAAGAAACTCCATGCAGAGACGATGAAAGAGGCTCAGAAACTTGACTAATGTGGGCGGAATGGAGCCACCATTCCCAGCAGAGACACTAACTCGCAGCTTGATGAGATGCTACTGAATTCTAATATTGTTCCGGCTCAGTCTTTGTGTTGGGAGCTGTGATGAGCTGTGTTACCTCATCTTTGCAGCCAGCTTAGTATCTCCATTTTACAGATGGAAGTGTTTATTTTTACAAGCACTGGGCTATTGGATTGCCATTGGCAAGTAACTTGCCCGAAGACTCCCAATTAGCAAGGGGAGAGATGCTCCTGAGGGCTGCCCTCCTTCTGGGAAGACGGGAGGCGTGGCCACACTGGATAGAAGACATGCCTGCTTCTGTCACCAGCCTCCCCGCCCCCCC
>NW_006798798.1:2094364-2112264 GCF_000442215.2 Lipotes vexillifer | reverse complement strand
CCCCCCCCGCCGCCAACTCCTTAAAGGCACAAATGTGCCTGCTTCTTTGTTCCCTCTCTTCAGGCCTGAGGTTAAAGGACCTGTTTTTGCCAGAGACGCTGAAGATATAAGGTGTGTGGATTTAGGTGTCATGCCTTCATCCTGGATGTCAGAGTTCTCCAAGTGCTGAGAGATTAAACACAGACTCTTTTCAGGATAAGCAGGGTTGCATCTGCTCTGAAGAAAAATGATGCTGGCTTATGAGTTTTCGGGAACGGCAGGATGAGTATTAAATATTTGGGTAACTGAAGCAGAAAGAGTCATGGTTACGGCTGGAACAATCCTTCCCCTATCACAGGACAATTGCCTCCTGGGCAACCGTCTCAGGTAAATCCATTACTCCAAAGCTAGGGAGCATCGTAGGGACGTTTTACAAGTTTAATTACCAGAGAGTTTAATAGAGAGTCCTTACCCAGTGCCCTGACAAGTGACGAAGTAACTGGGCCAGGATCGGCTGGATTTTCTTCTCTGTAGGACGGGGCTATTGGATTGCCAGTGAGTGAGGGCTGCTGAGAAACTGGCTCCATTCCCGGCTTGGGGCATGAAGGCAGGGTAAACATTTGTACAATCACCGAGGCAGAGCGCTGAAATCTCTTGCAGAAAATTATTTTGGAGAGTAGACAGGATTATGTACTCCATCAAGAGCAGCATTTTTGTTCTGTCTTCTTGGGTCCCTCGCAGACCCGGTGCGGCAAGAAAGAAAAAGCATCATTCTAATGTCTACGTCTGCCAGGGCTGAGTTAGTGGCATCAAAGGACAAAACTCGGACTTTTCTCTGGGATCCAAACACTAAGTTGCGACCATTCTCATTTATGTCCAGTTTGGGATCCAGAAAGTTCTCCAGCTTGAGGGTTGGCAGGAAAACCAGGAGGAACCAGAAAGACCATGTGGTATTGACAAGTCCCTTAACTCCTAGACAGCTCCAGGCACCTCTAGGGTGGGATGGCATAACCTTATTGGCCCAAAATTGGAATTAACTAATGCTCATTGGATGGTGAATTATAACAGAAACTCTGTTAATGTGTGGGAGAGCCACATGAATATCAAAACAAATTCATTATGATCGGAGCTATTACAGTGAATACCAAATGAGTTCATAATGATGGAACAATGAAAGTGTTACCGATAGGTTTTATTTCTGTAACAAATCCTCCATGTAAAAGCCCCTCCTGTAGTGTTAATTCTAATATAAGTTTGCATTTGAATATTAGCTTCATCAAGTAAATTATGTTTTTCAGTAGCCCACACAATAACACTCAGGGTAGCGTTTTATTCTGTTTGGCTTTCTTGCCATTGGGACAAGCTCCCCAACCCCACAATTTCCAATCTGCCTTAGAGTTTGATGACTGCTCTGAAGGGGTCACATTTTCCTTTGAGTGTCCAATCATTAGAAATTCATTTAGCATCCCATATAATAGCACTAATGCAATAGGACAGGATGAGTACGAAATTCATCTTGCGTTCCTCTAGATGTAATATGTACTTCTGAAAGAGTTCCACTCTGACTCAGCTTGAGTGTAGCCCTAGTTAATGGACAGTTTAAAAATAAAGCATTCCTAGTAGATGAAGGCTCCATTTCTCTTGATGGACATTTGGAATTTTGTGGAGTCACAGTTATAATGTCAAGAGGGTTTTTCCAGCTCAGTCTAAAGCCATTCAGAGTGTGGACCCCAGTGCTCCTGTGGGCCCAGGCTTAGGAGGGAGACGCAATTGATCTGAAATGTATTGATAGCATGAAGGCAAGCTGATGTGTATGGAGAGTCTGCTGTGCTCCTGATTCCATGATAAATGCCAGGGTAGGTTATCACTTTGTCAGATAGGTATGTACCATTCATAGCTTGATTTACAGCTATGAAGGTTCAGTAACTTATTTGGTGTCTCGCAGGTAACACATGGCAGAGACAGGAGTCAAACCTATAATCCTATCCGCTCTCAAGAGCTGCCTCTCACAACTGTAGATTTCCTCCCGGAGTCCAGCCAGGTTTAGGCTCTAGAAAAGTATTTGAATGAATGCACCTTTGAAAGGATCCCTCTTGGCCAAAGCAATGGGAAAATTCTGCAGAGAATTAAGTAATATTTCAAGCTCAGGCTTGTGTATATGTATTAGCTTTTGCCTGGGATCAAACGTTGGAGTCCAGAGAATAACAAGGCTTATATTTCTCTTCATCCCCCTGCATCCCAGTCCCCTGTGCCACCTGCTCACCCACATTTACTGGTGAAGAAGAAACTCCAATGCGCCAGAGCAGGGCGCCAGATAATCCTGTCAGACCCTTGGCATCATCAGGCGTCCGTTCCCACTAGGTGGTCAGCACAGAAAGCAAGCCAGTCATCTCCTGTCATTTCTGGGAGGCACACCCAAATGCCTGGTGAAGGACTGAGCATCTTCTTAGCAAAACCCTCATTAAAATGCACTTAGATCCCCTTCGATAGAAACATGTATACATGTTCAGTGCACCCTCAGAGCCCTCTGAATGGAGCACACGTGCATACACACATGCACAGACATGCACACTCACGCACACCACACACACAGACACACACACGCACACCCCATCTTAAACTGCAACTCAAACTGGCTGATTCCCAGGTTTACAGTTAGTTCTCTATCAAGAATTAATGCAATATCATGCACACACCATTACTGAAAAATTCTACGCTGTTTTTTGCCAAGTGTTCCTATATAACAGTTTTATCACAAGTCTGACAGCCTCCATAAAAATTCCAGGCATTCTATATCAACAGCCCTCTTTGTACTAAGTTATTAAACATTAAATTTTTATTCGTCATTTGTATTCTGTTATGCAAAATAAGCTCCTTGATAAGATGTGTCTTCTTAATTGGGCCCTTGATGCTTCTTGGATCGGAGTTGTCAGATTAGCTGGAAGAACAGGAGCTGCGTTGAGCCAGCTTTGCTACCAGGAGACCAATAGCTTTGTAACAACGATATTAAGTTAGAGAGGCCAAATGGAGGGCAGCGCCAGGCTCAGGTGAGGGTTTGCATCTGTGCATGTCTTATGCTCAGGCACTTTTCTCCTGGCATCAGCAGGGCTGATGGAAATAGATTTGTTTGTTGTTTACAGCATGCAGCTGTGGGCAATGCTGCATGGGAGTTGTATAAGATTGAAGCAAATTTGTACTGAGACTAAAATATTGAGCTTTGCTCCCGTCAGCAGTCTCTGGAATCTTATTGTCGAAAACTTTATCTAGTTGTAACCTTCCCCAGGGTGATTTTCATTTGCAGCTGCCCCGTTCTGTCTCTCATCTCCCGTCCCCCACTGCCACCGCGGCATTAGTACTTAGCAGGAGCCAGCCAGGCCGGCCAGAGCGCAGCTCCTTCCTGACGGGGCCACACACGAGGGCCTGGCGACAGGGCGGCCATTTTCTCCGCCCAGCCCTGCCCGTGGCCGTCCAGCGCCACAGACACACATCCCACCGGCTGCCTGGCTCTGCTGTCACTCTGTGCAACTGCTCTGCTGGCTTCCCAGCCTGTCCTGGACTGCCCAAGACCCGGCAGATCTTTGAGCGGGGAGAAAGCAGCTGACAGTGAATGATTTGTTTTGTTTGTGAGCCCATTTGTGTACCTTTCCTGAGATGTTTTTAATCTTACCGTGTGAGGCCTGTTTGGGTTACTGCAAGTTTCTCTTGGTCCTCAGACACCATTGAGAGCAAAGGAAAAGAGAAAAGGAAAAACTTTCCGGGGACCCTGTGGTGATGTCAGTTACTCAGTGGGGATACATGCATGGTTAGGCCCAGCGGACCAGGTGGCTGAGTTGAATGAATTTGCACTGGTGAACCCTTTTGAGTCTTTAGAAAGCAGTGTGTCTGTGTCTGTGTGTCCGTGTGTGTGTATGTCTGTGTGTGTCTGTGCGTCTGTATCTGTGTGTTTGTGTATCTGTGTATGTGTGTCTGTGTATCTGTGTGTGTGTGTGTCTGCATGTGTATCTCTGTGTGTTTGTGTCCGTGTATCTGTGTGTGTTTGTGTGTTTTTGTGTGTGTGTGGCTATGTGTGTTTATGTCTGTGTATCTGTGTGTGTGTGTATATCTATGTGTGTCTGTGGGTGTCTGTATGTGTGTGTGTCTGTGTATCTGTCTGTGTGTGTATGTTTGGGTCTGTGTATCTGCGTGTGTCTGTGTGTGTGTGTGTCTGTGTATCTGTATGTCTATGTGTGTGGATACATGTTTATTTTCTGTGTATCTGTGTGTGCCTGCGTGTCTATGTGCGTGTATGTGTGTACGTGTGTCTGTCTGTCTGTGCGTGTGTATGTGTTTGGGGCGGGTGTGGGGAAGGACATTGGGTTTCTGAGACACAGAATACAACTCTCCTGTCTTCTGCAGCTACTGACCATTGTATTCAGGATGCATTTGGCTGTCGGAATGAGGTTGGGGAAGGGAGTGTGGTAAACCCTCTCTGACCTACTCTGAACCTCCTTGGCCTGACAAGAAAGAACCCCTCTGGCCCAAATATGCCTCCTGGCTACAGACCCTCAGCCATCTCTACTTCCCAGGCCAGCAGGAGGGCCGCTGCTCCATCCTCATGGAGACAAAGATGCCAGAAGGGAATAGGATGAAGGCCCCCAGACCCCCAGCTGGTGGCCAGGGCTCCCTGGAGTAGGACCTTCTCCCCAGGGTGGCTTCACCTTCTGGGTCATCCCACGCTGATGTGTCCATGGGGCCTGGAGTTTGGCTGGAGCACTAGTGGGATTTTGATCTCTTCAGTCAAGCAGCTTTACTTGGAGCACGTGGTCCGGGTTTTCTGCTTCAGCAGTCCTTGGTTTTGGTCTCCTGGAGGACCTTCTCTGGTGAGGAGGGGCAGATCTGCACTGTGGGGGCAGGGGTTGTGTCTCTGCACTTGTCAGATGGTGCCTGGGGACTTAGAGAGAGACCAGGTAAGTGGAGAGGTGGTCAGGTGCCTGGAAAGATATGCAGGTGGAGCCTTCACCTGTTTGAACAGGTCTTCATCCCAATTTCCTTTCATCTGACTAAGGAACCAGTGGGTCACCCTCAAAATCTCTATGGTGAAAACAGAATTATTAGCTATGCCAGTATTTGCCATTATATAAGTCATGCTTCTCTGAAGCTTCAAGAGACAGAATTTCAACTCAAACTTGTTTAATCTAACAAATAAATAAAAATGTATCCTCTGCCAATGTAAAATCTAGGAGTGGGGGAGCCAGCTTCAGACATGGCTGATGTGAGGTGCCAAATGATGCCATTAGAACCCTTTCTCCAACTCTTTGATCTTTGTCACCCCACGTTAACATCACCCATAGGCAGGCTCTCTCCAAGCAGTGCCGGGATGACCGCCAGCTTACTTACATTCTACCTGCTTAGAAATCCTAGCGGAGACAGCGTACCTCACTCATGAAAGTCAAAGTTACGGGGCTGATTCCCATTGGCCCAATTTGGATTATAGCCCATCCTGAACCAACCACTGTGACTGGGGGATGACGCACTTGCAAAAGTGGCTGTTAACTGGATTTGCTGTGGTGATATTTTGCAATACGTACAAAACATCAAATCATTATGTTGTACTCCTGAAACTGATACAATGCTATAAGTCAATTATATCTCAAAAAATTTTTTAAGTGGTTAAAACTGGCTCACGTGTCTAGAGCTCAGGTGAAGGGTCAGGCCCAGCACGGATTGAGAGTAGAGAAGGATTGGCTCATCAACAATATGAAAAGGAGGAAAGGGGAGAAATGTAGGAAGAACTGTCACTGCAGGCTTTGGGGGGAAGGCCCAGCCCTGCCGGCTGTGGTCCAAGCCTCTCCAGCCAAGCCGGCCATGGTGCCCGGACACTCTGAGAGGCAGGCCCACCACAGTGCTTGCTGGCTCCCGTATGTGCTATGTGCCTCTAGACCTTTGGGTCCTTGATCTTACAGATCCATCTGTAAGTAAAGTCTGCTCACCCATGACCCCTACTCCCATCTAGTTCAAGCCTGGCAGAAAGTCCCGCCCGTCCCTTGAGGCCCAACTCAGATAGTGAGCTCTCTGAATATCTTCTCCTACCCTGGTCCCCCCATTCATCACCCTATGCTCTGCATTCCCATGTTCATGATAATGTCACTCTCAGCCCAGTGTTTCCCCCTGTATGCTGCAGATCCCTGGGAGGCTTAATTCACTTGACATGGAGCATCTGACATGGTGAACATTCAAACCAGTGGCTCAGGGTGCAGAGAGGTGAGTTCAAACCATCCAGCATTGAGAGCTCTAAGCTCACAGCCCAAGTGGAAGGGAGATAGGAGAGAGAAGACCTGTAAAAGATTAAAATTCCAATGTTAGGATCAAGTGCCCTCCACTTTTAGCCTCTCGGGTAACATAGCGAGATCTAAGTAGTTATAACTGTGTACTACAGGGAACTCTACTCAATACTTTGTAGTGATCTATATGCGAAAAGAATCTAAAAAAGAGTGGATACATGTATATGTATAACTGATTCACTTTGCTGTACACCGGAAACTAGCACAACATTGAACTCAACTGTACTCCAGTAAAAATTAATTAAAAAAAAGTCTAAGTAGTGATAATATCTATAAAATTAAGGCCCCCACTGTCACCAAGGACAAAGAGATTTAGTGGTCTGATTTAGCTCCCAAACGGACCCAGATTCACTGGGGAAATGCTGAGGCCCCCAGCCCTCTTGTCTCCCCACACACAGGCTATGAGAATGATGAAAGACAGACATTATATACATTCTAAATACATATAGGTTAATGAAAAGATCACCATTTTCTGGCGATCCATAATTCTCCTGAGATAAAAGACTCCTTCCTGGACATTCAAGAGCCAGTAGCCACTTGGACCAGAGTGGCCTTGGTTTCAGCTCCTGGCTGTGTTTTGACATTTCAAATTTGTGGAGGTCACGTGTGCAGTAGGAATGGCTGGCTAGAACACTGATGATAATATTCCTGGCAGGCTCAGGCGCTGGAAGTTCCGGTTTCAAGATATCTCATTATCTGAAGGTGCCATAATGGGAAGCTGAAGGCAGAGCTGTCAATCACAGAGGAACATTTGGAAACACAGCCTCCCCATGAAAGTTTTCCCTGACTTACCTCCTCTGCTCAACGAATGAGGGAAGGAATCTCAAAGAAAGCATCTTGCAAGCAGTCCAGCAGCATCAAGTGAAACACTGGTGGGCTTGGCCATCTGATGTATACGGTGCCCGCAAACCACAGGCCATGCGAAGAGCCCCATAGAGTGCCTGCCTTTCCCCAGAACCGAGCTTCAGGAAGGCATCCCTGTCTGCTGGGGTGGTGCGGGGTAACTCTGCCTCCTTATCGTTGGAGTCTCACAGTGAGACCACACCATGGAGTTACAGCCACACACCTGCCACCGGACCTAGATGCTGTTCTGGGTTCTCTGCAAACTAGCCCAAATGGCTCCTGGCAGAGCTTGGCAGGTGAGGGATGGAGGCATGGCAAAAACCCAGGATGGTTCCATCTACACATGCAGAAGGTACTGGCAAGGGCGGGGAGTGGGGGCGGGGAAAGGGTAGAGCCGTGGCGCTTTCCTTGTTTCGGGAGTTTGGCTTTGCGCTTGGGGCTAGGCTTGAGAAAGTCTCAGCAGTTCGCAAAACAAAACTGAACTTGATGCGCTACGATTTATTTACAAGTCAAACCTGCCTCAAAGTGAATAGTCGAGAATGGAATTAATAAGCAGAGGTTAGTTAGCAAGATTTTACTAACTTCCGTGTTGCTGGCCTCTGCCGGTGACTCCCAGGCATCCTAAGGACAAGACACAGAATTGAGGGGTTTTAGAGCTGGAGCTTCTCACAAGCATCCATGGCCCAAAATGAATGGAAGAGCTTGTCTCACTTTTGCTCCGTGTTAAGTAGTGCACATGGACCACAGAGAGGAGTCACAGTGCAGACCCCTCTCTGAACAGACGGGAACTACCCAGAGTGCTCAGGGGCAGGTGGGGCCCCTTCTAAAGCCGTAGCTGCTACACAGCTCCAGCCAGCCTTTGCCAGGAAGAAATGGTTGGCCAGGTCTTCCAGATTTTCCAAAAAAGTTGGAAATTCAAACTTTTATTTAATTTTTTGTTTCCAATATTGGCAACTGATTCAGATTTTAAGAACAAAAAAATGAAAATACTTTGGATCTCCCATTTACTACTTTACCAGTAAGAACTAAAAGGTAATTCCCAAATGATAGAGACCAAGACTGTCACTAGGTTATCTCTATAATTGGGCAATAATTATATCCCAATAGAGACCAAGACTGTCACTAGGTTATCTCTATAATTGGGCAATAATTACACCCCTCTCTCAGGCTTTCGGTCTCAGACCAGGACTTATACCTTTAGTCCCCCAATTCTTAGGCCTTCAGACTAGAGCTGAATTACATGTGGGTTTCCTGGCTCTCAAGCTTACAGACGGTAGACCAGGGGACTTCTCAGCCTCCATAAACATCTGAGCCAATTCTCAGAATAAATCTCCTTGGATGTGTGTGTGTGTGTGTGTGTGTGTGTGTGTACATACATGTGCTCTGAAGCATAAAATAACCAATGAGATTTCTAGCTATTATGGAAATTTTTCAAACAATGAAACAAATGAGTGAATGATTTAAATAATTTTAATTCACTTCAATTTTAAATTTAAATATTGTAGATATTTGACTGTCCCTGCTGCCTCCCCGCAAAAACAAACAGGTGCTATGCCACATCCCCATGAGATCAAAGGAGAGACGCAAACAACCACGCAGGCTTGGAATCCCTTGGACACCCCAACAGTGTCAAGGGGAAAGGTGCCATTCCCAAGGGTAGCAGCGTGATAGTAGAGGAAGGCATGTTCAGCCCTTCCCTGTTGCTCTGTATTGGACAGTTTTCCTATATGTCAGTCCTTGAAAATAACTTGCCTAGAAGCTCCATTGGTTGTCTCACAATAAGCTGTGAAGAATGTATTTTTTTTTTAATTAAAAAAAGAGTTTTTGGTCCTCCCAGCCCCACTCCGCCAGCCAATGATGTCACTGTCTCCTCTTCCTCTTTCTTTTATGTCTAATATTCTTCTCTCCAAGCCTACTTTCCTACTTTGAGAAACTCATTGACACTTGTGCGTTATTTGTTGCTGAGGGTGTTTGCATGTGAGCAAAAGTAAAAGTCCTAGGCTGAAATCAATTCCAGTGGTTGAGTTTCAGTTGGCAGGGGAGGTATTTAAGAGAGTCCTTTAGGATAGGGAAACAGAACAGGGTACTCTCGAAAGCCCTTGAAGTCTCCCCAGGCAGGCAGCTGTCTGGTTGGCTGACACATCAAGATTTGAGGTCCCAAGAGATGAATATAAGAAGAAACCACTTAATACTTTTTCACTCCATTGGTTGGGTTTTATTCTGCAGTTACAAGAAATTGTCCGTTTACCTCAAACTATAATTTGGTCTTGGATTTATTAACTAACTCTCACCCAGGAAGAGCCTTTCTAGATATTCCACAGCTGTTGACCTGGGCTCTGAGAAGACCATTGGCTGGAGCCACAGCCATCACACCCCGTCCACCCTTTCCTTGCACGTCTTCTCCCCTGGCCGCCTCCTCACCTCCTACCCCCAAACTCGCTTTCAGAGATGGTCTGTTCTGCCCCATTATATCTGGAAAGTTACCCCATGCTAAAGAGAGTGTTTCCACTTTGATTTGATGGTCTTTTTTCCTTCCTTTCTGCCCTTTCAAAAAATGTGATAGAAGCCAGAATGGGTTCTAAGGTTGCCTGGAGACCAGCTGCACGTCCTTAGCAAGTTATATAACATCTCTGGACAGCAAATATTAAGATAACAGTAACTAGCCTGGAGGGCCATGCCCAAGATCAAGTCCAAAAGGCCCACGATGGCATGAAAATGCAAATAATGAAGGTCCCTCCAGCCTTTTCTTTTTTTTCCTTTCTCCCTTTCTTCCTTCTTTCAAAGAAGAGTCAGTAGAAGAAAACCCAATGCCAGCCAGAAATCAGGACCAAATGATCATTTTACACCATGACCCTTAAAGGACCTGAACCAATGTCATTCCTTTATAGGAATGTGAGGCATGCAGCGGCCACAGCTGGACACAGCCCATTCTCCTGCAGCCTCAGCACCTCCGGCTCCTGAGCTGCCACCTCCTCCCCTCCTTCCTCTTCCCCAGCAGCAGCCGAGCCTCAGAAGGACAGCCTCACGTTCCAGGACTCCAGCTCGTGACCAGGAGGGAACACCCTGCATTATGAAAGCCCCACCATAGAGTCTGCTGCACATTTTACTTTTAAATGTTTAAGTTGATTGATTCTTTCTGACAACATTTTCTTAAAGCCTGTTTTACCCTCCTAATGAATTTGAGCCCTTGCAAAAGGCATGTGATTGACGGAGCCACAGGCTGACAGTTTCAAGTTTCTCCGAAGGCTTGGGGTTTACAGCAGCCTGTCTGGGCCCAGGTGAACAAGTGTGAAAGGGGAGGCAAATATCCAGGGGCTTCCATTTTCGAATATAGCTTCAGCTGGCAACATGCTTGTGGGTTAGGACCTTTTCCTGTTTATGTTGTCCAAATAATTGCTTCAGTTTTGTGAGGAATTCACAAGCATTTCTTGAGTCTCCAGGATTTGCATGCTGGATGATGACAAGATCCAAAACCACTGGTCCCTACCCTAAAGATGCTCAGTCTTGCCAGGTAACTAAACAAGAGAACACCAGCAACAGAGGATGGTCCTTCTGTAGGGTGGTGATGCCCAGGCTGGGACAGCACGAATGCAGGCTGTGAACAGGAGCTGAGCCTTGAGAGAACAAGACCGTGAGGAGTGAACAATGACAGGGTTCACTCATCCACACCTCATCCGCACCTTTGCCCAGGTGGGCTCCTCAAGTTCAAGTAGTGCAGCTCCTTCACGGTGAGCTTCCTATCACAGTTGTGTTGTCACGTCTGCAGAGGGATGGTATAGCATCAGGACTCAAACATTACCGGGCTAGAGTATCAAGAAAGTCCTGGAAGGGCACAGCAAAATCTGTGGGACTTATCCAACAGCCAACAGGGAGTCAGTAAGCACTTCTAAGGAAGAGGGTGGGACGTGCCAGCCCATGTTTAGAACGCCACCTCTGGTGGTAGCATGGAGGGCCGACTGGGACTGCGGGACTGCGGAAGGTCCAGGAGCACCCTGGCCGCTCTGTGAACTCGACATTTACTGGTGTTGGGGATGGGTAGTGAAAGGGAGGCTCAGAGAAGGTGCTCTGGTTTCCTTCTTCCATCAACCAGGTCAGCAGCCAGTGAGTTTGGTCATGGGCATGTTGACTAAAGTGTTGACGGAACACCCAAGAGGATGCGTTCAAAAGAAATCTGAGTTTAGTGTTTAAGATCAGGGCTGAAGATGCTTCAGATTCTATTAAATAATGAGGTGCATCTGGATGTTTTTGGTTGAATCAGTTACTCAAAATGGAAATACACTAATTCATGTCAAGCACACCCACCCAGACTGGTGTGTGACAACCTGTGTTTAGACTCTAAATTCATAACTCACTCCACTCCCACCCCAGTCTTCCGTTCTTCTGCTGGGCCATCATCCAGTTGTTTTACCAAGCTGACCAGTCATTCATGTGTGAGCAGGGTGATTCTTTGCTTGGGAGGTGGCTGTTTGCAACATGCAGGTTTCCTATCTGCATTCCCTCGACCCCAGCACACACAGGTATGAGGACCAAGGAGTAGTCCCAGTTCCTACGGTTTGTAGGCACCCTGTCAGGCACTGGATATGAACGCACCTCCTAAATGAGAGGTCTGTGATGTTCACCTGTGGAAGGATCTGCCGCCTTCCCTACATTTTGGGGTGACTTGTTTGATCAGATGTAGTCAGACAATCCAGTGTCAGTTTTTAATTAACGACGTTTAATTATGCCTTTCATTTGCAGCAATGAAAAAAAAAAGAAAACCAGTAACCCACACACTGCCTTAGGTTAGCTCAGGTGACTGAATTGGTATTAAAAAATAAAAAATATAAAAGGAACTGGCAGGCACCCTGTCTGTGAGTCCTCCAGCAAATACCAAAGCCTTTTTGGAGTCAGCTCTACTCACTCCTGCCACTCCCCAGGCGTCTCTTCCTTCCTGATCGTCGAAGGCTCCTGCCACCTTATCATGGTTTAAAATAGGATGGGGCGAACAGCATCCTCCGCTCCACACTTTGTGCCTTCATGGGATTTCACCCAGAAATACAGGCATAAAAAAACCAGGAAGGTGCCAAAGACCCCTTTCACTTCCCAAGGAGAAATCTGAAGCCAGAGGAAATGGGTGGGAAGGTCCCCACCAAAGTACCCTGATGGGAAAGTAGCCTTCAAAAGACCCCAAAGAAAACTCCGCCAAGATCCTGGGTGGGTCATAGCCTGTCTCCCAGGCAATACTTCAGAGAGTGACATGACAGAGCCAGTAAATTACAGATTCTTCCAGGAATGGTGCCAGAGAACTTGACATTTCACATTCACTCACACATTGGCAGCTGTCACAACGGGTAACAAAATGCAGGCACTACCTACAGCTCAATAGGTAGCCCGTCCCCCAGAATTTAGAAGCACCCGTCTTCATCTCTGACAGCCCAGTGGCCAGGGATGTGACTCCAGATGCAATTCTGATGAAACATTACTGCATGCATGTAACAGGAATAGTGTTCTGTGAATGTGTAAGTTGGGCTTAGCATAGAAACTAGAAACAGACGGCTTTGGACCGCCTAGGTTTGGCTTCAGATATTTTTGCATTCTTCTGTGTGAGTTTTCTTACTGCTAAAATAGGGCATTGTCATTGAGGATAATGTAGAAAATTCAGATGAAAGAGACAAAGAAAAATTTGAAAACATCTATAACCTGCTACCCAAATATAATTATTAATTTTTTTTGTTTTAAATCTTTTGATTTATTGATATATATACAGTAAGAGATAATATAGTATATAATTAATAAATATATACTACAGTATAGTATAATATTTCGTACACACACACCCCTTCTCCCCTAAGTTTAATGGCGCCATCAGTCAGAAGAAGCACCACAGATTCCTTATTGGGAGAGGAGGACACACGATATTAAATGAAAAGAAAAATGCTTTGACTCAGGAACAAGATTTTCATTTATCCATTCCATTTCATTCTGATTTTTTCTTCTAAATCACAAAGCTATCAAAATTTGAATCTATGCTTTCTCTTCTTTAAAATTGTTATTAGGGTATAATTGATTTACAATATTGTGTGAGTTTCAGGTGTACGGCAAAGTGAATCAGATATATATATATATACTGAATCTGTGCTTCCTTCACGTTCAGTTACGTTTGGCCATAAGTGGTAACGCCCCACTTCATGGGACTGTTGTTTTTTCAAAAGCCACATTGGTGATCTTGATTTTGGTATCTTCAAACACTTTTATGATTGACTGCCTATCTTTGAAGTATGTCAAAGTATATTAGGGCTTGGTCTGCATTTCCTATTTGATTAAACTTTTAAATAAACTTCTCCCCACCTTAATTCAGACATGTATTCTTTGAAGACAAGGGTGTTCTCTTGAAAACCAGTTAGAAGCTTTAGGCAGATACATGTTTGGTACTAAAAGAAAGTCCTTCCTGAGTTAGACACCCAGAGCTCTCCTAACTGTGAAATCCCTAAGGACCTGAGGGTTTCTACCACCTGTAATTTCATTGTCAGGCATGTGATGGTCCGCCTTTTTTGTTCAGTTAAAACATTGGTTTCACTTAGTATGATAAGTGAAATAAGTCAGACAGAGAAAGATATCACTCATGTGGAATCTAATTTTTTTAAAAAATGATGTAAATGAACTTACTTACAAAACAGAAACAGACTCACAGCCTTCAGAAACAAACTTCCTGTGACCAAAGGGGAAACATTTGTGGCGGGGGATAAATTAGGGACTGGGATTAACAGACACACACTATTATACGTAAAATGGATAACCAACAAGGACCTACTGTATAGCACAGGAACTCTTCTCAATATTCTGTAGTAAGCTATATGGAAAAAAGAATCTGAAAAAGAATGGAGATATGTATATGTATAACTGAATCACTATGCTGTACACCCAAAACTAACACAACATCGTAAATCAACTGTACTCCAATAAAATTTGAAAAAATAAAGTTAAAAAATTGGTTTCATTCTGATTTCTGGTAGCATCTTTCTAAAAACATTTTGACTGACAGCCAGGGGTCCAATTTTAAGTTATCATTCTCTCTTCATGCTGTCCCAGTGCTAATGACTCCCAGCAGAGGTGAGATTCAGACAAACAGGTACACTTCCATCCAGAGCTGAGTTTGCCTGTGTACACCTAATGACAGCCACGTCTCAAGGTACTGACCAGGAGCCAGCTGCTTGCTCTCAGTACTGACTGTAAGAGTCAGAGAGCCCATGTTTGAATCCTGGCTGACCACTCACTGGCCTGAGACCTTCGGCAACTTTTGACACCAGTTGATGGAGACTCTGTGAGAAACAAAGTCACAATAGCTTAGCCTGGAGCCTGGCACATCACACAGACTCAGCAAGCACTTTCTCTAGCAGCAGCAGTGGTTATTTTGTGACGTACCTGTTCTGGGCTGGTCTTTGTTCCAAATGCTTTACCTGTGTTAACTCATTAAACCCTCACTCCTGTCTGACAAGGCAGGGGCTGATATTACACACATTCACAGAGGAGGGGACCAGGGTGTGGCAGAGTTTAAGTAATTTGCCCTATATTACATAGCTAGCAAGCAGTGAAGCCAGGATTTCGCCAGCTGATTTGGCTCCAGAGCCCTAAGTACTATGCATACTCTACCTATGTAGAGTGTGTGCATTTACATAAATCTGCATTATATATGTGTATATTATGCATCCTCTTCCATCTTCCCCAAGTCTCCACAAGTTCCTATAGCACATTCTTTGTAATGGCAGCAGTACAGCCTACTGTATGCAAAGAGAGAAACTTATTGCTTGATGCTGAGCTCATTTGCCATGTTTCAGTATTATAAATAATGCTCTGGCAAAAGCTTAGTGGCTAAATCTTGACACACACCTATGATTATTTTCTTAGAGCAAATTGTTAGATGTGGGACTGCTGGGTAGGGTGACCATCCATCCTGGTTTGACTAGGACCAAGGGGTTTCCTGGGAAATGGGACTTCCATTCCTAAACCAGGCAAGCCATGATGATTTTAGGTCACAAGAGATTTTTGCATCTGTTATTTGCAAAAATGTTCTGATGATTGCAACCCCTTAGGCGTAAGGTTGATGTAAAAATGAGGGAGGAAGAGAAGAGAGTCTGTCCAGATGGCCGTTGGGATTTTACCATGGAGAGTTCGCATGTTTGTGTTCTGAAGGCGTTGACTGGGGGCTTGAGGAGGGGATACAATGAAAGCCACAGGGACCAGTGAATACAAGGAGGACTTTGACATCAAAGCACAGAGTGTCAGAAGAATCAGAACCAGAAGAGGGCAGGGACAGCATCACGGCCGTTTCATGAAGCCAGAGCCAATGTGGCCAAGAACAGGGAAGGATGTTTGAGATGATGTCAAGACCTGTGTCAGTTTTTTTTTTTTAAACATCTTTATTGGAGTATAATTGCTTTACAATGGTGTGTTCATTTCTGCTTTATAACAAAGTGAATCATCTATACGTATACATATATCCCCATATCTCCTCCCTCTCTCCGTCCCTATCCCACCCCTCTAGGTCAGTTTTTTAGGTAACCAAGTGTACTGATCCATGCTGAGCTCGCTTTTTCATCAGTTCATTTCAGCAAATATTTACTGAATGCCTCCTCTGTGCCTAGCATGCTGATGCTTGCTGGAGGGACAGAAGAGAATAAGTGTCTCTGAGAAAGTGATTTTCTGAATTTGTGGCACCCTCCTTGCCAGACACGCAGATCCTCATGTCGGCTTCACTTAGTCATTCATTAGACAAATATGTTTCTGGCACCAGGTGCACGACAGGTTTCAAGGGATGTATAGCCTTTCTCCTGCTAAAAACCTTCTTAGGAGAAAATCTGTTTTCAGCTTTGGGGAAGAAACCCTTTCAAACCTAAGATCATCTTTAAGTATCTCAACTTACTTCAAGATACTTAAAATACTCCTTTCCTTGTTAAGAAGTTTTCAGAATCAAGGAGTAAGTAGAGAAGAATTTGGGGGCAAGTCCACGGAAAGCCCAGCCCCACCGTGGGAATAGCCAAACAGCCTCATGGAAGGAAGACCCAGATCTGTTCCTTTCCAGGTCTAAGCAACAGAGGAAGGACACCAGACGAGGAGAGATGTCCAGGTTGCCAGGTTTGGGGAGTGGTGAGCAACTAGTCAAGGACCAGGCTGATGCCTCGTAACTGTCTGCCCCATTAACGCCCTCCCTAACACTGTGCAATTGGAGAGCCTACCAAGAGCGTGATTTCCAAAGTGTAAATTTCTGACCCTACAGTTGCAGGAAAGGCAATTATTCTGATGAAGCTAGTATTTATTAAGCAACCAGCAAGAACCAGGTTGTTTGTTCCAGAAAGACAGTCGGGCAGACACCTGATTTCATTAAGCTCTGCAAAGTAAGTATTAATGTTAGTTTCTAAAAGTAGTGTTGAAGACTGCCCTACTTGGACCCCATCATAAAATAATTGCAGTCCAGTCTCAAAGGGCTGGTTCAGTTTAGCGCGTAGCCTTCCCAGCTTCCCTCCAACCCCGAGACCAGGGGACTCTGCCTGCTTTTCTCTGGCCACCAGGAGCCAGTCCAATGGCCCATCTCATCCCCGTCTCAAACAAGCACAGAGGTTCCTTCTTCTTTACAACTTGTCTACTGTGTGGCAAATCTGAGGGGTGGATCCCCCCATTCCTGCAGAGGGCTGGATGCTAGGGAGAGACTCAGGGACACCTGGGTTCTCCCATCTTCTTGGCATGGACTCTGCCCTATTGAGAACATTAAGCGCACAATCGGGTGAACTTTCTGTTACCGTCAGGTCATAATCAAAAGTGGCTCACAGGACCGGTGTGCAGATACTCCCAGGACGGTTGTGTACACACTGCATCACACCTGTTTGCATTCTTAACACCCTCACACCTTAGACTCCAAGCCTGCTCTGAGCCCCATCTGTGCTGCTGGGTGCCTAGTGAACCTCCTGAAGAATGTTGCCCACGTGTGCCTGCCGTCAGGGACCTTGGAGGCACATGTCCTCCCAGGCACGGCAGTCAGAATGCCAAAGGCAGCAGCATCTCTCAAAGCCGCAGAAGTGGCTGGAGACCTGGATCAAGATGTGGAGCTGAGAGCTCCCGTCCAGCTTGGAGCAGGGACGTGTTAACCATGAGCCTGCTGTCCAGTGTCAGCTGATTTGCTGTCCTGAGAAGTCAGGAAATAATGACGACTCCTAATTATGAACATTTGTTGAGAACTTCATATATGTCACGTTCTGTTCGGGGTTGCATATTAACCCTAAGGGGTAGGGGACCAAGGCTTGCAGAGGCGAAGTCACTTGGTCAAGGTCTCACGGCTAATCAGGGACAGATCTGAGACGCCAAACCCAGGTGGGTGACCACCGTGCTTTCCTGCCTTTCCTGAACTTCACGAGAGGCCCCCAAATCCCAGCTAATGGCAGACATCTCGAATCACTTAATTTTTTGTGTTTCAGAATGAGCGAGCTATAAATGGCTGGCATTTGAAAATCAAAATCAACATCATCAGAAGTATAAAAATAATGAGGTGGGTGGGAAATGGCACACTGCGTGTGTGAGCCATTTACACAATGAAAGGAGGGGCCATTTAGAGCCAACAAAGAAAGGGCTTTTCTCCAGACCCAGATAGAAAGCCATCTTCAGTGTTAGGGGAAGACAGATTTTAAGTAGTTACACTTATCGTAAGCTTCCTTTTGATTATGGCAAAAAGTTTTCTTTAACGGGAGACTTTCTTATAAAAGGGAGAAAAGGTGGATAAAATAAGCTCGG
>NW_006798798.1:2050336-2094079 GCF_000442215.2 Lipotes vexillifer | reverse complement strand
ATTCGGGTGCAAATGATCTTTTCAGGAAGCCTGTCCTCGGCCCAGGGCCCGTGCTCTGCATCTGCACGTTCGCTTGTGTTTCGTGGGGCCTTTTACAGAGCGGGGTCTCTGAGGCTGACCATCGAGGCGCGGCTTATTATCTCCCGGAAGCACATAATGTGTTGCAGCGAGTGACTGCATTACGGCAGGCCCCTAAATTGTATTTGGACAAAGAATAATTGAACACTGGACAGAATAACAAATGCCCTGATCGAGTTTGCTTCATGGGTTTATCGTGTTGTATTAACATGATAGAAATATGAATACTTAAATCTTATCTCAGGTATAGTTTATAACTGCATTAATCATTTAGTGTATTATATATTTTTCATGTCAGTAAGATTGTGAGAAAAAGATTCAATTTTCACAGCACAGTCGGAGAGTGTGTTTTAGATAAGTAGGAGGCCAGGATTAAACCACTGCAACATGGCTTTCAATTGCAGACCCTATAAAGGGAAGGTTAGCATATATCAAGCAATATTAAGCAAGATCCTTCAGGCTTTGGGAGAAAAATCAGCAAGCCATTCGATGCCATCACCGTGTTTGCCTGAATCAGATAAACACTTACTGCCTTTTTACTTATATGTGATCGGTCCAACTGGGCTGGCAAAACTGCCGTTCTTCCCGGCCTGATGCTCTGGACTTTGCAGTGTGTGTGCCAACTGCTGACTTCCTGTGCCCGTCTGGGCAGTGGCTGAGTGGTCTTTTTGATTTGGCGCTTGCTGGAAAGAGCCGTCACTGTCAGACGTGCTCTCCATCTCAAGGGAACGGTTCTTCCAGAAAGGCAGCCCTGGCAAAGACTTTGCGGGGGGTGGGGGTGGGGGGCAGTGCCTCCATGTTTCTAAAATAGCTGGGTGGGGAGGGAGGCTGTCTCCTTCCCTCTACAGGTGATAGATGACACATGGCTTTCTACCTGGCTAAGTCCTCAAGAGTCATGCCAGCATCTCATTAACTCTCAACAGACATTCCTACTGGAGGACGCACAATTTTTCAGATCACCAGATTCCATCCATTCTGATGAGATGCTAAGATGGGAGAACTTTGTTTTTTAATATAAACTTTCTGAAATTTCAGTTCACCCCAGCTCCCCAGCAATGTCTTTCTAAAAACCCTATCAGAGGTTTGTCACGGTTGGTTGTGTCCTTTAAGCCCTTGTGTTTGCCCAGCAAAGGGAAGCAGAGGTCACGACACAGAGTAACTTATTTCTCAAAGTTTAGGAAAAAATCAAAACAGCAGGCCATAGAATAGAAAGGTGAGATGCAAAGACACAAATCACTTCCCAGTCACAAAAATTGCCAAAAAATAGCAGCTTGCAGCTGTGCACAGCAGGGACAGAAAACATTAAACACATGTTAAATAACAAATAGGAGACTTAAATATAGCTAAAAATGGACCTTATTCTGAATAAATCATGCAAGCTGCATCTTAACCATCCTGAGAAATGTAATGGATCATGTGAAATCTGCCAAATTTGTATTTTAAAAAAAATCAATAGCGTGTGCCTCTGCTTTTAAAATGACATGCTGTTCAGTTCGGGGAAGATGTTCTGTGCTCTGTCGACCCCCACTGCCCCCCAGAAGCCCCCACCCCCCCACCGCCCATAAGACTACAGCTGGATTTAAGAAATTTCACTTTAGTTAAAGACAAGCAAGACATGCATTTGAATAAGTCTATTTTTTTTTTTTTTTGGTGGATAAAAACTATTTAACATTCACTTTGCACTGCCTTAGCATTTCACAAAATTGTTCCCTCTTTCTTTTGAACATGTAAAGGAGTTGGCTCATCTATTCTGAACCATTTTTTGAAAACCGCAGAAGTTCATTTCTCTGATAGTTCTCATCCATTTTTAGCCTCCACTAAAACATAGCCATTGCCACTCGGCCAAAGAGGCTTTATCCTCTCTCCTTCACTGTCTGGGGAAGAGGGGGGTGCATTTGCCTTTTATGATGAGAAGGCCAAATAAATCTCCAAGCAGAGTATTCAAATCAATCCTGCTGGCAAGTCTCCTTCTCTTGAAATGTTTGCTGCCTCTATATTTCTGTCTTCAGATTATTTTCAAGTGCTTTGGCTTTCCTTCGTCACGGAGGGCCATATTCTGGTTTATCCCACGTGTGTCTCTCTTCGGAGATTAGTGTACCTTTAATAACATGAGAGAGGACTTTGATGAGAAACTTCTTAACTCTGCCTTTATTTTGTCACAATACCACATTTTTGGCTTCAACCGCTACACACACACACACACACACACACGCACGCACGCGCGCGTGCACACATTCACATGAACGCACATGTATCTATTTCTTGAAGGAAAGGTACCCCGTGGTCTTGCACTTTCCAAGGCAGTGCAATTACACTGCTGTTTGATGTATTTTTTTGGTCATCAATAATCAGTAACCAGGGAATCTAATGTGAGGGCTGGGGTGTGCTGAGGGGAGCAACCTGAGAAAGCAGAGGCACTCCTTGCCCACCTGCCCTCCGTGTGAACCAGGGGCAGCCTGCACTGTCACCAGCCTTGGTGCCTAGCATTTTCTCCCAGAGTTCTATTTTCATTCAGAATATTCATAATACTCTCTTAGCATGAACAGCAAAGCCGTGGCTTTGAGGGCAAAAATATACATGTGTGTAAAGAGAAGCAGAGGAAAAAACAATTTAAGAAACAGGAAGTAAGTCGAGTGCTGCTGGAGAGCATGGAGAGGTATGCTGAGAATCCTCCCGAGGCTGCTCTGCCCCAAGCCGGCCTTTCTCAGCTCATACAGGGAGCATTTCTACCAAGCTGTGCTCAGACAGGGGCTCTCCAAAGTCAGTAATGCTCTGATGTACTGAGAAGTCATAAATATGGAATACAGCACCGCTGCTCCATTTCCTGTATTTCAAGGATATGGGTGGAATTACAGATGGTGGTATAAATAGTGATGAAAAAAGGGAGAAAGAAATATAAAAAGGAAGGAAGAAAGGAAGTCTGGTAAAAAAGAAGGAAAGAAAGAAACAAAAGAAGGGAAGGAAGAAAGGCAGAAAAGGAAGGAAGGAAGGAAGGAAGGGAGGGAGGGAGGGAGGGAGGGAAGAAAGAAGAAAGAATTTGATGTTTAGCTTAGAAGTCATTTAGCATCTAGTTGCCCCAGAAATATTATTTCCAGGAGAGGAGCCAATGGATGAGCACCATCTTCTCATTGGCAATGGGAAGGAGAGAAGATGGGTTTACCTAGGCAGTGATAGCCCCTCCTTAGAGAAAGGTCTGGTCCTCTATGGCTGTGGGAAATCAGTTGGGTTTGCTCCTTTGCCCTCCCACCATTGACCACAAAGAAAATTCCCAAGCTGCTAGCCACCCCTCAGTATTCCCCACAGGCAAATTATTTTTGAATTTTCCTGTGGGGGATTAGCTCAAAAGGAAGCAATAGAAAACTATTATTTGCAAGGCTGGTGGCCCACCTCAGCACGGCCCTATTTTCAAACCATATAATAAAAAAAAAAGAAAAAGAAAAAAAGGAAATGGAGTGTGTTTGCAGCAGAAAACCCAAAGCAATGCTGAATAGGTTAATAAGGTAACATCTGAAATGTACCATTATTAAGACTCTATTTCTGACTTTCCTACCCTCCCCCATTTTGAATCCCCACTAACACACTTGTTTGTATGCTTTCGTTTGGTTTTAATGGTCCTGGAGATTTAGGGTTCATCTTTGGCTTTGTGTGCTTTTTTTAATCTGTTCCTTTCTCTTATAATATTCCTCCTCTAACTTGCCTGATGTGATTCATTTCTTTAAGATCTTGTTTTATTTTTAAGTCATCAATTACTCAAACTTCTTGGGCCTATCTATCCTCAGCCATCTGGACCCCATACCTTATTTTAAAGCATGTTCAAATAATGACAACCTTCTTTTCTCAATTAATTTATGGGCTGCGGGGACCATTTTTCATTTGTTATCATGCACTTCCATTTGATCTCGCCTATCTTTCTTCTGCATCTGCAACCATGGAGTATAAATCTTCCCCTCCAGCATTGTCATGGTGTCCAAGATATATAGGTATAACTCCCTATTAGTTCCACAAAACTGACCTTAATTTCTAAAAATGGTATCAGATGTGAATAAAGTTTGGTAAGATGATTTGTTCTGATTTACTTTGTACCACTTATCTTTGAGTTTTCTTCCTAGTTTTCTTTTATCTAATTTAGACAGTAGAGTCTTGCAAGCCGGGTTACGATTTATCCATTACCTTCCTGCCAATGCTGCTCCTTAGAGAGATAGGGCTGGGAGATTTTAGGCTGTGGATAATAATAATGTGGCCTGTGGACATGCTTGAGGTTGGTTTGTGTTGTTTTCTATTTTATTCAAGCTGACCTGCAAGCTTCAATCTCTCTCCTATTTTGGAAATGTGAATATTTTCCAACAGCATGCCTATATCAAGTTATTAGATATTGGATCTGAGACTTGCACAATGAAATTAAGCATGCAGATCCAAATATCTCTTCTCTTCTGATGCTCAGCGGACAAATAGGAGTATTGGAAAGACCCAATTCTCTCACCAACCATTAGGAATGGCTGCTTTTGGATGTCTGAGGGGCTGTGACTTACAAAACAGAATCTGTGTGTGTGTGTATGTGTGTGTGTGTGTGTGTGTGTTTGTGTGTGTGTTTTGTTTTACATAAACAGACTTCTGCCCAAACTAAGGAATGCCAATTAAGCAAAAACCATGGCCAGATGTTTATTAACACTTCTCAGGTTCACGGGATTTGGAGAGTGTGCAGTTTTCATGGACTAATTTAAGAAGGGAAACACCTTTATTGGAATAATGGCCAATTATAATTGCCGACTTTGCCTATTCCTTTTCAGTGCTGGTGGAGCTGGGGGCGGGGCTCCCTCTTGGTGGAGAGGTGAAGCGCCTGGCTTATTCTGGCACAGCTGGCTCCGGCGGCACCTCGGATTTGGGTGTGGCTTTTGAGCCACGTGCAGGCGCAGCATGGAGTCGTGAAACACACCACACAGACACACAAAATGAACCTGTCAGTTTGTTATGCAGAACGAGTTTTTATTTTGTTCTGTTTTTTAATCACATTATGAGTTTATCTGGTGCTCACCTTCATGGGCACCTCTTGATATGGGGGCAATCAGAGAGAAAGAACTCTCTGCCAAGCAGTGGAGCATCTCTGGAATGCCAGCGAGCGGTGAGACAGGAAGAAGGGCTGTCAGGCCTCAGCATGGTGACTTCACTTGGGGCCCAGATTCAAACTGTGGAGTAATAAAACTGAATAGCACCATATAAAACTCCACGTTTCATAAGACAAATATTGCTCTATGCATTCATGTCCCTTGCACTATATTAACTGTAGGAAGAAATGGAAACAGTTTTAGTGACCCCCTGGGACCTATAAAGGCTATTTCTGAGTCTGAATCTTGCTGTTTAATTTAATCATTTATTATATTAATATTCAAATGGGCTGCATCTTATTAGCTACTGCAAAGATGTTAGTCTGTCTGAAATAAATACCTAATTATGCTTTTGAAGACAGGGGTTCTAAAGACTTTGGTATGTTTGTGCTAATAGAACAGTTCATTTGCAGATTTTTCTGCAGAAATCAGCAGTTTGAGGCTTTTTTCCCCCTCTCTTTTAAGAAAATAAAAACAAGGATTGAATATACATTGAGAGGTTTCAATAGCAGTTCCTAGTTCCACCAGCTCCCAAGCCTCCTTGGAACTAGGGTTTTTGTTCTTGGTGCCCAAGTGAGGGTCCACCTTGGAAGGACCAGCTCTCTCAGCTCAATGACACATTAATACAATTAAGTGGTTTAACCAAATGACTATGAAAATAGATAGTTCAAAGGGAAAAGAATAGATATCCTCTAGAAAATATATTTTTTGAGTTCAACATGCTTTTATTTTTTAACCTGACTGTTTCATTATTTTCTATCTGCATTTCAGTCTCTCTCTCTCTCCCTCCCTCTCTCTTTCTCTCTCAATTCCCAGTGCAAAATCAAAATCTTATGTAGGTCATTGATTTTTACATCCACAGACAATGGACACCAGCAACTTGGAGAGATCAGACTGTGCCATTTGGAGATACTGCGCAAAACAAGAAGCCAGCGCACCCTGGGGGAGGGGCGTGGGGAGCGCACACCCGCGGTGTCTCCTCGGGGTGTGTTTGGGGCCAGAGGCTGGCGGGATCCATACGGAGTCCATTTTCCTAATGCTGAGCATTAGCTTCATGAGGATGGATTATGCCGCTGGCGTAATGTACACAAACGGTGATGATAAATTCTAAACTAAATGTATACACTGCATTTGGAGCAGTGGAGAAATTAGTGGTAAGTGCAAAAGTTACAGTCTGAGAAACTGGGAATTACACGTTACTATCTTTCTAAAGTAACTGCCTCTGAATTTGCAATCACTCTTTTTTTTTTTTTTTCTAAGATTACTGAAATGGTATACCTGTTAATATCCAATTATCTGCTTCACATTTTTTTTTTTCCCAGGTGAATATTAGAACCAAAAGTTAAAGGCCTGCGCGAGTGGCCAAACGACTGCTCCCTAGTCAGGGACAGTCTTGGTTCCCTCTCGCTGACCTCCGTTTAACCTTTAAATTGACCTAGAAGGAGTTTATTTTCCTTCTCCTCACATGGATTGCTGTCCCAGGAGAGGGGACCCCTCTTTTCCTCGGTGGATAATTACATTGTGGCTGAAATTTGCTTTCAACTGCACAGCGCTCAGTGTCATCCCTTGTTGTGTTGACAAGTCTCCTGCAGGCTCGCCTGCACACAGCCTGCACTGTCGCTGCCCCCAAACCACGTCCTCGTCTCCACCATCCGTCCCTTCCGTTCCATCCTCACACCTGCTGCATATCTGGTCCTGGTCGGCTGGTGGCGCTGTGTACGCAGGCCACTGGGAATCACAGCGGGCCCTAAGGCTTTGCCCACAGGGAGCTTGCTTTCTGGCGGGATGGTCACAATTGTTGAATTTTGATCTGCTGTGATCTTTAGGCTGTCTGTCTTCCCGGTAAAGGAGGCCAGACTGCAGCTGGGATGGTGGGAGGAGGAACAGGGAACAGGGCTGTGAGCTGTCAATCAATGGGCGCCATCCTCCATGCCTCTCCAGAAACCCAGAGGAAGTACAAGCCCTGGGCGAAAGGATTCACACGTAACTTATGGGTCGAGGGAGGCTGCAGTGAGATCTCCGGCAAGCCCATCGGAGGGCTCTGAGGGACCACAGGGTCTGGGGCTGGAGACCTAAGTAGATCAGGGCTACTTGGAGCTTGCTTGGCCTTTCCCCAAACCTCAGGCCAGGGCACCACATCACCTGCCTCAAAAACCCCAAGGACATCCCCAGGAGCTGAGATGCCTCATGGTGGCCAGTCTTGAAAGTTCTCTGTGGGATCCCCTGCATTTCCCATGGAGCCTTCCTAAGGCAAATAAATAATGGAAGACCTAGTCAGGTGAACCAGGAATAAGAAGACCCACGGGCCCAATGCCCAGGCTGCCCGGGGGAGGACGAGGGAGGTGGGGTTGGGAGTGCAGGCAGAGGGTGTTCCTTCTGTTCCCGGTGGTGCTGATGGCTGGGGGGAGGAGGTGACGGGAGCTCCCCTTCCTGACCTCCTGATTTCCCTCCAGAGTCAGAGAGGGGCAAAGTCCCCAGAGCCACCCGCCTCCGTGCCACACATGACAAAAGGTTGAGCAGGTACCTATACGTGCCAGGGGGCTAACTGGCTTACTTCAGTAATGGGCTTAACTGGTGTATCCCATCCTGCATGTCCTTGGCCTCCCATCATGTATGGCCCCACTCAGAAGGCCCTCTCACACGGCTTCCTGGACTCCCCAGCCTAAAGTAGCTCCTCTTCCAACTCTCCAACCCATCACTGATCCCAAATTTCTTGTTCTTTTATTTATTTACTTGTTTATTTCTTCTTCTCTGCACGGAGTTGCAAACCCTTCAGATAAGGAATCCAGATTGTTATGATTTCACAAAATGAAATTGCAGGGCCCCTTGCGTAAAAGTTTTTAAGAATTTCAAGACGGTGACATCAGAGCATTAAACCAGTGAGCAGGGGTCCTGTGTGATAGCACAGGTCACAGATCCTTGAAGCTACCCTGGATGAGACCTTGTCCAGCCCTGACTAGTTCACTGCTGGGTCTAGCATACTGCCTGGAACACGGCAAATACTCCACGCACCCCGGCACCACTCACCCTGCCGGTGGCACCCTTGCTTTCCTCATTACTTGATGAGACCAGGCAGAGAAGCCTGGTCTAGGGGGATAAGCCCATGGGGTAGATGCTTCATGAGAGCGGAATCCAGGTCTCTCTCTCATCACCACTGGATCTCCCAAGGTGAGGCAGAGTGCATTCCACTAAATACTAGTTGAATGAATGAACAGATCAGTGAACGGGTGAATGTCCACAATATCTGAAGCACTATGGGGCTCAGAGAGAGGAGAGATTACTTCCATTGTGGGAGATGAGACAGAACTGCAAGGGGAGAGGGAGCTCTATTTCCAATACCGAGTGGACTTGAGTCTGAGAGAAGTGGGCATTCCAGACAGAGGTGGGGAGTGTGGGGCTCCAGCTGTGCTCTGCAGGCAGAGGGAGCGCTCTGAGCGGGAATGCGGCAGGGATGCTCCCACGTTCCAAGCCAGCCCCTCCTTTCTTCTCCAGCCAGAGGTGAGGCTCCCTGGGAGGGCTTCCCCAACAGCAGTGTGAAACAGATTCAGTCCAGGGTTGGGACCAGGCTGCTCTGACGAAGCCAGCAGACCAGATGCTGAGCTCTGGGAGCTAGTGTGCCCGGGACCTTAGCTCCCCAGAACCAGCAACGAGCTGGGCACCGACTGTTGGAGGTTAGAGGGCCCAGGATGCCTTGATCTGTCTCGAAAGGTGGGCGTTTGAGGAGAGTGACTAGGGGGAAGTCCGAGTGAAATAAGCCAGGGCTGAGGGAGCCACCGTGGGGGAGTTTCAACGTCTCTGAGTTTTCCAGTGGCATTTGGAGATAGGAAGGCTGTGTCCACTCTGCATGAAGTCCTGTGGTAAAGGGAGATGTTCCAGAACTGACCTCGTAGGTCCACTCATTCACAAGAAGGACAAAAGCTTTAGAATTCTAATTAGGTTCTTAATCATCCTAGGGGTGAGGGCAGGGTATAGCTTTGATTTATTCTTGGATTTATATTTTAAATAACATCTCCGAGCACCCGGTCTTATGTGAATGACTTTGAGTCCCCAGCACATAGGCCCCCTTCAAAGGCCCCTCCCTGCCCACTCCCTGGACATCGTCTTCTACTCTCCTGGGGATTCTCATGCAGCACCAGAGCTGGATGCCAGAGGGAGCAGGTTAGAACACGGCAAGAGGAAGCTGATCATCCTCTGCCCCAGGACTCCATCATGTCTGTGAGAGCCTGGGCTTTCAGCGTGCCGTGGGCCTGGCTGAGCTTGGCAATAGGACTTTATCACTCATTCATTCACTGCTCATGGGGGTGGGTGAGTTGTGACAAAGCCTGCACTCTATGGAAGATGTGGTGATAGTTTCAAAAAAGAAAATATAGTAACCTTGCAACTGAGGAGGCCACAGTGCACTGGGATGGGCGCCCATTATAAGGACAACAAGGGACAAAGCACACAAAGGGTGAGACGCTGATGGCAGGCTGCAGGGGTGGGGAGGAATGAGGCCTGAAGGTGGCAGTCAGGGAAGGCTTCCCGATGTGTCAGCTGGAAAGGCTTCCTGAGATCCATGGATCCAAGACCAGGGATAGGCTCTGTGTCTGAGCCAGAGGTATCTGTGCCTGGTTCCCCTGGCCCCCCGGTCTAGTCTGGGGGTTCAGCACACCGTTTCCAAATAAGAGCTTCTCCCCAGGGATGGGTCCAAGCACTGAAATGTTATCTTTGGGGGGAGTATCAAACACTGATAGAGCAAGTGATGAGATGGCGCTTGGGGCAGAAGGGAGCCTGACAGAGGGGGGCATTGAAAAAGCTGCTCCCAGACCGAGTGAGCCTTTGACCCAACAGAAATTGGCTCTGATTTCTACTGGTTTCTGTGGCCGTATTCTTTACATTTAGGTTTATTACTGCAGCCTGTCTTTCTCCTGACCCCCCCTTCTCCCTCAGACTAGATTAGATTCTCATCAAAAGTCTGGGGGTGGGGCAGAGCATTTATGCAGATGAGCCTACGTTAGGGCATCCACGGTTAACCCGGTAATATACACTTCCATTACCCTCCGTGGAACCCTCCAAGGATCGATGTAAGGGTTTAACTACCGCACAACGAAAAAACATATATTCCTGCTGCCTTGGAGCAGCCATCGGGAGGCTGTGTATATGTTTCCCTCATTATTTGGATGTGCCGTTTGAATGTTGTGATCAGTGATTCAGTGCACATGATTCATCAGGAAGACATTTGCTCGGCAGACATGTGAGGAGCTGTCTGCCTCTTCAATCTCACTGACAGGGCAAAAATGCTGATTTATAGTAAATCATTAAAATCTGCTTATTATGGCACGGCTTGTTCCTCGTCCCCACTTCAAGCCCGCAACTTGATCTGCATCGTGTCTCTTACAATTTTATACTACAGCGAGCAGTTATTTAAACAAGAGGGGAATGATCCTTAGTCTTTATTAGTGCATATGAAAGGGTATTTTGTTTAAAGAAGACCAATTAAGAATTCAGACTATTTACTTGCTCGGTATAGGGGGCAAAAAAATAGATTTAAAACATCTAAGCGGAACAAAGAATGACTGTACTCAAACAATACTTAAAAATGATGATTTGGTACATATTTTAAATCATCGTAAAATATCAATTCACATGTTGCCAAAATTATTGGGAAGGCAGGGGCCAGAGGCTGGTTGCCTCGGAGTTTGAATTGGAGGGAGGCCATGTGGATCTCTCTAGAAATTAATACCAGGAAGAGGATAATGGTATGACTGTGCCCAGCTCAAATATTGTGACAACGGTTCCATTGCTTTAAAAATCATTTGGAAAGTTTTGCTCTATAAAAGGAGAGGTTTAAGATTTGGTGGAAACATAACATGGGAATGTGTCGCTTGCTAGGTAAACAAAGAAATAACACAAAGAGGTCTATATTTCATATGTGTTACTTACAGTAAAAAAAAAAAAAAAAAAAAAATTTAATTTGATGCCTGGGGACAAAAATCCTTGCCACTGAATTACAAAGAAGTGAATAAACTGACTCAAAATTAATCCATACAGATCTGTCCCCTTAATAAGACTAATTCCAGAGAACAAAGCAGAACATAATGCATTTTAAATTAAGTTGGAAAATGCATAATTTATATTTGTTTTATTTCTTCATATTTTAACACAGGTGTGTTCCAGAATGCTAAGAACCAGAGAAGGACATGCTTCTGCCCGTGTTTTTTTTTTTTTTTACTTTTTAAAACCAAGCTAATATTTCTTTCCTTGTTCCGGAAGTGAGAGCGGACAGAAGCAGACCAAAAAAATGAACACAGTGAGAAAGGAGAAAGTGAATATGTTTGGCTAAATTTAATTTTAAGGACTCCTAGTTCTTAATACAACATTCAGAAACAGAAACAAAATATTGCATTAATCTGGATGAAAATCATGTTGTCTTTTGTCTCAGTTTTAGGACAACTTGGGGAGGGCAGGCGAACTCAGCTGGAGAAAGAGCACGGGCTCTCCGTGCAAGGGGTCCGTGGAAGTCCCCCTTCCTGCCCCAACCTGCCCAGGAGGGGGGCCAGTGAAAAATGCCCAGAGAGATGGGCCCAGTTCTTTGCAGCATTTTGGCTACATCATGGGACAGGCTTCTTCCCTTCTTTTCCAGCCCTTCTGTCTCTCTATTCCACCCTCACCCTGACTGATCTCACCTTGGATCCCTCCCATTAGTTTGATGGCATACATAAATTATCAAACCCGTTGCTTTAAGCTTAGCTTAACTCGTTTTAAGTTATGCTTTATTTTTAAATTGCAAACTAAGCACAGCATAGAAATGAGTACTAAAATCAAATGAAGTGCCTTACCATTATTCTTTAAAATAAATGGTGTTTAGGGGAGACTTTTGCTAATGATAAAATTGTAAGGAAAATGTAGGTGAGAATAGAACCGATACTGCTCAGTTATTTAGCACCTACTAGGTAACTAGGTAAAAGCGGGACAGACATGTCACAGGACGTGGCCGTTCCCTTTTAGATGGGAAACCATCGTGCACACTTTTCTGTGAGTCTGGCTTTGGGGGCTGGGCTCTGACTCGCTGGAATAGCTCAGTACTTCTTTGACTTGCATGCAGAGAAGAACTGTTGTAGGCAGTGACGTCTGACCTGCTAAGGCTGCATGCTCTGCTTCTGGAGGGTTGAATGAGATACTCCTTAACATAGAATATCCTAACAGGTTAAATATAGGGTTTGAGTATATGAGTTATAAACTGGATGAATCTTTATTCATGTCAAATGTTGGTATTTGATAGCCTTGTTTGCATCAGGTCCTAATTTTCCTTCCGATATTCTGTGGTCCGTGCCAGCTGTATTTTCGCCGGGCAAAGAAGGTGGGCTGGTGCTCCCCAGACTTGCAAAGCCACTCTCCAGGCCAGGGTCACATTTCCTCCCTGTCTCTGCTGTAGAATTTACTAAGCTTGCAAGTCTTGTGCCCTGGCCATCCTGCCCACCACTTTCTTCACTGTCTCCCCTCTCTCTTCAACACAGTTAATCATAGGAAGGGAGGCAGGACATTCTCAGTGACAGGAGACAGTGATCACAGACTGGGCCAGCCTTCCTTGGAGTCTAGCAGTTGGCTTTCTGCTGTGGCCAGAGTTTTGGCTTTGTTTTCTCTTACAGCACTTTGGTTCCTTTGCTGAATGTCCTCACGCTGTCAGTTTTCCCACGTCTTGGCAACCAGGGCCTTTCCAGTCAGGGTCCATATGGGGAGAGGGCAGAGGGCACACGTGGGCAGCGGCTTCCGTGAAGCCAAGGACTGCAGTGTCCCTGTGTGCACACGATTAGCTACTCTCTCCACGTGCTCCCCAGATGGGCACGCAGGTTGAAGCCTGGCCACTGTGCGCCTTTGCCTGGACCTAGTACCCACTCCTCTGCTCACCGGAACAGGTTTCCTGCCCTCTGGAGAAGGTTGTTAACAGACTTGCATGGGCCCAGCACCTCCCCCAGGTCATCAGAGGACAGAAGAAGGGACCAAGACATGGGTGTCTTTACCGCCAGCCACGTCCAGGCAAAACTCCAGTGGACTGTCTTTGCTGGCTGGCTGTCTGGTCCACTTTCTGGACCGTTCCTTTGCTTTACCCCAGGTACTCAGTACATTCAGCGTCCTGCCAAAGACACATCTATGTCTGACCCATCCACTCGCTTTGATTGCACTGCCCCTTCCTGGGACTTTGAACTTTCATGTGACCCTGAGAAACTGTGAGAAAGGACCCTAGAGAGGGATTTTAATCCAACATTGCAGTGGTGGAAAGGTGTGGCATCAAAGACTTTTCAGCAATTCTAAGAAATATGATGCATTGGAAAGGGTACTCGGAAAAAAGACAGACTGAAACCAACTTCCAGTTCTGTGGTTAATGGGCTAAGTGAACGTGGACAAGTTTCTTTACTTCCTGAGCCTCAGTTTCCATATTTAAAACAGAGATGAGATAATGCCACATGTCTTTAAACATTTCTGGGCCACTGGCTTTTTCATCAACGTTTAGATATAAATTCTTTCTTCCTACTCTCCCACTGCCCTCCTGGGCTGCAGACTGTCTCTGCCACCCCTCACTGTCCAGCTTCCTGGAAGCGTTGTCTGTATCTTCTGTTGACACTCGCCCTCCTCTTGGTCACTCTCCGCAGTGCCTGGGTCACGCCAAGTGCCCCCGATCCTACCTTCTCCTGGAGACACCTCAAGCGTGCAGTCACCTTTCACCCTCACCTGCTTCTCTAGAGAGCTTGAGCTTTGGACCGTCCCCTCCTCTCCTGCCACCGACAACCCTTTCTCTCCTTGCCCGCTGCAGGAGGCTGCTCCCCTGCGCGTGAACTCAATCTGCACAGAGAGTTGTTTGCCTCTTTTTAACCTCAGCTACTCGCCTGGGCCCAAACTACTCTCACTTTGGGGAGTCCTTGGAAAATCGGATGCAAACTGTGAACCCTCCCTCTAGAAAAAGGAATAGAATTTTGCATCAGATTCAGGGGTTTTGTGGACTCATCAAGGGCCATATAATGATATTATTATTAATAACATCATAAAAACCATAATAATAACTAATGCTAACTCTTCAAAGCTTGTACAATGATAATAATAATAACAGCAAAAGCAACAATAATAATAGTAACTGAAGTTTACTAACTCCTCAAAGGCAATACAACAACAATGACAACAGTAATAGTAACTGACACTTCCTCACTGAAGCGGGAGTACACAGCCATGGCAGGCCGGGCTGCTCCATAGACTCCTTGCCCAGATGGGCCCCATCCCATCTGGCTGATGGGAATTCCTCCCAGGGTCCTTAATATCTTTGATTAACAAGCCGAGTGTCCATGCCTGTTGAAATTTTTCTCCTTTTATCCATGGATATTTTTAGGAATATTTCAAGGGAGGGGAGGGGAGTCAGTACAGCTCACGAACTGCCGTTTTAACCTGGGGATGTCTCATGCATGCCTTAACTGTTTTCATTCTGATGACAATTCTGAGACAGTTATCACAATTGTCCCCCGCCAATATCACAGATAAGACAGGGGCTTTAAGCAGCTATTGTACTAGGATTTGACCAAAACAGACCTCAGACAAGCCATCGGCATGTAATCCCAGCAAACAGAATGAGAGAAGGAGCCAGGGAAGGGAAGGGATCAACTGAGTGTGTTAAGGAAGGGTTACCATTCGGACAGCTGGGAACAATGCCAAGGGCCCGTCTAAGAGACCTGTAGTGGAGAGATTGTTAGAAATGCAAATCTTGCCCCCCTCCTTCCCACCAAACCTACTAAATCAGAGTCTCTGGTGATGGCCCAGGAATCTGAGTTTTAACAAGGGCTAACCTCTGACACATTACACTACACTACCTCCATCCCAGCACTTTGGGCCTCCTCTGTGCAGGTGCCAGGCAGCGCCCAAGGCCAGAGAATAGCTCAGACAAAGAGATGCAGAAAGCCACGGGCCTGAATGGGAGGCACACACAGCACCCAACTTGTGGGTGAGCCTAGATAATATTGGGGTGCTGACAAGGTCTGCTTCAGAACCCCTTGTCTAGCTTATGGCAACTTCCAAGTTGAGGTCCCTCCTCAATTGCAGATTCTGGATGCATGCACCTGGATGCCCCACCAGCACAACCCAAACTTCACTTGTTCCTCGAGCTCCCTTTTGTCCCTCATCACATCAGTAGGACCACCCATCACTCCATTACTACAGCTCAGACCCAGATCCTGCGTATGCTTCCCTTTCCTCACTTCCTCAACCAGAGCAGCCAACAGCCGCTGCCCATTTCACCTCCTTCATATCTGTTGGATCCTTTCATTTCCCTCCTCCTCCACTGCTACGCTTAACTCTGAGTCCTCGTCACTTCTACATGAGTTTCTCACCTGGCCTCCAGGCCACCAGTCCTATGCACACCCATCCTTTTCCTACATGTCACCATGGTCTCCTTTACGCTCAGATCTGATCATGTGGCTCTCCTGCTGGAATCTCTTCTTGGTTCCCATCATCCAAGGATGAAGGCATTATCCTTGACCCACTGACAGGACCTAAGTGGCCCCCACACTGAGCCCAACAGCTCCTGGAGAAGTCAAGCTCCTCCACACCCCAGGCCTTCGTCTTCTGCCAGGCTGACTCTTCCCTCTCATCCCGTGCTCACTCCCTTCCCTGGCATCTCATGTCCTGCTGCAGGATGCCCTTCCTGGCATCCCCTGCCCCAATCTCGGCAGGGCTCAGACTCCTCCTAGTGTATTCCAGAGAAATCTACGGGGTATCCTCTCTTAGCACATATCATAATGCAGTGTAGTTCCCTGGCTACCTGTCTGCCTGCCACACCGGATTATAATGTCCCCAAAGGAAGAAATCAGATCCCACTTATCTTTCAATTGGCAGCACCAAGAACAGTGCATGGTCTGTAGTAGGAGCTCAATAATTCATCCAAATTAATGAATAAAAAAGTGAGTGAATGAAATGTGGTTCAGTAAGTATTCAACCAAAGTTAGTTCCCTCCTCCTTAAATTCTCTAGTCTTGCCATGTTAGGCAAATACCCAGTCTGTCTTTGGGAAGTCTGGTTTGAATCCTAGGCCATGCTATACTACAGGCTGGTCTGTTGTCACAGGGCTCCATCCTGCCCTTCAATTCCTGTCTCAACAGGCCTATACGGTACAAATTTGCATCTTAAATCTTGTTTCAGTTCATTTCAAAGTTTATATTTCTCATACATGTTTCTGAGAAATAACTATTGTTTATCATGATTGATTATTTATATTTAAATTCTGGCATTTCCCTCAGGCTGTATCTATTTATCACGATTGTCCCCTCCCAGGTTCATAGAACATGGGAAGCAGATGGGCATCTTTGTTCTGTGACATCAGGAGAACCATTAGACATCACTGATAGCACTATTTTCCATCTTTGTTAAGGAAGCCATGAAGTCTAGCTTGATGATATCTTTAAGAGGAAGATGTACACAGACATTATATTGTAATATGCATGACCAATGACAAAAGTCTGTGATGCTTCTGCCCAGGCCAATATTGGCATCTCTTCTCATTCTAAAAAGAAACACCCTTAAAAATATGTATTTAGGGACTTCCCTGGTGGCGCAGTGATTAAGAATCCACCTGCCAACACAGGGGACACAGGTTCAAGCCCTGGCCCAGGAAGATCCCACATGCCGCGGAGCAACTAAGCCCACGTGCCACAACTACTGAGCCTGCGCTCCAGAGTCCGTGAGCCACAACTGCTGAGCCCACGGGCCACAACTACTGAAGCCCATATGCCTAAAGCCCGTGCTCCACAACAAGAGAAGCCACCGCAATGAGGAGCCCATGCACTGCAAGGAAGAGTGATCCCCGCTCATCCCAACTAGAGGAGGCCCATGCACAGCAACGAGGACCCAACTCAGCCAAAAATAAATAAATAAATAAATTTATATATATTAAAAAAAGATGTATTTAAATTGATGCAATGAACCTTAGGCTGCCAATTTCCACATTTTCAGTGAGTGGTTAGAGTCTGCATCTGAATTAATCAAAATAATCTATAAAAGACTCTTTTTTGTGTCTAAGTTAAAAAGTACTGAGGGCTTCTGGTTTCAGTTTCAATACGAAAGGAGCTTGGAAGTCACTGTTCCTGTCCTAACAACAACAAAAGTTGGACAAACTGAAAATAAACAACTTTTCTTGGATGCATCAGAGAAATGAGGTGGCAGGACAGAGCCACCTTGAAATCTGGAGAGACAGGTGCATCCAGAGAGATACAGCAACAGAAATCTGCTTAACTGAAGCTGAAGCCACTGGAGCCATAAACTGGTAGAAACCCTTAAATGATAACTTTGATGAATTGCTAGAGACTGAGTGTGAACTAGTGTGAGAGTCAGAAACTTCTGAGGCTGAAGTCTTAGGGAGGACCCCACAGCTTTATGAGCTTGACCTCCAGGAACCCCACCAGGTTCTCATGGTGAGAATAGAGAAAGATTCCTTTATGGCTCTGGCAATGGGAGGGGAAGCAAGCCTTCTCCATAGCAAAGGTCTGCTCTCTAGGGAAAAGGAGTTTGACAGAGCACAATTCGGAAACTTCACTGCAGCTGGAGGAAGGGCATTTCTCTCCACTCAAGCCCCCTCCAGCCTTCTTGTTGCACCTAAACGTGGGGTAGGGATGGAAACATAG
This sequence comes from Lipotes vexillifer, assembly GCF_000442215.2. Taxonomy (NCBI): domain Eukaryota; kingdom Metazoa; phylum Chordata; class Mammalia; order Artiodactyla; family Lipotidae; genus Lipotes; species Lipotes vexillifer. Next base: position 2,076,265 of record NW_006798798.1, on the reverse strand, counting down.
TCAACAAGGATCAGGGCTTCAAAGAAATTGCTTGGGAATGCTACAGCCAGAGAAGGGAGTGGGGAGCAGAGAAGAAAAAACTATGCCACCTAAAAGATGCTCGTGAAGGTCACAACACTGAGAAACACTACAATACTGAGATTTAATCAGAAAATTATAGAATGGTCCTCTCCCCCACACCTTACCACCCCCCTCCAACAGGGTTAGTACGGTAACAGTGGCTCACAGCTTTATGAGTTGCAAGATGCAGACTGTACCTGAAGAGGAGTCCATAGGGAAGCCCAAAGTTGAGAAGGGAGACAAAAACATGAACCCTGGAAGAATGTGAAGCTTCTGGTACTTAAATCTAGAACAAACATTAAACACAGCCCAAGTCCTAGCTAGATAAACATAAATCCTCACACTGAAGGCCTATTTACTTCAGCTCCTACTGCCCATCATACGCCTGACTTTCAATAAAACATTACAAGGCACACTAAAAAGCAAGATGAAACACAGTCTGAAGAGACCAAAAAACAAAAAAAGCATTGGAAACAGACTCAGATTTGACACAGATTTTGGAATTATCAGACAAGGAATTTACAACAAGTATGAAGCCAGACCTAGTTATGTTTTCAAACATTTAACACCATTCTTCAATCTTAGTTTCTCTAATTTTAGAAAATCACTACTAGAATTAATGTCATTATATACATTTAAAATAAGTAAAGAAAAAGCTTTAAAAGAATATATAATTTAGAAAGCATAAAATAAAGGAACCAGTGAGGCAGGAGTACATCATTGAACAAGCTGACTGAATTAAGATCCTTTAACTCAATAACAAAAAATTGACAATAAAAGGAAATGAATTCACCCTTCCTAGTAAAGACAATATTCTTTCTCTTTGCTTAAAACCTCTATTTAAAAAACAAAAACTTAAACTTTGATAAGCGAAGGCTACAACTCTAAAGATGGTGAAGGAAAGCAGCTTTTCCCATTCCACGCACTCTTCAAGCATGGACCTACCTGTCTTTTGCTCGAGGGAGTAGTTTGACCATTACGCTAGCTGTCAGCCCAAACTCCTGTGAGCACACAGAGAACTACTATTTAGTCTAGAGTGTTCCCTCTCCCTGCCAGACCTGCAACCTTGCTTCCTATGTGTCTCTTGCTTCTTGCCTATTTGTCACCCTGTCCAGCATCCACAGGTTTATGAGTAAGTCCTTTCCATCTTTCAAGGAGGGTACTATTCTCATGCTGTTTAAATCATTTCTGACCTCAGAAAATGAGAGTAGATGGGCTTGGATTGTGTGATGTCAACTTGTCTCTGCTGTTCTTGTCTGAGGCTGGGACATGCATTTCTCAGAACAGCCTGGAGTGTGGGAAGGAAGCAGAGTTTGAGGTAGGCAAAGTGACAGACCAATGCAGAGCTGCCTGTGGGTGCCCAGGGTGGCTTCACTCTACTGTCACTCTACTCCTAGCTTATCTTCCCATAGCACTCCCCAAGACTTGGCTGCAAGCTTGGCTGCAAGCATGCAGAGGCACAGTTTCCCCAGAAGGACCTCTTTCAGGACCTCTGGCCACAGACGCTACATTAACTACAGGTACTTATGGCTTTTCAGATTTTTCCACAAGCTCTAATTTGCCCAGCCAGCCAGCCAGTAAGACTGAAGAGGTCAGTAATGGTTTCTCTGATCCTCCAACTTTCCCCACACCTCACCCTTCACTCCCCTGATCCTCTCCTGACCATATAATTTTTCATTCTTTTTTAATATCTGTGGTAGTTCTTTTTTTCTCACCGAGCCCTGAAAGATACTACAGATTTCTGAATGTGTTTCACAATGTTATCCTCACTTTTTTTTTATCAAACGCCACAAGAATGGCCAAGAATCTACAGCTCAGTCTCCTATTTGAATATGAGAATAAAAGAACAAATGAAACTACCAATGAAATATAATTAGCAGTATTTTAAATTATAAATTAGGGCCAAATGGGATTTATTCCAGGAATACAAAGTGGTTTAACAGGTAAAGATTATATTAACATATTAATATAATTAACCACATTAGCCATCTACTAATATGGTTAATTATATTAATATGTTAATGTAATCTTTACCTGTTAAACCACTTTGAATTAACTATATTAATTAATAATAATTAATTTGTATTAACTATATTAATGTGGTATATTAGTAGATAAACTATTATTAGTGACATAGTAAATAGTAAAATAATAACATTAGTAGATAAAAGTAACAAATACATGATTGTAGTAGGCAGAATCTTAAGATGATCCCCAACGAAGTTGTGTAATTTCTTCCCTCTGACTATGGGTGGGAATGGTAACTTGCTTCTAAGCAATAGAATATGGCAAAGATAAAGGGGTTTGGCAGGTGTAATTAGAGTTCCTAATCAGCTGGTGTTCAGTTAATCGAAAGAGATTATTCTGGGTGGTCCTGACCTAACTGGGTAAGCCCTTTATAAAAGGATCTAGAGCAGAGACTCTCACCTTCCCCACCCCCTACTCTCTTTTGCTGGCTTTGAAGAATCAAGGTTCCTTGTTGTGAGACATGGATCCTTGGAAAGTGCCACATGACAAGGAACTGAAGGTGGCCCCAAAGGTGGTTCCTAGGAGCTTGGAACAGTTCCTGACCTATGTCTTGGCTCCAACCTAAGGTTTAGAGCCAGGTCTGTTCATCTATCTCTCGTTCTGTTTGTAGTAGAGGCTTACTCTGGAAGATGCTCTTCTTGTGGTAATGACAGAAGCACAAGATGGGATGTCGCTACACATGTACATCTTGAACTTCTGCTTGAACATCCATTTGGCCAAAGAAGGTCACGGATCTGAGCCCAATGACAATGGGGCAGAGAAACCTACTCTTTCTCTAGCCAGAGAAACTGCAAAGTGTGTGGAAACAGGGCGGGCTGGAGAAATGGGAGGAGTGATGCATCCCACTGCAATACCCAGATGGTGTTTACAGGAATTCAACATTGATTACTGATTTTAAGGGGAAAAATAAAATAGAATAAAGAGATAAAGAGAATGGCTTAATCGGGCAAAGATTATCTATCTTAAATTAACATTTAACATTCCTCCAAAAGGTAACATCCTAGAGAAAGAATCCCTAATCAGGTTTCATGGACTTTCGTGGCTCGTGGAAGTCTATGGGGGCTGGGAGAATTTTGAAAGCTTAGACCCTCGGAGTCTGGGTGTGGGTTCACATTTGCTTTTATCTGCACATCTTTCAGCAGATTTTGAAAAGGGTCATGACCTTCCCCACACTCAAGAAAAATTAGGTAATTATAAACCACTGCATTAGAGGCCTTCTTATTAAAATCAAGAACAATATCACTAATATTAGCCAGTAAGATAACACAAAAGAGAGAAATAAGAGGAGAAACTAAGAGAACAGATGATACTATCATGATATGTCAATAATATGATTGTTCTGTTTATAATATCTAAGTTCCTTCATTCTAAGATGTAGGACTTTTTAAACATCAAAATGCATTTTTTTGTAAACAATGCATTCATTTAACATGGCAGTGTTTCTTTGGTTTTCCTAAAGAATCTGTATTTAAAATTTTGATCAATCTAAAAGTTGATGGTTATTTAAAATCACTTGAGAATGATTAAGAAAGTTCAAAAAGGTAGCTAGTTACAAAATCAAAATACAAAAAAGAATCAGCTATCCTGTATGCAAAAAATAACCAAATAGAAAATTAATGAAAACAAAAATCTATTCTCAGTAGCACTAAAATATATAACTAGAAAAAATGTCGTTAACCAGAAATATGAAAAAACTTACATGAATAAAATGTTAATGATACAAAAGATGTGAGTCTTAAAAATGATAAAATATACTGATCTTTGATTAGGAAATATATTAGCTTTTGAATATTGTGAAGATATCAATTCTTCCCATATTCATTAATAAAGTTAATAAAGGTCCAATAAAGATCCCACAGAGCTTTTTAAAAAATTATTTATTGATATGGATGATGTGTGAGAACTTGAAGCATTAATTCTAATCTTAATCTGGAATGACAAAAAAATAGTCAGGAACATTTTAGAAGGAAAGAGTAATGAGGAAGAAATTGTCCTACTAGATATTAAAAAAAAAAAAAAAAAAATTCAAAGCACCATTATACTGGTGCAAAGTAAAACAGACTAGGTAATCCAGAAACTGAACCCAAGATACACTACATGTTATATATGATATACCATATTTCCTCAACTCTAAGATGCATTATTGATTATAAAACGCAGTGTTATTACATGTACCAATAACAAGAAAAATTCCCAGGGTGGAATCTAATAGGAGAACTCCTCTGGCTACATCTTCTGTAAATGTCCACCTGAAAGAAACCCATCATGCAGAATGGGACAGAAAAGAAATGTACGTGCGTCTTAACCTTGGCACTAAGTGGAGGGAGGGGAATACTTCTCCCCTGAGAACTGGAATTGGAGCGAATACCCATCTAGTGTTGCAGAGTGAAGTCTGAAAGAACTCCAGGCTGTAAACCTAAACTGGTCTTGGGCCCATAGTGCCCTCATGTGATGGCGAGACCAGTGCAAACCTCTGGAAGAACTAGCCTTCAAGTGGAGCCAGCAAAGACCTTAGACACTAGCAACTATAAGGTCCTCCAGATTTCAGAGAGGCTAACATGGGGAAAATCTGCATTTTACAAGCAGTAGGGTATAGTAATGGGTCTCAAATATCCAATGCTAAAGTTAAGAATCATGTAATAGATGTTGATAGAAACACTGCTTAGTGGTACATAATTAATTGGGAAGTTAAACAAACACCAGCTAGACCAAAGATAAAATTGAAAACACAAACTCTTAAAAGAACTAGAAGCAAACACAAATCTGAGAGTGGGAATTTGCCTTTCCAGCCATGGAAGAAAAGAAGTGATGGAGAAGCACTGATCTATTGGATTAAAACAAAATGTAAGATTTCTATCCATCAAAAATGACCTTGAATAAATTAACATCAAACTAAGCTGGAAAAAAATAGTTGCAACTTTTATGGCAAAAAGAGACAGTAACCTTATAACACCCTAACACTTCAATATGTGTGAGAATTTTCTCCTTGGCAATTTTTATTCTAGTGGAAAGATTAGAAGCAATGAAAAAGGAGGAAAGTGAATCACTCATCTATACTAGAAAACATGTTTTTGAAGAAAATTTATTAGCACAGGACAATTCTGCTAAAACATTAAATGAAATAACATAGGATATGAATTATAGCCAATGTACCTAATGTATTTATATTTCTCTCTCTTTCTTTCTGAATACATACAGAAAAAGTTGAAAAAAAATTACCTATCTGTTCATAGTGGGTATCCCTGAGTGGCTTTATGGGTGATAGTTTAGACTTAGTGTTTTCCAATTTTTTCTCAGGAGTCAGCGTATTAGTTTTCTACTGCTGCTGTAACAAACTACCACAGACTTAGTGGCTTAAGTAACACATTTATTATCTTGTGGTTCTACAGGTCTCCAGGGGCTATAATCAAGGTCTAGACAGGGCTGTGCTCCTTCCAGAGGCTCCAAGAAAGGAATCCTTTCCTTGCTTTGTCAGTTCCTAGTGACCCCTGGCATTCCTTGGCTCTCTTGGCCCCCTCCTCCATCTTCAAAGTCAGCAACAGAGGGTTGAATCCTTCTTGTCCTCAAATCTCTCTGAATCAACTGGAAAGGTTCTCCACTTTTAAGGACTCGTGTGATCTGACAGGATCCACAGAGATAATCCAGGATAATCTTCCATCTCAAGGCCATAACCTTAACCACATCTGCAACATCTCCTTTGCCATGTTAGGTAACATAGTCACAAGTTCTGAGGATGAGGGTATGGATATGTTTGAGGGCAGGAGATATTATTCCGCTGAACACAGTTAAAAATTAAAATAATAATTTTAGCATCTGAGAAATACATATACCTGATATAAAAGAAAAAAAAAAGAGGTATGTATTCTCTTCATCACCATTATTTTTCATCTGAACTTTTATCAAAGTCACTAATTAAAGCTTTTGGAAACACAGCTTACTTTAGACCAGGGGTCTGCAAACTGTGGCCCACAGGCCAAATCCAACCCACCACCTGACTGGTAAATAATGTTTTCTTGGAACATAGCTAGTCTGATTTATTTGTTCATTGTCTGTGGAATTGTGTGTGTTCAAGAGCAACGTTGGGTAATTGCAAGAGACAATCTGGGCAACAGAGCCTCATGTTTACTATCTGATCCTTTGCTAAATAAAAGGTTTGCTGACCCTTGCTTTAGATCACTGCTTCACAATCTCAGTTAAAATTGAATGTAGGCTCAGAGGATACATTTTACCTTAGAGAACTGGCAGGGTCTCCAGGGCTATCTGCCCATCCCTCCTTTCACAGAAAAGACACTGACACCAGGAAGGTGAAGGGGGTCCCCAGGGCTCTTCCAAGGCCACAAACAAGCCTGCAGAAAGGTACTCAGTCGAAGCTTCCTGAGTCTCATCTACCACCTCCTGCTTTAGCATTTTCTTAGCAGGTACTGAATACCAGTAATGCACTGAAGCTGTCTCAAATTAAAAATAAATAAACAAATAAATTAATAAAGGCAAATTAAAAAATACAAAATTTCTACAAACATGTTAGGTATTATGATGGTTATTTTTATGTGTCAGCTTGACTGGGCTACAAGGTACCTAGATATTTGGTCAAAGATTATTCTGGGTGTTTCTGTGAGAATGTTTTTGAATGAGATTAACATTTAAATTGGTAGACTGAGTAAAGCAGATTGTCCTTCCCAATGAGGGTGGACCTCATCTAATCAGTTGAAGACCCAAATAGAACAAAAAGACTGACCCTACCCCCAAGTAAGGGGGAATTCTTCCTGGCTGACTGCCTTTGGACTTGAACTGAAATATCATATCAGCTGTTTCTGGGGCTTTAGCCTGCTGGCCTTTGGATGGGAACTTACACTATTGACTCTCCTAGTTCTCAGGCCACTGAACTCAGACTTAAATTAAACCATCAGCTTCTCTGGGTCTCCAGTTTGCCAAGTCACCCTGCAGATCTTGGAACTTGCCCACCACTTCCATAATCAAGTTAACCAATTTCTTATAATATATCTTCCTCTCTCTCTCTCTCTCTCTCTCTCTCTCTCTATATATATATATATATATATATATATATATATATATATATATTCTCCCTTTGGTTTGACTTCTTCAGAGAAATAGAACCTTATCTAGTATGCTTGTGGCTGCATTAAACTCCCTGTGAATGGCCCTGATGCAGGGACTTAATGTCCCTGTGGACCATGAGGGTTTCTACCTATGACACCAAAGGGTGGTCATGCAGGGAGCAGAATAGAGAGGGACTCTGGAGGTACAGCTTAGAAGACCCACTTTTCCAGCCAGACTGTGACCTCCAACACATGGGGGCCATGAGTGTCTAGTTCATCACCAAGCAGAGGAACCACATGGAGAAAGACCTCAATCATTATCTGCCCTTAGTTCCTGTAGTCCTATTGCTCCATTGTCCTTTTCTGAGCTGTGGCTCTGAGTCAGAGGGGCTGTCATTAAACATATATTGCAATTCTGTTACAAAAGTTATGAAAGTTATTAAGTAGAATTTTTCAAAACATTGATAAACTTTTTAAAAAACAGAGAAAAGAAAAATTACCCATAATTTTATTGTAGAGATTACAACTGAAAACAATTTATGTTCACATACATAAACACATATATGCCCTACATTCCATAATGGGTGATGCTCCCCAAGTTAACTTATCCCTTCTTGCTCAACATATGGGAACATAAAGTATTCACTAATATAAATACACTAAGATTAGTGTCCTTGTCATTAAATCTTGCCCCTTTCCACCATTATCTCTCCACTATTAGTTGATGGAGGTGGGATTTTCAGTTCAAAGAAGAAACACGTTAAGACTTTTGATACCAACACAAAGCGGCCCACCTAGATACCCTATGCCTGCTTCCTCTGGTGGAGCCAGTGTCTCTCAGAAACCACAGTGACTTCTGCCATGTCAGGTACACTTCAGGGCATTTCCACAAAACAACTTCACTTTAACTTCACAGGATTCAGGAAAAAAATGACATGATTTTTAAAAAATGAGGAAACTGAGTAAAGTAATTTGCCCAGAGTCATTCAACTAAAGAACAGGAAGCTGGGCCTTGAAGCGTGCACAAAAAGCAGAGAGTGTCAGGAGTGTCACTTTAGGCCTTCATTGTTTCCAACATCCCCTTCCCCCCCTCCCATCACATCAGACATATTAAAATGTACACACTCCCAACAATTGATTCATAATGTATGTAAGTGTTCCTTTGCAGTGGCTTGGCTGACATAAAGGATGTGACATTGCAGATACATTTAAATATGTATGGATTTCAATTTTGTAGGATGTGCAGGGTGTTGGCCAGTTGGTCCTCAGATCCCTTCCTCACACCTCCTTCTCTGCCGATGCCTATGTCCACTTTCCCAGGTTCCTCTGTCAGCTGGGTCCCTGGTGGGTTTGGCCAGTGGAGGCCCAGGAGTTAGGAAAGGAGGGAAAGCCCCACTTGCTTGGCTACGGGTTGCATTCCCTCTGTGACTACCTCCCACTGGTGGATCCCACTGTGGTCCCAACTGCCACTGAATGACTCTGCCTCTTGGATCTGGTAACACTGAGCCCTCCTCTACTCCCTCCAGCCTGGGCATATGGTAGAGGAGTCCTGCTGTTACCAATCTCTGGGCTACTTTTCTCTCCTCTGTTGGCTTCTCAGTATTTCCAAGTTCTGTGAAACAGATTCTCTGCTTTCTGTTTTCCAAACTGAACCCTGGCAGATAGAGTTTTCGTGTTGTTCTGTTTTGATATGGTAGAACCAATCATCACAGCTTTGAACCCCTTGTAGGATCCTATACATAGCTGTGAAAATAGTGTTAAATGGTAAGAGTTCTCTGAGTGTCCTTCCTGAGAAAGGATGGCAACCGATGGACTCAGGGACACTGCACCCCTTCTATCCACTCACTCATCCATCTGTTTATCCATTCACTGATCTATGCACTTAGTCCCTTTACTCTACTGCTCATCTTTCTACATTCATTTATCTACCCACCCTGCCACTCACTAAATCTCTAACTCACTCCATCTAACCATCCATCCGTCCCTTCCTCCCTCCATCCATCCATCCATCCTACATTTATCTAGCCACCCATTCATCTGTCCCTTATCTATCTATCTATCTATCTATCTATCTAACTATCTATGTATCTATCTATCTGTCTATCTATCATCTATCAATTCCTCCTTTCATTCAATAAGCTTATATTTCTCATTTAAGGCTCCAGGTTGGAATCTGGGGTAACAGAATGAATCAGGTTCAGCTCCTGCTCTACAGGGCCTCACAATCCAGTGGGAGAGTTTGCCATGTAAAGAGTCAATTACTTTAGAGGTGCTCAAAATAGTACTACGTGCTCAATAAAATGTTTCTGGACTAAGAGATTAAACAATGCTAGCATGGAAGTAGCAAAGGAATGTCTTGAGTGTTCAGAGGTGGTAGCTACTCATGTGGCTCAGAAGGGCAGGAAAGACTTCACAGAGGAAAGGACAATTTGAGCTGGTTTGGGACTGATCAGTAGTGAACCAGATATGGAAGTGGAGGAGACTGGCAGCCCATGGAGAAGGAATAGTGTATTAGGTTGTTTCCAGAATTTCATTATAAAAGCATTAATGGATGCCATCACACCCGTATCTTTGCACCCTTTAGCAATTACCTCCTTAGAATAAATTCCTAAGAGTATGGATTTCTGGATCAAAGACATGCTTCTTTAACAACAACAACAACAACAAAAAATTGATTTCAGTTGACAAGCTTCTCTCCAGAAAAGAATACCAATTTGCAAGAGAATCTCAATTTTCCTGCTATTTTGGGGTTTTATCAACCTTTTACTCCTTTCTAATATGACGGGTGAAAACACATGAGTTATTTTTACTTTTATTAGCATTTCTGATTACTAATGAGGTAGAATACCTTATGGTATATATTGACAATTTATACATTTTATTTTGTCACTTGCCTCTTTGTGTTTACTACTGAATTTTCTACTGAATTTTTTTTCCTTTCGGTTTGTAAATATTTTTGGCAAATTAGGGTTATTAGCTTTTCTCTGTAATGTGTGTGGCAACTTTATCTTTTGCACTTTGTCACTCTTATTTGTGTAGTTTTGCATTTCATAATTTAGTTTCATTTTTATGTGGTTAAATCTATCAAATTTCTGTTTCATATAAAGTTTCTGGCTTTCTTAGAAAGCCTAGAAGGGCTTACTCCACCACATTATAAATTAGTCAGCTTTATTTCTTTTATGGTTTCTGTTGAAAGAAGTCAACTCAAGATCCAACTTAATCACCAGTGGTTGATTGATCGATTAAACCACATCCTTGATAATCTCTCCTCCAGTGTACGGAGATGTCACACTTATAATCTACTAAATTCCTCCATGCACTCAGGACTATTTTTTTCTAGTGATTATAAAATTTCAGTGTGTGTTGTGTACGTTGCTTTCGATACAACCCTCTTCTCAGCGATCTTGAATCTGTGCACTCAGATCCAGGAATATGCATTTGTAACATGCTCTCCAGTTGATTCTGTTTAGACTAGTCACTCTCAACAACTGGATGCCCACTAGAATCACCTAAGAAGCACTTTTGAACTGGGAAGCCCAAGCTACACCCGGTCTAGACCAATAAAATCAACATTTCTTGGGTGGGGGGTGAGACCTGATCATCTGTATTTTTTTCTTAAACTCCAAGATGATTCCAATGTACAGCTAAAAACTGCCATTTTAGCTTATGACCTACATCTCTTCACTAGTGTGACCCTATTTTAGTTACTGTAGCTTTGTTGTGTGTTAATTGTTAGCAAGAGAGCAAGCTTCTGTCACTCTTTTGTTTGTTCCATTATTATTACGTTTGATTAATTATGTAATCATGGTTGCAGCTCATTATTATTATATGTTTGATTAATTCCATAATCATCATTTTAGCCTCTGTTTATTCTTGCAAATAGCATCTACGATTATCAGTTTCCTAAAAAGATAATTTTGTTTGGATTACATTGAATTTATATATTAAAGTATAGCTTTCTGGCTTAAGCAGCTTTCCTAAACTCCCTCATCTTCAGATTCATCATCTATTAATTAGGGATACAGGTACTTACCTGAACCCCAGATCTGTCATTGCCCCTGGGCCACCATGAGTTCCAGGGACCCCCAGTGAGCTGCCAGGAAGGGACCTCTCCTCTGCAGAGGTTTCAGTCTTTCACCATTGAGAACAATGTTGGCTGTGGGTTTGTCATGTATGACCTTTATTATGTTGAGGTAAGTTCCCTGTATGCCTACGTTTTGGAGAGCTTTTATCATAAATGAGTGTTGAATTTTGTCAAAAGCTTTTTCTGCATCTATTGAGATTATCATATGGTTTTTATCCTTCAGTTTTTTAATATGGTGTATCACATTGATTGATTTGTGTATATTGAAGAATCCTTGCATTCCTGGGATAAACCCCACTTGATCATGATGCATGATCCTTTTAATATGCTGTTGTATTCTGTTTGCTAGTATTTTGTTGAGGATTTTTGCATCTATGTTCATCAGTGATGTTGGTCTGTAGTTTTCTGTTTTGTGTGACATCTTTGTCTGGTTTTGGTATCAGGCTGATGGTGGCCTCGCAGAATGAGGTTGGGAGTGTTCCTCCCTCTGCTATATTTTGGAAGAGTTTGAGAAGGATAGGTGTTAGTGCTTCTCTAAATGTTTGATAGAATTCACCTGTGAAGCTGTCTGGTCCTGGGCTTTTGTTTGTGGGAAGATTTTTAACCACAGTTTCAATTTCAGTGCTGGTGATTGGTCTGTTTATATTTTCTCTTTCTTCCTGGTTCAGTCTTGGAAGGTTGTGCTTTTCTAAGAATTTGTCCATTTCTTCCAGGTTGTTCATTTTATTGGCATACAGTGGCTTGTAGTTATCTCTCATGATCCTTTGTATTTCTGCAGTGTCAGTTGTTACTTCTCCTTTTTCATTTCTAATTCTGTTGATTTGAGTCTGCTCCCATTTTTTCTTGATGAGTCTGGCTAGTGGTTTAACAATTTTATTTACCTTCTCAAAGAAGCAGCTTTTATTTTATTGATCTTTGCTATTGTTTCCTTCACTTCTTTTTCATTTATTTCTGATCTGATCTTTATGATTTCTTTCCTTCTGCTAACTTTGGGGGGTTTTTTTGTTCTTCTTTCTCGAATTGCTTTATGTGTAAGGTTAGGCTGTTTCTTTGAGATTTTTCTTGTTTCTTGAGGTAAGAATGTATTGCTATAAACTTCTCGCTTAGAACTGACTTTGCTGCATCCCATAGGTTTTGGGTCGTCATGTTTTCGTTGTCATTTGTTTCTAGGTATTTTTTTATTTCCTCTTTGATTTCTTCAGTGATCTTTTGGTTATCTAGTAGTGTATGTTTAACCTCCATGTGTTTGTATTTATTCTAGTTTTTTTCCTGTAATTGTTATCTAGTCTCATAGCGTTGTGGTTGGAAAAGATACTTGATATGATTTCAATTTACTTAAATTTACTAAGGCTTGATTTGTGATCCAAGATATGATCTATCCTGAAGAATGTTCCATGAGCACTTGAGAAGAAAGTGCATTCTGTTGTTTTTGGATGGCATGTCCTGTAAATATCAATTAAGTCCATCTTGTTTACTGTGTCATTTAAAGCTTGTGCTTTCTTATTTATTTTCATTTTGGATGATCTGTCCATTGGTGAGAGTGGAGTGTTAAAGTCCCCTACTATGAATGTGTTACTGTCAATTTCCCCTTTTATGGGTGCTAGCATTTGCCTTATGTGTTGAGGTGCTCCTATGATGGTTGCATAAATATTTACCATTGTTACATCTTCTTCTTGGATTGATCCCTTGATCATTATGTAGTGTCCTTCTGTGTCTCTTGTAATAGTCTTTATTTTAAAGTCTATTTTGTCTGATATGAGAATTGCTACTCCAGCTTTCTTTTAATTTCCATTTACATGGAATATCTTTTTCCATCCCCTCGCTTTCAGTCTGTACATGACCCTAGGTCTGAAGTGGGTGTCTTGTAGACAGCATATAAACCAGTCTTGTTTTTGTATCCATTCAGCCAGTCTGTGTCTTTTGGTTGGAGCATTTATCCATTTACATTTAAATTATTGATATGTATGTTCTTATTACCTTTTTCCTAATTGTTTTGGGTTTGTTTTTGGAGGTCTTTTCCTTCTCTTGTTTTGCCTGCCTAGAGAAGTTCCTTTAGCATTTGTTGTAAAACTGGTTTGGTTGTGCTGAATTCTCTTAACTTTTGCTTGTCTGTAAAGGTTTTAATTTATCTGTTGAATCTGAATGAGATCCTTGCTGGGTAGAGTAATCTTGGTTGTAGGTTTTTCCCTTTCATTGCTTTAAATATGTCCTGCCACTCTCTTCTGGCTTTCAGAGTTTCTGCTGAAAGATCAGCTGTTAACCTTATGGGGATTCCCTTGTATATTATTATTTGCTTTAACCTTGCTGCTTTTAATATTTTTTCTTTGTATTTATTTTTTGATAGTTTGATTACTATGTGTCTTGGCATGTTCCTCCTTGTATTTATCTTGTATGGGTCTCTCTGCACTTCCTGGACTTGATTGACTATTTCCTTTCCCCTATTAGGGAAGTTTTCAACTATAATCTTTTCAAATATTTTCTCAGACCCTTTCTTTTTCTCTTCTTCCCTGGGACCCTTATAATTCAACTGTTGGTTTGCTTAATATTGTCCCAGAGGCTTCTGAGACTGTCCTCAATTCTTTTCACTCTTTTTTCTTTATTCTGCTCTATAGTAGTTATTTCCACTATTTTATCTTCCAGCTCACTTATCTGTTCTACCTCAGTTATTCTGCTATTGATCCCTTCTAGAGAATTTATAATCTCATTTATTGTGTTGTTCACCATTGTTTGTTTGCTCTTTAGTTCTCCTAGGTTCTTGTTAATACTTTCTTGTATTTTCTGAGATTTTGGATCACCTTTACTATCATTACTCTGAATTATTTTTCAGGCAGACTTCCTGTTTCCTCTTCATTTGTTTGGTCTGGTGGGTTTTTACCTTGCTCCTTCATCTGCTGTGTATTTCTCTGTCTTCCCATTTTGCTTAACTTACTGTGTTTGGGGTCTCCTTTTCTCAGGCTGCAGGTTCATAGCTCCCGTTGTTTTTGGTGTCTGCCCACAGTGGGTAATGTTGGTTCAGTGGCTTGTGTAGGCTTCCTAGTGGAGGAGGCTGGTGCCTGTGTTCTGGTGGGTGGGGCTGGATCTTGTCTTTCTGGTGGACAGGGCTGTGTACGGTGATGTGTTTTGGGGTGTCTGTGAACTTAGTATGATTTTAGGGAGCCTTTCTGCTAATGGGTGGGGTTGTATTCCTATCTTGCTAGTTGTTCAGCATGGGGTGTCCAGCACTGGTGCTTGCTGGTCATTGAGTGGAGCTGGGTCTTAGCATTGAGACGAAGATCTCTTGCCGATTGATATTATGTGGGGCCAGAAGGTCTCTAGTGGTCCAATGTCCTGAACTCAGCTCTCCCACCTCTGAAGCTCTGACCTGACACCAGACAGGAGCAGTAAGACCCTGTCAGCCACATGGCTCCTGGTCTTGGAGAGTCTCCTGGGGGAGGGGAGGGCTGATGCAGGTCACCCTGGAGACATAGACACTTGCCATGTTGTGGGCTTGCCGTGTTGTTGTTGATCATCCATCTGGACCAGGTCTTACCTCCTGGCCACACTGTGTGTCCTCCCCCCACCCCAGGGCAGCCTTGGGCTCCTCTTTGTTGCTCTTACCACATAAGCTTGCAAATGCTGGTGTGTGTCCATCTGCCAACCTCCAGTCCATGCATGTATTCCGGGGCCACACTCTTGGACACTTTCAAGGGCCAGGCAGTGATTCTTGATGAGCTGGAGAGCAAGTGCCAAGCATAAGAGGCTCAGTCAGTCATGTGGAAGACGAGGCCACATGACGAGGACTCAGATTCATAAAGCAGTAACAGCAAAACCTAAAAGCCTAGTGTTATATGAAATCTCCTGATTTTTAACTTTTGTTTCATGCTTTTGGTTTCTTTCTTTTTTTTTTGTAAGTAAGCACTGACACACACACACACACACGATTTTCACAGCAGGATGCAGCTGTGCTCCAGAGGTAGCCCTTGAGGACTTCCAGACTCTCCAACTTCAGGGCCTGCAGACCCCGGTGCATAAGTGGTACTGAGGCCTGGCCCATGGCCTTTCTCCAGTGTGTCTGAAGAGCTGTTATCTCATCAATTCAAGTGTCAGGGAAGCAGGGTGGACATCGATGTCAATCCGGGCATCCTTCCTGTCATGCCTCCTCCCTCCTGGCTAAATTCTGCTGCTCTCTCTGTAGATCACATCCTACACTCCCCCCAAACCTGAAAGGAGCAACCCTTGCCTTTTCTAAATAGTTGGATAGGAACTGCTGCCCTGTGCTCTCTCTCCAGGGACAGTTGTCACTCAGAGGATAGGTGTAATGACTCATCCACTTGGTTGCATGGCAAGACTCAGCCATCCATGGATTTCTCATCAGACAAGACTTATAGCTTAAAGACACTTCTGCCTTCCACTGGGGCGAGCCAGATCCTGGTCCTGCATAAGCTGCCTGGGAAACCCAAATCCCATCCCTATCCCACCCACCCCATGTGGCCCCCAAGGCTGACTTGGGGAGTTGTATTAGGAGGCCCATTGTGGCCATGCATCTAAACCATGTTCTTCCCTACAGCTGTATCATAAGTGTCCTAATGCTTTGCTCAGAAGCCCTTTAATGGGCCCAGCACCCACAGTCAATGACCAGCATGGGCTGCTCACGGCTCCCAGACACACCCCTCTCCAGAGAACTGCCCTCAGAGGCTGCCTTGCCCTGAGTCCCTGGAGCTGACATTCTCCTTCCTGGGTGGGGTAGGGGCATCCCCAGTTGGCGACTGATATGCGGGCATAGAGTTCGGTCCCTCACCTCAGAGCAGGACAACTCTGGGGATTTGGAAAGCATGTGTCTTCTTAGAGTTTCCCATGTGCTCAAGGCCATGCTTCAGCTAAAACCAGATCTCTGCCTGGCTGTGTCCCCTGCCCTGAGCTGCATTCCTCACCCCTTGCTGGTTCCCCTGAGAGTACTCTCCCAGGAAGTTATCAGCAACAGAATCCCCACCTCAGCATCTGTTTCCTGGAAACCTGACCTAACGCAATGAGTGGAGTTCGCAGTTCCACCCTTCTCTGACCTCTGTATTTCCTGGTTCAGGACTTGGACTCGAGTCTTTACAA
The DNA here is from genome assembly GCF_000442215.2 of Lipotes vexillifer. Classification (NCBI taxonomy): domain Eukaryota; kingdom Metazoa; phylum Chordata; class Mammalia; order Artiodactyla; family Lipotidae; genus Lipotes; species Lipotes vexillifer. The sequence goes on along the minus strand of NW_006798798.1, from coordinate 2,059,954 downwards.
AACCTGACTACTCAGATCACCCAGGCAACCTGTGATTACTCCCTACTGAAGCCGGGGTTGGGGGGGTGGGGGGGTAAGTTCTTTCCTCTGTCTGAACATGAGACATCTTCTCTGGGCAGGAATACCATGAGCAGAGATGACCAAAGGCTGAGCAGTGCTGCCCTGTTCAGGGATCTGACCCTACGACTTCCCACCCCTGGTTCTGGGCTCTGACAAAATGGTTTTGGGACAAAGCCTGAGGAATCCCCCCCAGTGCAGCAGAGAGAAAGCATCTGGGGCTTGTTATACAGGAGTAGGCACAAACTGGGCATTTCTCCAGGCTCAGAACGTTTATAGGATATTCCCAGTTTGTGGATGTTTACAAAAGTTGTGGTCCAGATGAGCCACCATGTTTCCCCCCAAGTGGGCTCCTGGGGTCTCCGTCAAAGCCAGGCTTCTGTGCTGTAGCAGCTCTAAGCAGTGACATTCCTGATCTCACCAAGGACCCTGATGAGAAGAGCAGTGGTTGCCCAACCAGTATCATGGGATAACTTTTAAGACAATGAGCGAGTCTTCTCCTGCATTCGTATCCAGCCTTAACTACAAAATCATTTTCCCACAGGCTCCAAGGGCTGGCCAGGAGAATTTTCCTCTGCAAAGTTGACTTGATAGCCCTATTTCATTTTGTGGTAACTTGTTGAAGTCAAAGAGGCTCTGAGCAGCACAAAACCCTAGACTTAATGACTAGGAAGATGCCAGATCAAGAGGAAATACCCACACACACATGCATCATGTTTTAAAATACACCTTTGCCTTTTCATTGAGAAGAGGCAGGTCATCTTGGCAAGGACATTCCAGAATCTCTCCAGGAGAATGGACTGCTTTTTTTATGAGCATGTTTCTTTGGCTATTCCAATTTGCATATGTGAAAAAAACTGAAAAAGCAATTAATTCAAATCAAAATAACTTCCATGCTCAGAATTATGTTTATGGTCTTCCCGCAGACAAATTTATGGGGACATCTGGAGACCAGGCCTCTGACACAGAATAAGCATCCATCTCTCCTGGAGACTGGCCGCAGGTTTATTTCTCAAACTTGAGCAGAATGAGGGAGAAAACCTAGAGTGTTTAAGACCTAATGATAATCACGCACTTTAACACATTTAAATCATGATGTTGCAGGAAGCAGCAACCTTGGCTTTCCTTATAGTTCTAAGCAGGGCTGTTCCCAAAGGACAATCCTTCTTCAGAGAAAACAAGACACTGAGTTGGTTACAATCCCAAGTAAGGTTTCTGCACCGGAAGGATTTTTTTAAATACAATTTACACAGAAGGGGCTGGCTGCCAATGTGATAATTGAGAAACACCTGGTGAAAATGTCTCTCTATTAATTGACAATGGCTTTCTCCTCTCCAATCCTCCACCCTCAGAAATAAAAAAAAAAAGTATGAAAGAAAAAATTTTAAAAGGCAAAGAAAGAGACAAAAAAACAAAAAAAGAGCAACTAAGTGAGCTTGAGAGGAGACATATAACTCTCAAGGCCCAAAGGAAGTAAGGCAGGAGCTTGATAGGCAAACATGGCCGTGTTGGACCAACAGGAGTGGTTCTGATGACAGCACCCCACCCCAAGAATTATTTCTTTGGGGAAAGAGGAAAAAGCAAGAGAGTCCCAGAGTCACCACTTTTAAAATCAGTGTTCTGAATTTGTGATCATTTTTCTAAGCAAACTTGAAACTCCAGAAAAGAGGTGGTGCTCCCTCCTCGAAGAAAAGATGAGTTTCTCTAATCCCACATTCCACTGCAGTCACCTGTCTAACAGTCCCCAAGAGTTGTGGCCACATCCCAACTCCTGCCTCTGATGCTTTGTTCTCATAGCAACTCCTAGGAAAGCAAAAGCTCCTTCACTGAGCACTTCCCCCATGTTACATGGGTGCACTATGCCCAGTGTACTTTGAAGCAGGGGATGACTTTCAAGAGGTAAAATCTCTATATTGTTGCTGTTGTAGTAAAAGATGTGCCTGTGTAATCAGAATGGACTCACTGCTGGAAAAGATATATAAATATTACATGAACTTCATTCCTCAAAAGAAAGTACTGGGCTTCCCTGGTGGCGCAGTGGTTGAGGGTCCGCCTGCCGATGCAGGGGACACGGGTTCGTGCCCTGGTCCGGGAAGATCCCACATGCCGCGGAGCGGCTGGGCCCATGAGCCATGGCCGCTGAGCCTGCGCGTCCGGAGCCTGTGCTCCACAACGGGAGGGGTACAACAGTGAGAGGCCTGCATACCACCAAAAAAAAAAAAAAAAGAAAGAAAGAAAGTACTTAGAGCACCAGATTTGTGACTTTTCTATGTATCACTCCAGTATCTAGCTTAATGTCATGTAGCTAGTTGATTCTCAAAAAATATTGAGAATATGAAAGAGATAAATGGAAAGTAATTGGCTCTCTCCTTAAAAATATTTTGTTTCCTTACGTAATTCTGGCTAAAATCTTAGAACTGAGATTATGGAACTATATGACCTGAGAAATCCACATCTTCTCTGGCTCTCATTTTCCCCTACTGCAATGGTTGTGAAGAAAACTAGGCAGCTGAATTTTAGGCTGAGATCTATGGAAGCTTAGTGATTCCTCAGAGGCACTTCAGCTCAAGAAGGATGCACCAGCATAGACCTGCCACCCATGCCTGTGCCCTGACTTAACTAGTACATCTATTTATTATTATTATTATTATTACTATTATTATTATTGGTCTTAGGGCAGGCCTACATTTCATATTTATTTTCTGCTCACTTCCCCATACTCATTTTACTTTACTTAATTTCATAATTTTATTCTATTTATTTTTTGATTGGACACCTGGGTGACAATCAGTCAAATAAGGACTTAGTAACCCTGGACACTAATATGGATGGAATGAGACCACCCAGTTCCAAGTCTGCGCTACTCCAAAAAGATGACTGGCAGATGAGTAGGCCAGTAGTAGCCTCTTAGCAAGGATGGAAGACGAGAGAAAACAGCAGCTTCTCTGCCTATTCCATCCATCCCCTGCTAAAGCCTCCCACTCCTTCCGCTCCTCTCTTCGGATTTCTTTCCCTGATTCTGATGTTTAACTCTCAAGTTCCACTGCTCTCTCCACACATCCTCTTCTCCTCAATCTCTAGCTTTATTTCTCTCATTCTGATTTCTCATCCAGTATTTAACTTTCTTCTCACGTTTTTTAGCCCCTCTCCTGAAAATAATTCATTACTTCATTGCTTATTAAAATTCTTTTTTCTCTTATTATTTTAATCATACATACTGAGCATAATTTATATACAATAAGATTCACCAATTCCAAGTGTATAGTTTGAAAATTTTAACAAATATATATAGTTTGAAACTACCACCACAATCAAGATGTAGAATGTTTCCATCATTCTAAGAAGTTTTCTCAGGCTCCTTTGCAATAAATGCCTTCCCCCACCATGGCCCCAGGAAGCAACCACTTTACTACTTTCATTATTGCTTTTTGATTGTTTGTTTCATTTTTTTTTTCCGGAATTGCAGTATAAACAGAATTATATAATATGTAGTTTTGTATGTCTAACTTATTTCATTTAGCATAATGCTTCTGATATTCTTCCATACTGTTGGGTAGTTAATCTCTTTTTTTTTATTGCTGAGTAATATTGCCTTGTATGGACATCACAGTTTGTTTATCTATTCACCAGGGGATGGGCACTTGGATTGTTTGGGGCTAAACTGCCATGAACATGCATGAAAAAGTCTTTGTTTGGACACATATTTTAATTTCTCTTGTGTAAATACCTAGAAGGGGAATTTCTCAGTTCCATGGTAATTATGTATAGCTTTATAAGAAACTGGCAAACTGTTTTCTCAAAGTAGCTGTACCATTTTGCATTGTCAACAGCAATGTAAGAGAGTTCCAGTAACTCCATATCTTAGTCAACAGTTGGTATTTTCAGGCTTTTTACTTTTAGCCATTCTAGGAGGCAGGCAGTAGTATATCACTATGGTTTTAAATAGCCATTTCTCCAGAGGGTAGAATGGTGGTTGCCAGGGGTTGGGAGTGGGGGATATGGAGAGATATTGGTCAAAGGGTACAAACTTCAGTTATAAGATGAATAAATTCTGAGGATCAAATGTACAGCATGGCAACTATAGTTAATAATACTGTTTTATATACTTAAAATTTGCTAAGAGAGTAGAGCTGAGGAGTTCTCATGATATTCACACTTTATAAAAGGAAACCATTTGAGATGTTATATGTGTTAATTAACTTGATTATGGTAAACATTTCACAATATATATATATATTTAAAGTATATGTGATGGCTTGATATATATGTATATATATTTGTATATACATACTTGCATATATGTATATATATATGAAAACATCACATTATATACTTTAAATAAAATTTTATATATAATTATATCTCAATAAGTAATATTACTTATAAATTTATAAATAATATTTTATAAATACATTTAGAAATAAAAGTAAAAATATGTAATTTTACTTCAATAAATAATGTTATTAAATAAATTTATAAATAAAATTATATGTATAATTATACCTCAATAAAGCTGGAAAAGTAAATTGCATTTTTCTAATGACTAATGAGGTCAATTATATTTGCATGTGATTGGTTGCGTGTATCTTCTTCGCTAAATATGCTTGAGGTTCAGGCATAAAAGCCCTTCCAGGACTAAGACTGGAAAAGGACAAGAGAGAAGCCTGAAGACACCCACTATTTGCTTAGCAAGCACCGAAACCAAGCAACAGTAATCTACCATTGGTGAAGAGGTGAGAGCATGGATTGAGACCTCCTTTGTGGTGCAAGTGAGCAAAGAGAGCTGAAAATCTGAAGGTGGAGCACTGATTCTAAGAAATAACTTCTGGCTACTCAGCCTTCACCTAAGTACAAAAAAATGACAGCCCGTTAATAATGGAAGTTGAAACCTATGGTGCACTGTGGGTAAACTATGGAAACAATAAATTCTAAGCCCAACTCAGCATCTACTGGTCCACACACAATGTCAGCATTTAATGAAAAATGACAAGAAACATAAGAAAGCAACACTGTTGCTTTCCATGCCCTCTCAATAAAACAACAATCTAAAACAAAAACATAATTCATGGTCAGATTCATAAATGACCCAGATACTGAAATCATGAGACAACAACTTAAAAATAAAACTGTAATTAATATTTAATGGATCTAGTAGAAAAGATGAACTTCATGCATAATCAGATGGGGAAATTTAGCAAAGAGAAGAAAACTATAAGAAAAAGTCTAATGAATATGTTAGATGTTTTTTAAACATATGGTATGAGAGATGAATAATTCCTTCAATGAACTCAAAACAGCTGGAGAAAGAATCATTGAACTTGAAGAGTTCAATAGAGTTACTAAAATTGAAACACAAAGAGAAAGAGAGCATGAAAAATAAAACAGCACAAAGCATCCAAGAACTGTGGGACAATATCAAACTGTCATATACATGTATATAAATGGAACCCCAGAAAGAGAAGAGAGAATGGGGCATAAAAAATATTTATAGAGAGAATGGTTAAGATTCTTTAAAAATAGTGAGAAACATCAAACCAAAGATCTAAGAAGCTCAGGGAACCCAAATCAAGATAAATTCCAAAAGCAAGAACAAAAATGCCCTTGGTATATCATTGTGAAACTGCAGAAAAGAATGAAAAAGAGAAAATGTTGAATGCAGCAAAAAAAAGGACTTATTTTGTAGAGGAACAAAGAGAAGTCTGCTAACAGCAGCATTCTTGTCAATAACAATGGAAGCCAGAAGGCAGTGGAATGGCATCTTTAAAGTACAGAGGAGAAAACGCTATTAACTCACAATTCTATATCCAGCTAGGATAACTTACCAAAATGAGAGTGAAACAAAGCCTTTTTAGGAATAAAAAAACAAAACAAACCTGAAACTATTCACTGTTAACCAATTGGAGCTACAAGAAATACTAAAACTCTTCAAACAGAAGAGTATAATATCAGACCGAAATTTTGATCTACATAAAGAAATGAAGATCTCTAGAAACAGCAAAATTGAAGTAAATATTAAAATGGCATTTTCCTTATTTTTAATTACTCTAAAATATACCTGACTGTGTTGTGGAACTTAACATGAAAAGGAAACTTCATAGTAATTATAGCACCGAAAAAGGGAGGGAGGAACTGTGAGGGTACTAAAGTAAGTTTCTTAATTTATACATGAAGCAGAATAAAATAATTTGACCGTAATAAATTAAAAGATGTATTTTGAAACCACAGGGAAAGCACTAAAAGATTTAAGAAGATGTATAACAAGCCAATAGTGGAGATAAAATGGAATCATAAAAGTACTTAATCTAAAAGTATCCATAATGAGGTAAAAAGGATAAAATAGCAGTTGAGATTAAAAAAGCACAACTGGAAAGTGATACATTTAAATCCAACAATATCTGTAATCGCATTAAATATAATTGGTCTAAATTCCCCATTTAAAAGGTAGCAAAGTTTGTCAGATTAGGTAAAAAGCAAAACCCAGCTACATGCTATCTACAAGAAAGCGGCTTTAAAGATTATAGATAGGTTAAAAATAAATGGATTGGAAAAAAAGATTCAATATACCTGCATTAATTTTAAGAAAAGTAAGGTGGTTGTATTAATACAACAGAATGAACTTCAAAACAAGGAGTGTTATCAGTGATAAAGAAAGACACTACAAAATGGTAGAGTAATTCACCAAGAAGACATAATTTGAAATGGGTATGTACATAACAACAGAGCTTCAAAATAGGGAATGGAGGGGCTAAAAAATAGACCTACACATGTATGGTAAGTTGATTTTTGACAATGGTACTAAGGTAATTCAGTGGAGGGAAGGAGAATATTTTTCAAAATGATAGTCTTTCAACAAAAGACACTAGAACAATTGGATATCTATATGGAAAAATACAGCAACCAAAAATCTCAACTGTCTTCTCACACTACACGCTCAAAATAGGTCAAACACCTAAAGGTAAGAGGTAAAAATTAAAACTAGAAACAAATATAAGGGAAAATTTGGGGGCCTCAAGTTAGGTAAAGATTTATTAGATAGGATGCAAAAAGTATAAAATATAAAACAAAAGAGGGTGAATTTGATTTAATCAAAATTACAATATTTTGCTCATCAAAAGACATGGTTAAGAATGTGGGGGAAAAAGAGATGGTGAATGAACAAGACAAATTCCTGGTGAGACTGTGATTCAATAGTTCAGCCTAAAATCTATAACAGAGTTTTTCACAACAACTAAGAATCTTAACCTATAATATAAAAAGTGTGTGTGTGTATAATAAAATTTGGTTACATGAGGTACAAAGTGGAAAATCATAACTACCAGCTGTATGCATAATATGTCTTTTTTTCTTTAAGTTCAGCTTTAATTAAACCATAATTTTAGGGACTATAAAAAATTAGCATCAAGAATTTGTGGGGGTGGGAAAGAACATGAAGGAGCCAGCCACACACTGGGAGAAAATATTTACAAAACGTATATTTTTATCCTAAATACGTAAAAAACTCTTACTCCTGAATAATAAGAAAAGCATATATATATATTATATATATATATATATATATATATAATATATATGTATTTTTTTAAAGGACAAAAGCATTGAAAAGATGTTTTAATAAAGAAGATATACAAATGGCAACACTTGTCGTTGGGGAAATGCAATTTAAAATCACAGAGATACTACTGCACACTCACTAAAATGGATGAAATTAAAAGACCTGAAAATACCATGTGTTGCCAAAGATGTGGGAAAACTGTAGCCATCATACACTGGCAGTAGGGATGCAGAAAGGTGCACCCATGTTGCAAAGAAAAATGTTGTTTCTTATTATGTTAAACATATAACTACTATCAAACCTACCGTTCCTCTTCTATGTATTTTTACAAGAGAAATAAAAACATATGTCCACGCAAAGTCCTGTAAGCACATATATTGTTATAGCACTTTATTCATAATAGCCCCAAGCTGGAAACCACCAAAACATCTATCAACAGGTGAATGAATGAACAGTTGTGTTTTATTCACACCATGGAATGCTACTCAGTAATGAAAAAGCATTAGGTACTAATAAATGCAACATTATGGGTAAATTTCAAAAACATTATGCTAAGTGAAAGAAGTTAGACACAAAAGATTGCATACTGTGTAATTTTGTTTATACAATATTTTATATAAACAAACCTATAGGTACAGAAAACTGATGAGTGGTTGCCAGGGACTGTGGTAGAGGAGGAGATTGACTGCAAAAGGCAGGAAAAATTTGGGGGGATTGAAAATAATGTTCCATATCTTTATTGTGCAGTGATTACCCAACTGTACATGTAATGTGTTACAGTGAACTGTGTACTTAAAAATGGTGACTTGCATCTAATGTGAATTATACCTCAATAAAAATCAATAGGAAAATATCTGTAAATATAAAAACATGAGTTTCAATAAAAATGTAAATAGTAACGTAACAGCTATGATTAATATTTTTCAATGCAATCCCAAAATGACCTTATGGAACAATTCAAGTCTCCAGTTCCCCAAATATGCCATAATGCATGGTAGGTGTTAGACATTTGTTGAATGAATAGATGAATGAGTGAATCATCACTATACAAAAAGGGAAACGAAGGCTATAAAGACACACAAAATTCATGCCACATAATGGTATTCACCTGGAGGCATCCACATTAATAGTGGAGATGGTGACATGGGTTACTGCAAGTAAATCACTCCAGAGGCATGTGCATGAACATTCAGGCTCCATGCAGTTCTGATGGTTGTCTTTCTTGCTGTCATAGAAAGAACCAGCTTTGGGATTCACTAATAAGGTGTAACTTTTTTTTTTTTTTTTTTGCAGTACGCGGGCCTCTCCCTGCTGTGGCCTCTCCCGTTGCGGAGCACAGGCTCCGGACGCACAGGCTCAGCGGCCATGGCTCACGGGCCCAGCCGCTCCACGGCATGTGGGATCTTCACGGACCAGGGCACGAACCCGTGTCCCCTGCATCGGCAGGCGGACTCTCAACCTCTGCGCCACCAGGGAAGCCCATAAGGTGTAACTTTTTATATTGCTGTTCTACTTCATTACTTTTTATTCTTTATGATCTCCTTTTATTTACTTTCTTAGAATTTATTTTTTCTGTTATTTACTTCCTTGTTTATGCCTACCTTTTGTTTTAATTTAAGATTTTTTTGTTTTGTCTTTTTAATAACATTTATGGCTATGACTTTTTTCTGAGTTCTGCTTTGGTCACATTCCATCTATTTTGAAGTGTAGAATATTTATTGTTGTTCATTTATAACTTGTTCATGATTGGGGGCTATTTTTCTTTAAATCAAGAGATTTTTAAAATGATTTTTTTTCAGGTGGATCATTGTTGCTCCTCACCCCTGATCCCCACCCCACACACTTGCTTTCTTTTGATATTAATCTCTTACTTAATTTTGTTATGGCCAGAGAAAAATGACCTTAATGATTTATGCTTTCTGTAACTTATATTAAAATTTTTGATTTAAATTACATTACACAACTCTGTAAATGTTCCATGGGTGTTAAAAATTGGGGGATGGGAAAGA
>NW_006798798.1:2018222-2050326 GCF_000442215.2 Lipotes vexillifer | reverse complement strand
AAAGAGTGTGTTTGCATGCGTGACTAAGGCATGTTACTTGTGTTAATCATGCTCTCCATATCTTTGCATATTTCAGTTGACATGATCTATATTTTCTCAGAGAGTTGTGTTAAAGTCTGTCTATAATCAAGGATTTGTCCATTTCTCTATTTGTTTAGACATCAATATTGCTGCATTGTTTTGGGGGGTTTTTTGTTTGTTTGTTTTGCTTAACAGCCTTATCTGGATTTCCTTGTTTATTTTGTAAACTTCTACCTTATGCACTTTTTCCATCCCCTTATTTTCAGCCTTTCTGTTCTAATTTGTTTAGCTGCACCTCCAAGGACAGCTACATACTGCATCTTATCTGATCACTAAATCTGGGAACTCTGTCTTCTGGTAGACCCACTGGATCCTCCAAGAAGCAAACAAAAGAAGACAGTAATATGCACCACATTTATTGGGGGAGTGCGGACCAAGATAAAAGGGTCATAAATAGGAAAAGGCAGGGAGGGACTTTCTATAGCAAAACAGGTCTGCCCCATATGGTAGCAGAGGGGAAGGAAGAAAGACTGGGGAGGAAGAGCCTCTGACTCCTCCACAGGTCCGGGAAAGTTCCAGCCTGGCCTATGTGAGGCCCACGGCCAAAGCAATCTCTTCCAGGGGTCCCGTGTTCTGTAGAAGTGGTCTGCATGAGTACCCTTGGGAGCTGCCCAGGGCAAGCTTAGCCTTGGGAGGAATGTGGTGGAGGATTTGGAGACGGCACAGATGGGGCTGTCACTCACTATGTTCTCATCACAGAAAATCTGAGTGAGTCCCCTGACACATGCGGTTGATCACTATTATTTAATGCTTAGATTAATTCCTATCATCTTATTTTGTTTTCCACCTTTTGTTTGTATTTCTTTCTTGCATCCTATTGGACTGATTAAGTTTTCCTTGTTCAGTTTCATCACAAAAGTGATTTAGAAGTTACACATTTATATTATTCATCTGTACGTATATTTTTAAAATTTTTTATATATTTGTTTATTCTTGGCTGTGTTGGGTCTTCATTGCTGCGTGTGGGCTTTCTCTAGTTGAGGCGAGCCGGGGCTACTCTTCGTTGCAGTGCGCTGGCTTCTCATTGCACTGGCTCGTCTTTGTTGCAGAGCACGGTCTCTAGGCACGCAGGCTTCAGTAGTTGTAGCACGCGCCTCAGTAGCTGTGGCTCGCAGGCTCTAGGGTGCAGGCTCGGTAGTTGTGGCACACGGGCTTAGTTGCTCCGTAGCATGTGGTATCTTCCTGGACGAGGGCTTGAACCAATGTCCCCTGCATTGGCAGGCGGATTCTTAACCACTGTGCCACCAGGGAAGCCCCTGTACATATTTTTTGATGTACGCAATTTTTAAATTTTAATTGGAGTATAGTTGATTTACAATGTTGTGTTAGTTTCAGGTGTACAGCGAAGTGAATCCGTTATAACGTATACATATATCCACTCTTTTTAGATTATTTTCCCGTATAGGTCATTACAGAGTACTGAGTAGAGTTCCCTGTGCTATACAATAAGTCTTTATTAGTTACCTATTTTATATATAGTAGTGTGTGTATATGTCAATCCCCATGTCCCAATTTATCCCTCCCCCCCTTACCCCCTGGTAACCATAAGTTTGATTTCTACATCTATGACTCTACTTCTGTTTTGTGAATCGCTCATTTGTGCCCTTTTTTTTAGATTCCACATATAAGTGATATCATATGATATTTGTCTTTCTCTGTCTGACTTACTTTTGAAAAAAAATCGTCACAATAATGCATGGGCCTGGCCGAAGAATCGAGTGGTTCAGAAGCCCTTACTCTTGAAAGCAAGAAATTTACATTTCCCAATCCCAGCCCAATTTTCCAGAAGTGAACCCTTTGACCTCTCTAAATCTTCTTATTTCTAGAAATTTAGTTCACCATTTTTGACTTATTGGCTCTAGATATTGTCTACTAACTTCTCCCCATGTTTTAATGGCGTTTTTGCTCAATTACATGTGACATCTTGTCATATTTCTATACTTCTTCTTCCCAAAATATTTTTTTCACTTTTATTAACTTTTCTATTGCTCATCTCTGAGTTTGTAGCAAATGTGTACCTAATACTGACTATGTGCCGTACACTATTCTAAGTGTTTTGTGTAGATTCATTCATTTAAAGTGGTTATGATTAATACCCTCATTTTACAGACGGGGCAACTGAAGTATAGAAAGATTATGTAAGGTGCCCCAGGTCACACAGCTAATAAATGGCAGAGCTGGGATTCACACTCAGAGAGTTCATGCTCTTAACCACTATACCATCCTCCCTGTCTCTGTTTCTTATTCAATCAATGATAGGTTCAATCTTTTAATTAAATCTTTTGAATTTTAACTTTGTAAAATGAGGGTAGTATTTCCACCTCTCAACCTCTTTCAAATGAACTTTTACTTTTATTTGGCCAAGATTTGTAATATTTGCAATGTGATAGTAGTTGGATCTTCTGTGATTCATCTATGGAGTGAGTCTGCTAGTCAGACTCATAAACGATGTTCATTTTATTATGATTAGATGAATGTTGCTTACAGCAGAACAAAGTAAAGTACCAGGATTCATTTTTTTCACGAGGAGGCCAACCTCTTGACCACAAAGCCACTCAAAGAAGAATGTACCCAGAGTCAAATTTAAATTCATTCTCAAAAAACTAACATCGCCAATTGTCTTTAGCATGTCCCATAGTTTTTCTAACGCCTCAATCGTTCTACATAATCCTCCAATTGTTCCTTTATTCTGGAGCCATCTTCCCACCCTGGTCTGAACTTGTTGCTCTCTGGGCTTGGTGCTTGCAGGGATTCTGAAATAGAACATCGTTATTTCTCAGTTTGGATCCACTGTTTTCTGGATCCCACAGCATTCTCTTTCTTGGTTCTTGGTTTACTCTGTTTTGCTAGAGTCATCAAATAATTTCCAAAAAAAAAAAAAAAAAAGTGTACCTGACGTAAGTTTTCAGGTCTGTGCAGTCTGAAAATATCATTATTCTTCACTCTCACTTGACTCATAGTTTGCCTGGCTATACGCCTCCAATTTGAAAGTCAATTCACAAGCCACCCTCAGAACTTGGAAGATTTTGCTCCATTTTTTTTTTCTAGTGTCTAGTAGAGAGGGTTAGTGATGCCAGTCTGATGCTTGCTCCTTTGTAGAGGATGTCTTATTTCTCTGAATATACTGATATGGTAAGTCTAAGTGTGGGTATATTTTCATTTATCATGGAGTACTTCCAACTGAAGATTCTGTTCTGAGAAATGTGTTATATGTTTTTAATATAATTTCATTTCCTCTGTTTTCTCAGTTCTCCATTTTTGGAATTCTTATTAGTCCAAAGGCATAGCGTCAGGTTGGATCCACTATACCTGCTGTTTCTTTTCTCTTCTTTACTTTTCTTCTTTCTTTCCTTTCCTTTCTTTTCTTTTTGAAATTAATTTAGAGTAAAATTGACGTTTGTGGACATTTCTAAAAAATTAAGACATGCATAGATTCATGTAACCACTACCACAACATGTATACAGTAGAGTTCCATCACCCAAAAACCTCTCTTGTTGTTATCTCTTGTCAGTCACATCCATCCCCCAAGTCCTAATGCCTGTCTACCACAGATCTATTCTCCATCACTATAATTTTGACTTTTTGAGAACATCACTTAAGTGGAATCATATAGTATGTAACCTTTTGAGACTGGCTTCTTTTACTCAGCGTAATGCCTTTGAAAGCCATCCAAGTTTTTGCGTGAATTAATAGTCCATTCCTTTTCATTGCTAAACAGCATTCCACTGCATGGATGTACCACTGTTTATCCATTTACAAGTTGAATAACATTTGGTTTGTTAGCAGTTTTTGGCAATTATGAAAAAAAAGTTGCTATAAACATCTGTTTACAAGTATATAAGATGATGCCATTTTCATTATTCCCTCCCAATGTAATGTTGGTTGGTTGGATATAGATTTCTAGGTTCAAAATTCTTTTCTTACGGTCTATGGACCTTGCTCCACTGAATCCTTACCTGCAAAATGTCTGATTATTTGGATCATCCTGGGCAATGGTGTGAAGGGGACTCTAGTGAACCCAGTTCCCTTCTGCCTCCACTACCTAATCCAAGATACCAGCCTCTCCTAACCACAGAGCTGCTGAAACCTATAGGAGTTGGCTTGGTGGCATGAGTCTTTGGAAAGTAACAGCCCTGGCAGGGGACATAGGTGGTGAATAAGTCACCAAGCAGCAGTGATGCTATGCTACTCAGGAGGAAGACAGGAGTGTCATGTGACCTGGGGAGAGCTGTCTAGGGACATTCTTGAAGGTCAAAGTGTAAAATGGATGGGTGAACTGAGACTTTTCTGTTCTTAAAGTGGCTGGAAGTATGTTGGGACATCAAAGAGCAAGGGATCTCTTCCAGGTACCTTAGTGGTAGGTGACAGCTGCTTTTACTTTAAAGGCTCTCGGGATCTGGAACCACCACATCTTTTACCAGCCACACAACACAGCCCCTGCTGTTTAGAGAACTCCAACAGCCATGGCTAACTCAACAGTATAAACCAGAAAGAATAATAATATCCTGGTTAAAAGAGCCCAGAAACCTTAATGAGGAGGAGCAGGAAGAACAATTAGCATGCAAACCCAGTAAAAAAAAAGACTGCTGGAGGAGGCTGATGAATACCTAGATAAAAAAGAACTATGAGATTTAAGGAAATTAATTCTCATAATAAAATACTTTGGGAGGCTTATAATATTATTTTAAAGTGAAAAAATAGTAAATAAATTAAATGAAAGATTTATCACTGTTAAGATTAAATTAATGCTGCCACAAATCAAGAGATATTTGAAAGAACAGAGGAAAAAATATAAAAAGATTATGAACTTGATGGAAAAGATAAGAGGATTAAGGGATAAATCCCAGAGATCTAACATGTGAATGACAGAAATTATGGGGAAAGAAGCAGCTGATATACAAGAGACAGTCATTAAACCTGAACAAATGTATGAATTCCATGAACTGGGAAAAGTCTGCAGATTTAAAGTGCTTAAAGAAGTTGGACTAAATTAATGAAAAAACACATATACACACAAACATATGTCTTAGACCCGTTTGGTAAGATTCTTGAATTTTAGAGAAAAATTAAAATTGTACATGTTTCCAAGTAGAAAGCAAAAGTCAGTGACATCAGATTTTTGATCGGCTATACTAGAAGCTGGAAAATAGTGGAATTGTTTCTACAGATGAGTAAGAAAAGGTCTATAACCTAAAATTTCTATGTCCAGTGAGTATCATAAATCTAATGGTGTGAAAGAAATGTACTAAAAAAAATTAGAAAGTACATCACCCAAGTATCCCAAAAATGAGTCTAATGAAAAAAAATAAAGATGAGGGAAGATGAAAAGAAGAGGAAAGTGCAGTGAGCAATGAACCTGGCTAGTATATGAAATATCAAATATTCAACGTATATACATGCATATATATGGCAAGTGTAATTATATTGGTGAAGGCACAAAATAAAAGGCACATAGTAACTAAACGATTTCAATAAAATCTACAAATGAGAGTGATAGGTAGAGAAGAGGGAGGAAAAAAACATATCAAAGATCATACACTAAGCAAGAAGAAGGCATGGGAAGAGGTAGGGGAAGTGAAATGACTCTATAGCTCTCATCTTACTAAGGAATTCTGAGATGGGGGAAATTAAGGCTTCATGAGGGAAGAAACAGTGCATCTTGATGGGGAAATAAATGGTAACTGACTTTTGAATAATGGTGGAGTAATATGTATTTGAATCAGAGAGCAGGGGAAGAGAAATTAGCTACAAGTGTAAAAGAAAGGTACAGTAGGTCTTCTTAATAGCAAAGGCAAAAGTGGAATGAATAGCAACATGATCAAACCAGGAAAATAAGGAAAAGGAAACAGGACACCACTGTGTGCAACAAGCAATAAACATAAAGTTAGATGGAGGAACCAAAACCAAATACATTCATGATTCCCCTAAATGTAAATGACTGAACTCCAGCAGTTGCTGGAATTGCTAGAATGGTCAGCAGCTCTCAGGATTAACAAACAAAATCCCGCATGCTGTTTGTTAAATCATACTTTAAATAATAAAGGCTGAACAAAATAATAGTGTTTGTGGTTTTGAAAACTCAATATGTTTAACATGTCATTTTTTCCCCCAAAACTGATCTTGTGGAATTTGACAAGGTGATTTTGAAATTATATGGAAAAATTGAATGCTGAGTATAGTCAAGGCGCTCTTGAAATGGAAGAACATGGTGAGAGGACTTGATATATTTACCAATCTGTGGCCAACATCACACTGGCTTTGTAATAAGTCTTTGATACCCAGAAGATGAAAACAGCAGAATGGAAAAATCCACAAACAGATTACTGTAGAGCAATGGGGAAAGAACATTTATTTTTAAGTAAATGATTCTAGAACAATATAGTATTCATACAGAAGCAAAAATTGGAATTAGATTCCTACCTCACACCACTCACAAAAAGCAACTTTAGGTGTATTATAGAGCTAAATGTGAAAAGCAAAACTTATAAAACTTAAAAAAAATAATTTGGGAGCATATGTTCATGACCTTTGATATAAGAAAAGGCTTCTTAGACACAAAATACACTAATGACAAAGAAAAGAGATTGATAAATGTCACCACATCAAAATTAGAAAATGAAACAATACCATATACAACTTAGAAGCCACAAAGTGAGAGGCTATACTTGCAACACACATAACTAACAAATGATTTCTACCCAGAATATGTAAAGAGCTCTTTCAAACATATAGATAGATGACAGATAGATAGATATAGAGAGATAGATAGATAGATAGGATAGATACTATAATCTATCCTATCTATCTATCTATCTAAAATAGCCTAACAGAAAAACGAACAAAACATTTGAACAGAAACTTTATAGAGAAACTATCTTCCCTCTGCTCCTTCCATGAACCCCTATTAACCCCTTACCAGGAGGTTTCCTTTTCTTAAAGGGCATTTCTCAGATTCAGCTGATGGATGCTCAGTTTTTAAGTGTGTAGAGGGTGGGATAGGGGTTGAGAAGGAAATTTCCTGGTGGTTGCTATGAATGCAGTCTTCTAATTCATTTCCCTTAACACATTAACTATGTGTTCTCTGCAACTGGCCTCTCTTGAGAAATGGGTCACAATTCTCCGTTCATCTGGCTGGGTAAGAATTCCCAAAGTCTAAACTTGGGGGGAGAGTACCAGAATATTGACTTTGGCTGTAGGTCCAAGCTATTCTCTCTGGTAATTTAGCAGATATCAAGTTACCTCACCAAAGCTTACATCTGATTCTCAATCGACTCAGAACTTACAGGTAAGAAGTGTATGATGGAGTTCTCCCTTCAAACCCCAAAAGTGCCCTAAAACATGTCATGACCAGTGAACCCGGGCACCTGAGATGCCTGAAATGCACTTCCAGGTTGTTCCCAGCTCCATGTAGTAGTCACCTTCCCTTATCACCAGAACTGTAGGAAAATTCTGCTATCTAATAATAGAAATGGATGCCTTGAGCAAAACATTCCTTGGAAAATAAGTGAGGAGAGGAAAAATGTCCATGAAAGGAGGTGGGAAATGAAGACAGAAGCAGAGGTGCGTGGGACGATGGTGGGAGAGCCAATGGAGGGGAGTAACCACAGCCATTGCCATGAGGAGAATGCAGGCGCCTCTCTCCCACCTTCTAGAAATCCACAAAAACTCCTAGGGAAGGTGTTGACTTGACTTTTTGCAGTCAATTGGGTACCTTAAAATTTTTTGGTTTTGTTAAAGAAAGATGACTTTATTTTATTTTTTACATATTCTTTTCACTTTAATGAATTCCATTAAAAAAATGATGACTTTAGATGGTCAAAAGTTTTGGGGCTTTTAGGTTGCATGTAAGAAGATACATTACATCAAATTAAATGAAAAAGTGCTGTAATCAAAATTATCCATGTGATGTATAGTATCCTTGGAAAATAATAAAATACTAAATAAGATAAACATTAAAATTATTAAAATGAATGAATGAATCAATGCTATGCACAGAAATACCAAAAAGAAAGAACACCAAAAGGGTAAATATGGTTTTTTAGTGTTTCTCAATGGGAAAGAGCTCAAGAGGCCATTTGGAATCATGAGTGGTGGTGGCAGTGGTGGCAGGATTGGTTGTCAGAATGACATAAGCCATTACTGCCACTGGTTTCGGGGGATCCAAAAATGTAAGCATCCTGCAATACATGTGACAGTCTCCAACAAGGTACTGTCTCATAATACAAGTAACTGTCTTGGTGAAAAACACAGTTTGGGTGTTTTTTTCCTACTTTTCTATATTTTCCAAATTATTTTCACAAGCCTATTCCCTTTGTTAACAAACATTAAAATGCACCTATTCTATAATTTGAAAATGTAAAAAAAAAAAAAAAGGATAAACTATAAACAAAGCAAAGATAAAAAGAATCATCTGTATTTTCACTGCCAAGAGATAACATTATTCACATCTTGGCTAGTATCATTTTAGAATTTGTGATGGACAGATCTCCTGTCTCCATGCACTCCACCATGTGACTTTGGAACTCTTCTCAGGATGTCAGAATGCATTTCTCCACCCCATGTGACTTGCTTTGGCCGAAACCCAAGGCAGAAATGATGGCCTGTCCATTCTGAGTGAGGCCTCAGGAGGTCTTGCATACTTTGGCCTCTGCCTTATCATGAGAACAAGCCTGGGTTCCTCTGATGGAGGAAGAGAGACATGTGGAGCAGAGTCAAGTGACCCCAGGACCCCTGTTGCAAGGAACATAAGGCTGAAGGGGTGCTTTGTAACTGTTTCCCCAAACCGGAAAGGATGTGGGGATAAACCTATAAGAAAGAGTTTATGATAGTTCTTCACAGAATCCCAACAGAAACAAGACCTCTAGGAAAAGGGCTTCTGGGTCAGGAAGAAGACTGTTCCCATGGTCAGCTTCTATGGTTTGTCTAGACCCCTGAATGTTGCCCTGGGGTGTGGGGGTGAGAGGCATCTAGTCTCTGTTCTCATGGAGTCAGCGGCCTGCATTCCATGCCCACATCCAAGTATTGGAAACCACACAGAAAGCAGGGCTCTTATATATGGTTGCACAGAAGCTTAGGGGGTGACTGCCATACCTCTGACATGGTAGATTTGCATATTATGATGTCACTTTGCAACAAATGAGAGAAAAATGTCTTTAGGAAGAGGCCCTTTTCCTGATCTGCCCATCAGTGGTACCTAGACTGGCACTGGGCACAGTAGTAAATAGTTTGGGACAATGGTGCTGTTTGCTCTGGTGGTCTAGAGAAGTAAGACACCTCAGTACAGACACTTCAAAGAATGATTGGCCTTGGTGTAGCTGAGGCTCTATGCATGGTCCAATATGGTAGCCACTAGCTATAAATGGGTATTAGAATTTAAATTGAAAATTTAAAAACTTAAATACAAGAAAAACTCAGCTCTTCAGTCTCACTGGCCATGTTTCAAGTATACAATAGCCACATGGGGCTAAGGGCATTATCCTATTATCAAAGGGACAGTGCAGATATAGACCATTTCCTTCATTGGCAGAAAGTCCTACTGGACAGTGTTGTTGATAAATAGCCAGAAAGACTCCCTCTCCTGCCTGGAGGCAAGGAGATGAACTGGAGGGGCCCCTGTTGCTCTGGTTTCTAAAGGGAAAAAACCAAGGGAATACCCTTTCCAATGCGGTGCTCCAGGCAGAAATAGAGACACCAGGAAAACCCTCCCACACTTGAGTGCCTTCGCCCACATTATTTTACATAAGCCCTTCATTGGGGTCTGCTATTATTCTATGTCACCCACCTAAACTCAGAGTGAATGTCTCACCATTCAGAAAAATTACATGAGCGAGAGCCCCAGATGTATGTGCAGGGCTCCTGTGAAGTGAAATCCAGTCTTAGTACATTGCGTTTAATACAAATGCATTTCAAAAACAGTGGTTTCAATTGCTGTAAACTACAGAAACACATGGAGAATCCCTGGAGAAACAGATGTTAGATCTTCTGATAGCAGTAAAACATCCCTTCTCCCTCGAAAATCTTGTAAATATGAGCAAACTTGACTAATAGAGTATTTGGCAGTTAAAGAGATAGGAATGCACAGTGGATGTCATTTGGCTTTATAAAATAGTGGCATGAGTGTCATTAGAAAAGAAATATTCTTTTAAATGTCTGTTATTTAGTTTTAAAATGAAAAAAATATTGAATAGTTAAACTTTATTAAGTGTAAAATTGGTTTTTAGAGTGCTTTGGAATGTTAGCTACCAGGAAGCAAAACTTGAGAAGTCATTGGAAGCAGCTGCTGTTTAAACAACAAAAAAAATTCAAAAGGCTAATTTTTAGGACCAAGTCCAAGGTGAAGCCTTTGGGTCAATTGCAAAGGCTGTTGTCGGTACAGGCCTTACATCCCAGGGAGCTCTACACATATGCACAAATATAAATATATATATTTAATTTTTGAAATTGTAAGAAAGTTGGGAGACATGGGGTTCCATGCAGAAACTTACAGGATACAGCATTCATTTCCAACTAGGTTCAAGAGGAAATATCTGTAAACGGGTTCATAACTCACAACTGGACTCCTGAAACTGATGTAATCATTTTAACTTTTGTCTCTTTGGCCTCCACCTGTATCTGCCTGCACTGGCTGCACTTAGTAAATCAATGTCACAACGGAGAATAAGAGAGACCCAGCTTATGGGACAGAAGAACCCCCAGGTCTTTAAGGGCCCTCCTTCCTTGGCTCACCTGCAGGGATTGGTTCAGACTCCATTGGCATCCATGACACTTTCCAGTGTGAGGGTCCCTTGTCTCCAAGCCCTGGGTCTCTGGAGGACAGGGTTGTATATTGTTCTCCTTTTCCTCCTCACCACCCGGTGTGCTACTCTCCTGCAGGAGATTCCATCAGAATAAATGAATGAATGAAAGAACAGATGAATGAATGAAGGGAGTGTCATTATAGGTACATTTCTCTCGGGCTGTGAGACCCAGATATGGGAGCCATTGTTCAATCAGTTTGGAGGATTTTCTTAAGAGGCACTGTGGTTATTTACCTTCAGTCTTATAAACTGCTTTTTAAAATGATCCTGCCCAAGATCTTTGCCAAGTTAAAGGTGTGATCTAGTGATAACTGTGCAGCTAGGCTTCATTTTGTCACTTAGCACGGCTGCACTGACCATACCTGTGGTGGAAACTTCATGGAGTGATATTAACTCTGCCTAGAGAATTTAAGGATAAAGCCAATTCTCAGTAGTTTTGTCAACCAATAAACATTTGTCCAAGTATTTTTATTGATCATCTGCTATGTGCCAAGGGTGTGCTGTCTCCTGATTGCTCATTCAGATACTAGAAGCAGAATTGTCCAAAATCTAAAAAAGCCAGGATTACCAAAGAGAAGCTGGCTATTTTTTTCTGGGAGCACAAAATAAATGGCCTATCATTTTATTACTTAGCTACTTTCACATTTTAATGAATAGTTATAGTAATAATTACCAAATGTCTATATTAAAGAAAAACAAGTCAGCACTTTATAAATACTGGATTGTGCCATTATCAACACATGTGCCGGTTTTCTGTAAATACAGAAATTTGATATTTGTCATTGAAACTGTTCACTGCAATTGAAAGGAGATAAATAATGGACGGTAATGCCACTTGTTCATGAAAATTCTGCAAAAACAAAACATTCACCAGTGATTCCTTTAATGTGGCTGCTGAAGATTCATACACGATCGTGCTCCACATTTCCTTCTAATTACAGTTACCTTGATCCAGGCCACCCAAAGTGCAGAGCAAAAGGACTTTCCTGTTCCTTGTGCCTGGTTCTAGGCGGAAGAGCTGGAGTCCAGGGAGCCGTGGTGGCTTGAATGGGGGCCAGGCCCACCAGCGGTAGGTTTGTGCAAGGCAGTGCCTGAGGCAGGGCTGCTTGCCCACCTCTTGATGGGAGAAGTGCAGCTCCTGGTCTCTGCTACCTGCCCTCTACCCACAGGTTCCAACCCTGTTCGTCTGGCGAGTGTTGGTGTTTGCTCAGAAGGTACAGCTAGTATA
The DNA here is from genome assembly GCF_000442215.2 of Lipotes vexillifer. Classification (NCBI taxonomy): domain Eukaryota; kingdom Metazoa; phylum Chordata; class Mammalia; order Artiodactyla; family Lipotidae; genus Lipotes; species Lipotes vexillifer. The sequence continues at coordinate 2,038,220 of NW_006798798.1, read as the reverse complement.
GAAGCCCTGCCCAGACCCCCTTGGACATACCCTGGAGGCCACTTGAAGAAGGTTCTGTTCAACCCAAACTTCCTACCTGAGGGTGTTCTAGGGACCTAGGAAGCATGTTCGGGGAGGGAGGACCAGAGAGCTGGAAGTTTCCAGCCCCAGGAATCACCCTCGACCAATGAGATGGTAGATATACACCCCAGCTGCTCACCTTTTGATGGAACCATCCTGAGGGGCACTCTAAAAGTGCTCAAGGGGCCCCGATGTTAGCGACTGAGCCTCAGTTTCCCACAGCACTAGCCTCTTCACTGACAAGGCCTTTTGGGCTTTCCTTCCTTCTCTGTATCACTTCTGCTCACCCTCACTGTGCTTCCTGGTGTCACCTCCCACAAACACCACTTGCCCCCAGAGCCTTGTCTTGGTGTGTGTTTTAGGGGAACCCCAAACCAAGTCACCCTCACCTTGACTAATGCCAGCATGTGATTGGGAATATGATGTTTCTGCTCTGTCCCCGCTGCTCCACCAAGAAAAGTATTTTGTCCTGTGTGAGCCCCCAGGAATGGAAGACCAGCCTTTCCTGTCCTCTGCCTTGTCCTCAGGGTCCCTCACAGCAGTGGCTAATACCTGGGATGTGCCCACCTCTATAATGACCTGGCTGGGGACACCTGGGAGGCCCCAACCGTGATCATTGGCCCCATGGGTGGCAGCACTGGGATCCTGCACAGTCCTCACCACAATGCGTACCCCAGGACACAGGGAGGGCTGGGGTCCATTCATCAGGACAAGCAGCAAGGTCTCTGGAGGCTATTTTGCTGATTATGTTGATTAAAACAGAGAGAAAGGAAGTCTGTCCTGGTTCATGAAATTTACCCCACAAAATTGCGTCTCATATTTTTTGTAGTGTGTCCAGAAAGGGGCATGTCTGGAAATGCTTGCTGACCAAGACACTATTTTAGAGCCTGCGACCCTGACTGGTGGTCCCCAGGCCACCTTGCCCACTCAACACTACACACTTCTCCCTCCCTCCCTTTTTTCTCCTGCCATTTCCCTTTCTTCCTTCCCTTCCTTCTTTCTTCTTTCTTTCTCCACTGCAATCTCCTTTCTTCAGAACCTCTTTCTGCCTTCTCTCTTCCCACACCAGAAACTGGTTTCCTAGTGACCCTGGATTACCTGGAGCTCTGAAGACCATCCACCACTGTCATGGAATCAATCCCATCGTAACACCAGTAAAGAGGGAAAAAAATCCCCCAAGTGTTTGCTTTGCCTCTTGTGTGACTCCGAATGTTTATCCCTCAGGGGAAAGGAAAGAGGTGGCTGGAGTTTGGCTGGTCCCTGAGGGCAGGGGGCACCTGGCAGGACTTCCTGGGAGCTGATTCTGAAGACAGGCCAGACCTCCTCCGGGCAAGGCAGAGCGCGGTTAGGAGAAGCTCTGACTCCCTCACCCAGCCCTGCCTCCTCTTTCTCTTGCTTCTTCTCTCCCTCTGCCTTTCTTAACAAGGTCACAGACCCCCTCAGTAGCAGATTCTGCACAAATGAGCATGAGCCTGGTGGGAGAGTGCAGAGAGAAAGGGGAACTTCACTTCCAATTCACTAAACATCTTAAACCTCTTCAGGGGTTTGAGGAAGCCCGGGTTGTACTTTGCCAAGTACGTTTTCCCTTAATTTTCATACCCAAGTGTATTTTGAAGGAAATGAAATCCACATGTTTCTGATCATTTATACTTAAATCATCAAAATATTGCCTTTAAGGGGCTTTGTGTGTCAGGGAACCCATTGAACCTTTTTCTCAGCAGTGCTCACGGCATCCTGGAAAGATAAACAGGAAGTGGTGATCTGTAGGGGGCAGCAGTGCTGACCCCAGGTTGGGCCTCCCCCAAGTGGACCTGGGTGGGGCCTCCGGGTGAGGGGCAGGAAGGTTTGCACCACCCAACATCTGGGTTCCATCCCTGGCCTGTGTCATTGGCTTGATTTCGGACATTGGACACAACCAGTTAACCTCCGGGCCCCCAGTGTCCACTTAAGTCAATGAGAACTGTTAGGGAACTATTCGATTAAGGGAATATCTGGGAGGGAAAATATAAAGATTAAAAGAAACTTAGAGTCATGTCCACCAAACACAATGTGCGGACCTAATATAGACCCTGCTTCAAACAACCTATCCTTTGTCTGACTGTATTTTATTGGATTCTATGTCGTATGTGTGTGTGTACTGAATCTTTGACAATATTGAGAAATTGTCATTAATTTGTTTTTAAATATTTTGGTTATATATATATTTTTAAATATTCCTTATCTTTTAGAAAAACATGCTGAACTGTCTTCCAATAATTTTATATCTTGATATCTGGAAGTTGCTTAAGAATAATTGGGATGGGGGAAGGAGGAAGTGGGTGGAGTGAGATGGAGATAAAATAAGACTGGACATAAATCTGATAGTTTTGAAGGTGGGTGAGGAGTGTCTGGGTCTTCAGTATGTTCTTCTCTTTACTTTTGTGTATGGCTTTAAATTTTTAAGATGTTTAACATGAAAAACTAAAAGTAGAACTTATGCTTCCCTGATAACAGGATGCTATAATGAGGAAATATATTGAACATACAAGATCAACAGATCCCAGTGTATAAAGTTCAGAGTTGTCCCTTGATAAGTCATAAACCCCAATAAAGGCAGATGCAATTTATTTCCATTGAACTATATGAGATTGCAGTCTTTTTTAGGTGAAAAAATAGTTATTGTCAACTTCAAATGGTTCAACCTCAATAGCTCAGATCAACCGTCATTACTGAGCTTTCCAGCTTGCGGCGCCCTGTGTTTAATGAGGGGAACATAGCACCAGCCTCCAGGAACTTAGGGACCAGTGGGTGAGGAAACCAAGATTCTCAAAATAAGTGAGTGGAGCTGGTGCCAGAAGAGCTCAAACAGAGGTTTTAACAATGGAAAGTCACTTTCTGTATGAAGAAAGTGCCCAGGGACATGGGCCTGGAAAGATAGGTCAGGTTTCCATGGGGATGAGATAGAGCTGCTCCCAAGGGTATGGCCTTCTTGGGCAAAGACACAAAAGAAGGCAAGTCTAAAGGATATTCGGTGCTTAACAAATGATGAGTGAATTAATTATATAATACATAAATGGATCTTAGACTCTCTGGAAAGAACTTGAGAAGACTCTTGATTTAGTTTCAGAACCTATTAGCTGAGTGACCTTGAATGTGTTCCTTAAATCTCTAAGTCTCAGTTTCCTCACCTAGAAAGTGGGGGAAAATAAACCTGTCTCACAAGATTCTTATAAGGATTAAATGAGGTGAGGTGACTAGACTTTCCCATGGTAGGTGCAGAAATGCCAAAGCCCAGACACAGACCCAATGCTGAAACTTGATCTAGAACTTGGGATGAGTTCAAGTACAGGGCTAAAAAGATATTGTGGGGCTAGGTTGTGTAGAAATCAGATTCTGGGTACAGGGGAACTTTCTTTTTGGACTATTCAATATTTAAACTGTTTTTTGTTTTATTTTGTTTGTTTTTGTAAAAGCGCATGGGTGTCTCTTTGGAAATGACTTCTACTCCCAAGCCTGCAGTCTGGTGTGCTATACACTAAGGTGTCTCAGCTCAACTAGCCAAGCAGCAGGCAGGTGGCCCAAGTGAGGCCAGCTAGACTCTGCTCCAAAGTGGCTGTGCAAATTTAGGAAAGCCATTTGACCTCTCTGGACATCAGTCCTCTGCCTTGTATTTTGGAGGTGATGACTCCTACCTGCATCTTTCACAGAGCTGCCAGTGGACCTATTGAGAAAGGATACAGAAAAACCTTTGTTCTGTAAAAGCACATCCCTGGGATGTCAAAAAAAAATGACAGAAATCACTTAAGAGTGGTTCCCAGAAACATGATGTTGAGAGGGATCCTGACGCTGAATCTGGATTCTTCGAGAAAGAAGGCTTCTGATTGACTAGCGATGTCTACCCTGGGCATAGAAGCATAGAGGAGTGCCTCGCTTGTCATAGACTTGATATCTGTTCTGTGTCCTCTCAGTTTTTTGTGTGAAATACAGATGTTTTATTTCCCTGTGGGAAGACAAACTCCTTCAGGGAAAGCTGTCTTGCTTCCAGAGCTCATGCAGTGGTGCATGAGGTTGGTAAACTGGTTTAAATGGGATATCTTCTATATGGCATGTTTCCTGGAAAATGGAAAGCTCATCTCTGTTCAGCAGCAAAGAGTTGCCTTGTGCATCCAGTAACTTAACTAGTTCTGAGGGCTGTTACGAGGATTAAGTGAGTTAATAAACATGTATTGCTTAAAAGAAGTCCCCACTCAGAGCAGGAACTAAAAAAATATCAGCTTTAAAAAGATCTTACTGTGTTTGGGGAACTGTTCTTGCAGCTGCCTGGGTGTCTCCTCCAAGAGCTTATGGAACCTAAAGCATGAAGCTCCAGATCAGCCTCTCCTACAGTTTTACGCAGGGTAGTTTATGCCCATTTCCTGAAGCCCCGAGAAGCAGAGTCCCCTCTAAAGTTTTATCAAAGAATCCCTACTTTCTCCAAGACATACCCAGTAAATCTACAGAAATTCCTGCTTTTGTGAACTTTTTTTCTTCTTGCAAAGCTAGATACACAACAAGGGAAAAGTGTAACCTGGAGAAGGAAATTCCTTAAAAATGTCCTAGGGTGTTTCTATACCGCACACCTGAAACACAGCCCAGGCCAAACTGGATTTTACTGGACCATTCATCTATGCAGGTTAAACTTTAGAGAATCATGGGAAGAGGGGGTTTGGGGGAAGCACACTGGGTAGTCTGGTTCTGAGTACTTTCAAGCAAATGGTCAGCTCAGTTATCTGATTGTGTGTGTGTGGCCAGCTGGACCATAGGATGCTACCCAGGCCCAGGGCTAAGCTGAGGACTGTGTCCCTCCTTGAAAGAGAAGCATGGATGCCTATGGGATGACGGTTGACCCAGGAGTGCATAGATAGTCTTTGCCCAGAGTGGATACCAGACAGAGTGGCAGGGACTGTTCACACCGTGACTCTCTCTGACCTCACCTTGTCCTTGGCAGTTTCTTTGTGAGCACTGGACTCGAGGGAGAGATTATCCCTCTAAGGCTCGGTCACCAACTGCCAGCAAACACACTCACCCCAGGTGTAGTGGGAACCCTCATGCTACACATGAGAAAACAGACCCAAGATGAGGGAAGGGCTCACCCACAACACATGGCACTAAGCGGCACAGTGAAGGAAAGAAGAGGGCAGGCCTCACTTAGGGTCTCCTGTGATCAGTGGCACTTAGGGACCCACTGCAGGCCAGGCCCACTCATGGGAACCTAGGCAACATGGTGGACAGTCTTACAGAAACACCTCACCTTTCCTCCAACAGATGCTTGCGTCTCCAAACCAGCAATCTAAAATGTGTGTACATTTCTCATATTTATTAAAGCGAATAGCTTGCAGTGTTTTCATCTTCTCCCCAGACTGTCCTGCCCATGTCCCTATCGAGTGAGGGGGCCTATTGGCTCCCTCCAACACTGTTCCACCAAACCAGCCTCCTTCCTTGTCCAACCAGCCCACTGCTCATGCCAAATAGCATCCTTACTTCAAATGGGCCCCTGGGTAACATGGGGAGAGAGTTGAAATTACAGTCCAGCTAATGGCTGTGCCCTGCTCATCTGGCCCCACCCCTTGAGAGTGAATATCCTTGGGTCTCACCTGATGGGGCATGCTTAGGACCACTTTTCAGACCCCAGCTCGGGGATATGACCCAGACACTTTCATTCTCATCAAATAAAACCAGAAGCTGATCATTTCATTCACAGAAAATCTGCCAACTAATGTTGTTCAAGCCTCTTTTGCCTCTGGTCCCACAATAGGCCTTACTGGATACCCAGTACTGCCGGGTGTGGGTGTTTAGAGGCATGACACATGGCACCATGCTGGTGCCTTAGAGTCATTGTGCCTTTTTGTTTTGATAACAATCTGCTGAGATAAAGTTTACTATACCCACTATGAATAGGTTAACTGAGTCTTGGAGATGTTAAGACACTTGCAAAGTGTCAATTGCCATGAGCAAGTAGCAGAGCCTGGGACTCTGCCAGCCTCCCCTGCCTGAGCGCTTTCACCTCCTCCCTGCAGAGGTGAGACAGGAGCCGCCGGGCCAGCACAGGGGAGGTGGGGGGGGAGAGCAGTAGTGGGGGTAGGAAAGTGGAGGCTTCCAAATTGTCCTTTGTCATATACTAGGCTTTGTCTTCAATACCATTTGGAGGTTCAAAGGAAGCCAGAACACTTCTCCTTTCCTCATCCAAAATGATACACTTTTCCATTGAACTTATATTTCAGAAAAGAGAGAGTAAGAATGAGAGAAAGAAGAGAAGAAAGGGAGAGACAGACCAAAGAGGGCAGAGCCTCAATCTGAGCTTATCTGGGGACATTAGGTTGTGTAATTTAAGGCAGCCCGAAAAGTCTGCTCGCTAGACAATGTCTGTCTCATGGCTTCAGTTCAACAAGTTTAACATAAACCATGGAGTGCTTTAATCTATTTCTTCTTTCCTGTTGTTGTTGTTTTTGGTTCTTTTAAATTTGGGATGGCAAAGCCCAATCCCAGCCCACATCCCAGCTTCAGGTAAAACTGGCACTTATTTAGCTGTTGCTCTGTACTCCCAGGATATTGTGGGTTCCAAGGGCTCAGACAAGTTGGTGAGGGTCAAAGCATAGGGAATGCAAAGGGGCCTCAGCTCAGGCCTGACTTCCAGGGAGAGAACAGTGGGTATATGCTTCCCTTTCTACCCTAATGACACCCACAAGAACGAGGCTTCCGTCTTAGAGTCAATTGCATTCTAAAGGTTCAACTCATAACAACTCTAAAGAACTTACATGAATGAAGTGAAGGGTTTGCAAGAGCAAGAAATAGTTATAGAGCAATAGAGAAAGCTCCCCTCACTGCTCACAGCACCCCGATATTTAAAAACAAAAGGATAATCAGAAGAGAAATGAGGGTTTTATGTCAGATCTGCATGGTACCACACTAGATAACTCCCAATTTTTCAAACTGTCACAGCTGAGTTTATCCTGCTAGATGAAACAGATATATGCAAATAATGCTGCTAATTGGAACATCAAATGCCCTTGCACTTCTCTATTGTTCCCTCACTCTTCCCACCTTGAGCTGTGGTCCACACTGGGCACCTGTGCAGGGCTCCCTCAGGCAGCCAACCTCTCTCTGCTCTCTGCGGTGACTTCCACGTCATAGATGCTTGGCTGGTGTCTGCTGATTACATAAATGGACGAGTGCATCAACCACAGAGTGAGGCCTAGGGATGGTTGACCCAGTTTTTAATTCTGTTTTGTATCCAAAGCCATAGTTACTGTGATGGGATAGATTTTACAAATGATTATACAGCTTTTGACAATTGCATTGTATAAAATTGTATGAAAGATCATGCCCTGGTCTGCTTTCAACCTGCAGGACTCTGGAAAGAGGACTGGGAGTTGACTGTTTTCTTCACTCCATCCATCAGGAAAATTCTCACTGCCTGGGTGTGGTCCTGAGGACAATTTCAGAATCTCTGAGCTCTGCACATTTGCTAATTCTGAGTGTCTGGAGTGCTAACGGTGACAATATCTTTATCATTTGCACTTCTGATGTGGCTGTGGTCTGTGTGGTGGGTTTTCTTTCAAGGATCAGTAGTGGGGTGATAGTCCCTCCACAGGAGAGAGCTCCTTCACAGTGGAGAACAAGGGCTTCCAGAACAAAATGGGGCGAGGAATGAGCCCCGGGCCTGGACCTTGCTGGGGGCCTCCCACAGCTTGGTTGCTGGGACCCAGATCTCACCCTTATCTGGGAAAAGCCAGATTTGTGGGGTAGGGCTTACAACTGAAATGTTCAGGATTACAGATTCTTCCTCCAAATGTCAAGAAACTTACCTAAGAGAAAATGCCAAATCATGTAATTCCAGCTGCTCTCAGGAGTCTGTTCCCAGGAAATGGTGTGCTCTGGTAGCAGAAAACCAAGTTGGAAATGAAAAACAACAAAACCTATAGTCTTCTGCACAATCGATTGCTGAATAATAGATTTCAGCATACCCACTTTAGGGGATTATTTTTTCAATACATCCAATAAGAGAACCCCCCAAAATAAAAGAGAAAGCCAAGGATATGAATTGGTGAGGTTGTGTGGGAAGCTGGCATTGCTGTCTCTTGCCCAAGAGGCTGGTTTCTTACAGGCTCTGCTCAGTGTGCTGTCCTGAGAGAGAGATGAAAGGATCATAAGAATTTCTGTGTGTAGACGTCCCGTGTGCACAGATATTCACACCATGACCGCTGCACAGGACCAGCAAGACCAGTTGCCCAGATTGCCATTGTGAGCCAGGGCTCTGACAATCAGATCAGAGTCCATGCCCAGAGGTCTTGGGTAGTTTCCAAACCTCCAGGGAGGTGCCTTGGAAATCACTCCAAGAGGATCTTTCCTGTGAGGTTCCCCAGTTTTCTGTAGGGAAGATTCTTCCTGGTCAAGAAGAAAGTCCAACAGGCACACGAAAAAATGTTCAACATCACTAATCATTAGAGAAATGCAAATCAAAACTACAATGAGGTACCACCTCACACCGGTCAGAATGGCCATCACCAAAAATGTCTACAAATAATAAATGCTGGAGAGGGTGTGGAAAAAAAAGAACCCTCCTACACTGTTGGTGGGAAATGTAAATTGGTACAAACACTATGGAGAACAGTATGGAGGTTGCTTAAAAAACTAAAAATGAGCTACCATATGATCCAGCAATCCCACTTCTGGACATATATCTGGAGAAAACTCTAATTCATAAAGATACTTGCATCCCAATGTTTATTGCAGCACTGTTTACGATAGCCAAGACATGGAAGCAACCTGACTCTTCATTGAGAGATGAATGGATAAAGAAGACGTGGTACATATATACAATGGAATATAACTCAGCCATAAAAAATAATGAAATAATGCCATTTTAAGCAACATGGATGGACCTAGAGATCATGATACTACATGAAGTAAGAAGACAAATATGATATTGCTTACAAGTGGAATCTAAAAAAAAAACTTATTTATAAAACAGAAATAAACCCACAGACATAGAAACCAAACTTATGGTTACCAAAGGGGAAAAGGCAGGGGGATGGATAAATTAGGAGTTTGGGATTAACATATACACACTACTGTATATAAAGTAGACAACCAACAAGCACCTACTGTACAGCACAGAGAACTATACTCAATATTTTTTAATAACCTATAATGGAAAAAAATATGAAAAAGAATATCTATCTATCTACATCTGAATCACTGCTGTACACCTGAAACCAACACAACCTTGTAAATCAACTATACTTCAATAAAATATAAAGATGCAAGTCCAAACCAAGGACTCTGTCTGATCAGACTCAAAGTAATCATGATTACCCGCAAGGCCTGGACTAAAATTTGAAATCAACATTTAGATTTTAATTAAATCATTTGGGGATTATATGTTATAGGATCTTTCCCAAAATATTTAAAAACTTACAGAGAATTTATAGACATATTTTCCCCTTTCACTGCCTTGGTGTTCTCATCTGTAGAAGCTGAATAATGATCCCTGCTCAACTACTAGAATCTGGGGGAGAGTTAATAGAATTGCCCACTGTCATACAGATAACAGGTGCCATGCTAGGAGTGGGAGCCACAAGATCTTTTTAGGTCCACTACATTCCACCCAAGCCAGTGCTCCACAGTTCAGGAAGCAGCGATTCAAAGGAACAGTCCCTCTCTCTTCTCCAAGGTAGACATCAGAGCAATTGCCCGTAAGGGTATGGGAGGAGTGAGATGGAAAACACTAGTCATTCTATCTCTCTGGCAGAAAAGATGCCCAGTGACAGCCATCCCCTGTGGTCCCAAATCTGTCCACAGCTCAGATGGTTGGTGGGGTGAGGGGAGGAGGACAGGAATGCAGAACTGGCAGAGTAACATGGCTCAGGGAGTGGTGTCAGGACTGGAGGACTGACAGGGCATGGCACCCTGCTCTGGGTCCAGGGCATTGGATCCACCATGCAGCATTTCATTACACTTCCCTGGTTGCTATGTCTTTAGCTTGTTTTTTTGGTATTTTCTAGACCATTTCAAATATTCATCTTGAAACAAAGACAAAACTTTTGATTACTATTTGAGTGAGAGAGACCAGCTTTCCCATCATTTTTAGAACCTGAGTTAAAAACAACAAATTATCTTGAGGACAACTCTCTACTATGCCCACCCCCCAACACATATGTGGGAATTCTAGAATCTTGGGATTATCATCAAATCTGGAGGCTGTCAAATTTTAGCAATAGAATTCATCTAAAAAAGAAAATCATATGTCAAATCCTGATATACAAAACAGTTAAAAGTAGGACTGTTCTGATTAAAGCAGAGACAGAGTTTGATATGTCCAACACCTCACCTCTGCCTCTTCCCCCCAGAAGTGTCCTCTATGACTCTGAGACTCTCTGGCTTCATTCTTTCTTAGATCTCTCTATCTTCTCTCCATCCGCATGGCCAGATATGAAAGATTTCAAGATGGTAAAGACATAATATGGAGGGAGCCTGAATCCCTGAGTCACCACCTGGAAGAAACTTCCCACAAGATCTGTCTAACCCACACTGGATTTTGAGCAAGAAATGAACTTTGGTTAATGTCTGTCTTCTCAACGAGGCAGCAAGTCCTCTGAAGGCAGGAACCTTGTGCTTTTTTTAGTCAGGATAATTCATGCTAGCTTCTGTAACACACAATCCCCCAAGTCTTTGGCTAAACACAATAAGAGAATCACCCCCTACTGCTACCTCCCTATCACATAGAGTCATTGTTTCTTACGTGGATGATTGCAAAGGTCTCCCATGTAGTGTTCTCATCACTGAAGCCACTTGATCCCTTGAATCCATGGCACTCCTCTGCCAGAACCCTCCATAGCTCCCATCTCACTCAGAGCAGAATCCTATGTGGTCTCATTGTCTGGCTTACAGACATCTCTCACTCACTCACTCAGCTTCCACACTACTGGCCTCTTTGCTCTTTCTAAACAAGTCAAAAGAACCTCATCTCAAAAGGCTTTTGTACTTTTTCATCTTCCCGTCTAGAACATTTCTTTGCCAAATACTGTCATAGCACCCATCCTCAGTGCATTCCAGTCTCTGCTGCAGTGTCCTTTGTCAGAGAGGCCTGTGCTGAGCACTCTGTATAAAGGAGCCCTCTTTTCCTCGGCCCTCCTGTCCTCCCCCATCTCCACTCTCCCTTCCATCACAACTCCACGAGGGCAGAGATTTTATCTTGTAGTCATTGCTCTTTGGGACAGTGCAAATAATAGGCGCTCAATAAGTATGTGTTGAATGAAAGAAAAATCAAATGAGGAATGTATAATCATAAAGACATAAGAGCTTCTAAAGACAGAATTGTGGCATAAGACAGCATATAATAAAAAATAAAACCTGTCTTGGAGTAGGGGTCAGTGAGAGCTTCACTGGGATATCTGAGCCTGTGGCCACCATTTTGGCTTCAACAAATAACTTCAAAGAGCTCTAAGACCTCAGGGCATGCAGGATGCTTAGGAGGCATGAACTGCCTGGAGGAGATAGGATTCTGGACCAGCTTTGTCTCCAAGTGGCTGAGTTTGCACAGTGTAGCGACACTTCTTTCCAAGCATTTATATATATTTTTTCCTCATGTGAAAAAGATAAATGTTAAGCAAGGGCTTACCATAGGGCTAGAAAGAGCCTGCTACGTACTCAGGATGAGATGTATTCTTGCTTAGCTCCCCTACGGAGTTTGCACTCCCAGGGAGTCAGGCTCTTTTGTTCCATGGGCCACTACCCTGTTCCTAGTCATGGCTAAGGGCCAGGAGGCAGCCTTGGAATAGATGGGTTGGGCCCATCTGATTTTCTGCCTTGAGAATATGGAGTCAAAAACATGAAAATTGCTGAGTGTATAAGGTTCAGAGGGAGAATTCTGAGGTGGAAGAGAGTATAAAGCAGTTTTTGCTGCTAATTATTATTGAAATCAGTGTCTTCAAGGGATTATGGACAGGTCCCCAAAGGCTCTCAAGAGACTGAGGGAGAACATGTGAGGAAGGGGAAGTTGCACCACTTGTGTTCTCCTGCCACCAGGGCCGGGAGGGGCTTCAAGGGCGTACTTGTGGGTTACCAGACAGCACAGGGTTGACGCGGTTGGGGGGGCTGGCCTGCGTGTGCCACACACAACTCACTGCTGCTTCCACTCCACACTGAGGAGCAAAAGTATGTGCAAATGAGTAAACAGTCATGTCTCTCGGCCCTCCTGTGGGCAGGTCTGGGGAAAACTTGGAAGACCCTCTGGGCATGAGGTCATGGGGAAGAACTTGAGGATGAATGAACGTATTAAATGTAAACTTTACACCCGAGAAAGGCCCTCTGGCCTCTTGGTCAATGTCCTGATTTACCTCTCCTGGAAGGAGCTATACCCAAGGAGATGCAGTGTTCTCTGTTCAGGCCCCGGGTAAGTTGACTTGGAAGAAAGTTCTCTAGGTCTTTCCTCTCACTGGGGGTTTGAGCCCTGAAAGGAGGCAGCACATGGGTCAGGAAGGAAGGAACTAAGATTCCTGCAGTGGTGGACCCCAGAGGGTGAGCTGGGGTCCCAGCAGGCCAAAGGTAAAGGAAGGAGTGAGACAGAGACCAGGGAGGATGGGCAACCATTTTATGATGAAGATGATGATGATATTAATAATGTTAAATACTTAACACATTTCGTCTGCATTCCTGGATGCATGGCTCCAAATTTTGTTCTCTTATTTCTACACTATGTTGCTCTTGTTATAAAGCAAGGAAAAAGGAAGCAGATATGCAGAGAATAATGACAATCATACTAATTCTAGGTAGTGTTTATTGAACTCACCACTCACCACGTGGCAGGTAGTTTTATAAGCAGTTTATATATTAATCCACTTAACAATCCTAGCGTTATCAACCTTCATTTTGCAGGTAAGGAATCTTGGGGGAAAGAAAGGAAGGAAGGAAGGAAGGGAGGGAGGGAGGGAGGAGGGAAGGAAGAAGGGCTTACTCCTGGTCAAACAACTAATAAATTAAGAAGTCAAAATTCAGACCAGGTAGTCTGACTCCTCAGGCCGTGTTCTCAACAGTATGAAACTGTCAGTCAGTATTTTGCTGTTTCGGCCCCACAGTACAGCATTTCTCTGCGATTCAACCTAGTGCCGTGCATCTTTGACCTCAGAGCCTAACTCCATAGACTCCTCCTGCTGAGGCCCACGGCACCCCCTGTTCCAGGGTCTTGTGGCTCCTGATGTTGTGTTTTTCAGGACTTTTTTCTGATACCTCACAAGTACCTGTACAGATAAGAATTTGCAGCTCCAGGCTCAAAAACCAGAAGTATCTCATTTCTCAATATTATTCTAATCAAAGATATTAGACCCTTAATTCCTGATCACTTCATTCGATAGAAAGACACCATTTCAGGCATTTTATACATCTCTTTGCTACTTAACCAACCTCCTCACAGTCAGGCAAAGCCTCTGAGATGTTACACAAAGCAAAGTGTCCCAGGAAGGGGTCTCGTTTCTTCTCTCCATAACGCTTACCGCTAAAATGCCTGTGGTCCGCCTTGACATGGTCCCTTGATGTCTGTTACTTCTGCCGCTCCTGTGTTCCATTGCCAAGGCTGAGGACCACAGGACTTGGCTGTATCCCCACCAGGTGCCCCATGAAGCCATCCCCTTCAAAGTCTTACCAGCTCCAGGCACGGTCAACGAGCAAAGGGGCCACACTGGCCACCTGAGGACCACCGAGTTCTGTCCTCTTTCCGGCCTGAGGGACTGTCTCTGCCTCCCTAGCTGCTTTCTAGGGTCTCCACCTCCCTTAAGGAGCCCCCACCGTGGACACAATCCTCATGACTTGAGCTTTCATAAAACAAAGGAAGAGGAATTACCCCCAGCTTTAAACATGCACAAGCACCCGAAAAAGAAAATACGAAGTGCCCGGTTTGCTTTTGGAAGTGAAGTGCAGTGGGGAGAGAAAAGCTCAAAGAACAGAGTTCAATTCCCATCCCATTCGGGCTCCCAGTAATCTCCTTGTCTGGTGCATGTTTGGGTGGGGTTCTGTTCATTGTGATCAAAATCACGGAACCAAAATGTGGTTTCAGGGACTCTCCCCTTTCTTCTCTGGAACCTTCCTCTCAGCCTCCTCCTTCTGGATCTCTAAGACATACCATGGCCTAATGCTGCCTCTTCCGTTTAGCTGACCTACGCATTCACGTGGCACCTCCCACCTCACGACTGCGTGTTGCAGAAGACAGTCTGCGGGGATCGATGACATATACAATTGCAATTGCTTGTCTGGTCTGGGGCTCCTAGAGGGAAGAGCAGGCTGGGTGTCAGACCCCTTTTTCCTTCTTCGGATTATATCAGAGCATTGTTTCTGCCCCTCAGAATTCCTACAGAATTCCATTTTCTTTGCCCAAAACAGTGAAAAAGCAGGGGTCATCCTCTGGCTCAAGTGTGACTTAAGACATGCCTGGCATCTCCTGTGGTATGGAGGCACAGTGATCTTGCTGGGCTCCTGGCTCCTGGCAACCCCCCAGCCCTGGATGGACTGCACAACACTGAATAACCCTGCTCTGCACTGTCTGACACAGAGGTCATTTCCCTGAAGAATTACCCATGCACAGATGATCAAATAAATCTTTGTCTTACTGCCTGCAGTCGAGAAGCCCCGCAAAGTGTCCCAGGTCGCAGCACAGAGCAGATTAAGGCCAAGAATCATGGGTGGAACGGACGGCTCAGTACAGCTCTCTGGGGCCACACTGATGTACAAGGTGGTTCTTCTGACCAGGCTGGGGCTTTGGGGGACATATCAATCACCAACTCCAGTACCCAGGTGAGCTTCAAGGCAGTGGGCAAAGCGTCAAGTTGGTGGGGAGAGGAGAAATGAGGAAATAAATCAGCTTCTTTCAGTGAAATTAAAGATCTTGCTTTCCTAAAATCCCACTCTCTGGGAAAAGGGCAGAATGAGGGGTGACCCAGTGTCTGTCCCATCCCCCAAGATAGCAGGGGATGCTTCTTGCCTCTTTCCTGATAGAGTGCTATCACAAACTGGGAACCAGATGGCTGCCTTTATATTTCTTTTTTCTTTCTTCTTCTTTTTTTTTTTTTTTTTAACTGCAATACTAAAGCCACCATAAAAAAGCAAAGTTGAACAGAGCTAATAATATAATCATTCAAAACACCTGCAAACAGTGCAGATGGGCAATTTCTGTCTGCAGAATCATCGGTGAAAGACCGCCTCTCCATATGGGCAGTTCCAGAAGCTCAGCGTTGCCCAGGCTCTGTCCCTTACCTTAAGAAAACCTGCACAGAGCATATGCATGCTTTTTATAGTCGAGCTGAAGAATTGGTGGCTGATTATTTATGTCCTTCTGGTATGTCTTGGAGCCGGGCAACCTGTGAAGGGCCTGTCCATTCTGGCTCCCTAGGTGTAGAGGGGCCCAGGGGAGACCAGGGACCCAGGATGCAGCCACGCGCTCAGCCTGGCCACAAACAATGGCTATTGTCTGAGAATGGATCCATCACCATTGCCATCATCTACCTGCTTCCTTGAAATAAACAGTCCTCAAAACCCAAGAGCCCTGCTTTCCATTTCTCACTGAAAGCACAAAATGTGAATTTGTAGAGAAAGAAATTTTACTATGCAAAGCTTCATTTTGTTTTCTGTTGGAGCAGGTTCCTCACTCTGCTGCTCCCGGTTTCTTGCAATGGAACTCAATTCTCAGGAATAAAGTGAGTGACTGGGAGCCTGTGAAGAAGACAGGCCACCCCCTCAACCACAGGGTCAATCCTTAGCAATCAGCCCCTCCCCTCAGCCCCACCTGTTTGACAGGAAAGATGATTTTCCCGAGGCGGCAGAGGCAGGGCTGGTCTCCCCATGTGCAACCGTACATGGAGCGCTGGGGCCCTTCTCACTGCTCCTCCCGACACTGAGTTGGTCCCATGCCTCACAGTGCCAGGTTCCCTGTGGGGGAGCACAGATGGATGGGAGGGTGAACCAGAACTAACGGTGAAGCATGCCTGCCAACCACACAGAGCAGCACAAAGTCTGACTTCTTTCAGGCAAGTTGGGCAATTGCTGAGTGGCCGTGAGTGTCAGGCACTGCACTGGACCCTCACGGGAGCAAGAAATGGACGAGACTGGGTTTCCATCTTCAGAGAGCTCACAGGTCATCAGAGGGGCATGTCTGAATTATATAAGACAGAACCAGTGCCCAAAGAGAAGGTCACACAACCATCACTGGAGGGCTTAGAGGATGGAGAGTTTAAAGCCAGGGTCTAGTTGAGAAAGTCATAGAAGGCTTTCTGAAGAAGACAACATAGGAAATTTTTCTTCCTGAATAGATGTGAATCCATTCACTTACCTCCATCATCAACTCCACCATCAAAGTTCAGAATGCCACTGTCCTCACCTCTTTGGTGGGCTATTCCCATTGGTTCCTTTTTCCCCCTCATTCCTTCTCCCCCAGTCCACTCTGCAGGCCGAGTGATCATTTTATTTTTTATTTTATTTTATTTTATTTTGCGGTACGCGGGCCTCTCACTGTTGTGGCCTCTCCCGTTGCGGAGCACAGGCTCCGGACGCGCAGGCTCAGCGGCCATGGCTCACGGGCCCAGCCGCTCCGCGGCATGTGGGATCTTCCTGGACCGGGGCACGAACCCGTGTCCCCTGCATCGGCAGGTGGACTCTCAACCACTGTGCCACCAAGGAAGCCCCAGGGTGATCATTTTAGACCATAACCTAAGCACGTCAGTCCCATCCCTGGCTTAAAATTTACCAGTATCTTCTCATTACTCAAATCAAATAAATACTCAAATCCTTATTATTGGGCAGCAAGAGATAGAGTAACAGAATCAACTCAAAATGATCCAAACAACAAGAGCATTTATGATCTTCCATAAAAGTCCAGAGGTAAGAAATGTTCAGATTTGGTTAATTTGGTGGTTCAGTAATATCATCAAGGATGTAGCATCCTTCCAGCTTTTCTGTCATCCTTCTCATTGGCTTTTCTCTTGGGGCTGGTCCCCCAGGGATGAAAATGTCTGCAGGAACTCCAGGTATCACACAGCAGTGCCCAAAGCCAGAGGACAGAATGTCCCTTCTTTTGGTCCTTTATAAAGTCCAGGAAAGGTTTCTGAAAGCCTCTCCACCTACTCCTGCCTCTCCACTAGCAGACTCCATTCACATCCCACTGGCCAGAATTGTGGCACCTGCCATCCCTAAAACCAATCAAGGTAAGGAGAATGGTGTTTCCATTGGTTATACTAATGGAGACTCATCTCCTGGAGGGGAGGTAGGGCCCAACGTTCCCTGAATCTCAATGTTGACTCCTACCTCAATGAAATTGTTTCATTAGCAAGAAAGAGGGACATTAGGGGAATGTGACACTTTTGTAGTCAACTGCCAATGTCTATCTGCTTCCAGGACCCATCAGGTATGGCCCCGGGAGTCCCCCAGCCTCATTCTGGCCCACTCTCCCACCGCCTTTCTGTGGTCCAGGAGCTTTCCTTACCTCAGCCACCCCACACACTGAGGTGCCGTGACCCCTGATATTGGCATGGAGGGAAGTCCCCCAAGCTTGTGGGATCATTACCACTGAGGAAATCTGTCCTTTGAAGGTTGGTAGATCTTTGTAAAACCATTTAGGCCCATTTTTTGCTAGCCGTATGTATGTATGTGTACGGATATGTGTATGCAGATATTTAATCACTGGTTCATTTTCTTTCTCTTTTGTTCAGTTGGTTTTTAAGATATTTTAGTGAGGTATAACATATATTGTGACATGCAGGTTCTTAAGCATATAATTTGATGAATTTTGACAAATGCATACACCCACATAACCCACATTCCCATGAAGATATAGAATATTTCCATCAATCTAGAAAAACCCTTCGTGTATCCTTTCAGCCAATGCTCTCCACTGTCTCCCCAGACAGTAACGTGTATGATTTCTTTCATCATAAGCTAGTTTTGCCTCTTTTAAAACATCATTTTAAAAAATCATATAGTATGCATTATTTTATGTCTGGCTTTTTTCACTCAAAATAATTTTTTGTCGGGATTTATCTGTGTTACTGGTTTATCAGTAGTTCATTCTTTTCCTTGCTAGGTAAAGTTGTATTGTATGAATATAGACAATTTGTTTATCCATTTCTCTCAATAGATATTTATGTTGTTTCAGTTTGGGGCTATTATAGGTATTTCTACTATAAACATTGGTGTACAACTCTTTGGATGAATATCTCAGAGTGGAATTGCTTAGTCCCGTGATATGCACATGATTAACTTTATAAGAAACTGCCAAAGAGTTTTCTAAAGTGGTTTATCATCGTTTTACATTCCACCAGCAATGTATGAGCGTGCTGGTTGTTCCACATCCTCGCCAGCATCTGGTGTTTTGGGAACTTTAATTTTAGCCATTCTGCTGTGTATGAAATGGTATTTCATTGTTTTGTTGATTTGCATTTCATCAGAGATACTAACATTGAGCACTTTTTCATGTAATTATTGACATTTATGTCTTCCTATTTGACATGTCTGTTCAAACCTTTTGCCTTTTTAAAAATTAGGCTGTCTTCTTATATAATAATAGTTGTAAGAGTTAATTGTGCATTCCTCACACAGTCCTATCATCTGTCTATCTATCATCTATTTATAGATATAGATATAGATATATAGTGAAGATTTTCTCCCATTTTGAGTCAGTTTTCAGAGTCTTTTTTTTTTTCTAGAAAATGGTTTTTCAAATTTAGAGCCATAAAATTTCCAAGTATTTTCTATTTTTTACATCTCTACAATATCTGTAGTTGTGGCTCCTCTTTCAGGCCTAAAATTATTTGTACTTGATCTTTTTTTGCTTTGCTCAGTCTTGCCGGAGGTTTGTCTATTTTTATAGTCTTTTCAAAAAAACAGATAAGATTTGATTCCGTTTATCATTTCTTTGTTTTCTGTTTCATTAATCTTTTCTCTTACCTTTATTGCTTCTTTTTCTGTAATCTTTGATTTACTCTACTGTTCATTTTTTTTTTAACTCTTTCAGTATGGTGCTTACCTCATAATGTTCCAGGCTTCCTTCTCTAACAGAAATCTTTAAGAGTATATATTTTGCTCTGGCTTAGTATGTAGCATTTTCACTTTTGTTCAACTTTAAATATTGTCAAATTGTTATTTTTTTGACTCATGAGTTATTTAGAAACATGTATTTTCCCCCTAAAACTGTTTTTTAACTTATTTTTGTTACTGATTATTAAACTGATTGCCTTAGAGTCAGAGAATGTTGCTTCTATGATATTAACACTTTGGCATCTTCTGGGACAAACTTCATGAACTGGAATATTGTCATTTTGGTTAGTATTTCATGTATGCTTGAAAATAATATGTGTTCTATTTTTGTTGGTTTTAGGGTTCTCTGTATATATGACCATGAACATATCAGCTTTGTTTAAATGCCCTATATCCTTAATATGTTTTGTTGTTTTCTCTGCAATTATTGGCAGTTGCATTAAATAGCTTACTATGATTGTATATTTATCAACCTCTTATAAATAATCTTTTGCATATTTATTTTGTATTGTTTAGAGCAGTTTCTAGGATATGTCAGCTTCCCAGCCATGGAAGATCTTGGGGACTTTTTACCCATGGGAAGTTGAGTTTGAGGGCAACCCCTCTTGATGGAGGTGGGTCAGCCTGATACCAGCTGGATGCCTAAATAGGCAACCAGGAATAACTTCTGTGATCAGTCATTAGATCAGCTTTCTGATCTCTATGTATCGTTTGCATTTAAATATACACTTAGCCATGTGGTAATATGATTGATAGTTCTCTGGCTAGCTCAATGCCTGTTACATAATGGCTTTAAGTCTATATATATATATATATATATATATATATATATAAGTTTAAGTCTCTCTCTCTCTCTCTCTATGTATATATATATATATATATACATATATATGTATATATATATAT
>NW_006798798.1:2017288-2018207 GCF_000442215.2 Lipotes vexillifer | reverse complement strand
TATATATATATATATATGTATATATATATATGTGTATATATATATATATATATATATATATATATATATATATACAGAGAGAGAGAGAGAATAGAGAATGAAGAATAAATGGATTAATGGGTCTTAAATGCAGAAGACGGTATCCATAGGCATAGAGAACACTGGCATTGATTGCAACCTGGAGCTCAGTCATTTGAGAGTTCAGTGTCGACTGTGCATCTGACAGCAGCCCTTTTTTTTTGTGGGGGGGATGTCTTCTCTTATTCTCAGGGCATATGGTTTTCATTCAGCTGACCTCATCTCTCTCATCTCTTCCCTCTAGTAATGGATGCAGAACATAGTCCTGTGCGACAACACCATCCCCCTGGCTGGTGGTGTTGTTGCAGGAAGGGCACAGGACACAAACCAGGCCAAGGTGACTTAAAACTAGCCTTTTGTTGAAGTTAATGTGAAAGACATTCTTCCAGTTGGGTTTGATAGACTTGGAGCATATCATTCTGCACTTGACAGAGGTCACCACAGGAGGAAATCTGCCTGAGAGTAAAGCCCGCAGGGAAGAAAGCAGAACTGAGGAGCAACAGGCATTGGGTCCTAGTGAATTTGCTGATGACTCTGCCTGAGGGCATCCTTGGAACTTCCCAGTGGAATGAACAAATAGGTTCCCTTTTCTTCGAGGTGAGTTTGAGTTATGGTCTATTTATGAAAAAGCCCTGATGAATACAAGGCTAGCTCCCCAGGGGGATATAGCACACAGGGGTCTCCTTTCTTTTTTTTGTTTGTTTTTTTGGGGGTTTTTTTTTTTTGTGGTACGCGGGCCTCTCACTGTTGTGGCCTCTCCCGTTGCGGAGCACAGGCTCCGGACGCGCAGGCTCAGCGGCCATGGCTCACGGGCCCAGCCGCTCCGCGGCACGTGGGATCC
>NW_006798798.1:1986011-2017143 GCF_000442215.2 Lipotes vexillifer | reverse complement strand
GGGCACGAATCCGTGTCCCCTGCATCGGCAGGCGGACTCTCAACCACTGCGCCACAAGGGAAGCCCTAGGGGTCTCCTTTCTTAAAGGCTGGAAGGCCTGTGCTCCCACTTGTCTCCATCCCCATCCTAGCTGCTGGGACACAGTGCTTGGCCTGTTTTAGTTAAAACCATTATTCCTAAATGTGGCCCCAGACTCACATTTGCCAACTACAGAGGTGTGACCTGGACACGTTTGTACTTCCTTGATCAATTCTACAAAACTCTGTGGAGTCCCCATTCTATTTCTGACCCCAGGCAAAATGCAGAGGAGTGGGGAGGGGAGCTAGATAAGAAATGGTTCCCTTCCCTGGAGGCTTAAAGTTTGCTAGAAGTATGATCATCTAAACTACTGAAACCACACTATATTCTAAATTCATTAAAAAGCCAGCTGGTTAAGGGGGCCCAGAGAGGACTACTGAATGAATGTAGATCATCCTCTTAGCAGATGGCTTATTCCTTCAGTATTTCCAGTTCCCAAACATGAATAGGGCTTTCATTGTCAGCCCCGTGACTCTGCCTGCAGGCTCTTGCTGGTCGCAGAGCACAGTGGCTCCTCAGACAGGCCTGATGTACTGGGCAAGGTGTGTGCCACCTGTCTTTCAAAGGACAAGTTGTAGTTGAGGATATATCAACACCCCAGATTCCTTGACCCTCAGATGGGACAACCCTGAGGTGTGTTTCACAGTTTTCTGGAGTCCCCAGTTGCCCACTGACTTATCGTACACATTGACACACTGCATTGCCTTCCTTCCCTTCCCAGTTTCACTTCCTCTTTCCCCTGCTGGTGCTTCCCAGGATCAACTCCCATATAAGTGACTTGCACTTAAATCCTTGTTTCAAGGTCGGCTTTTGGAGAAACCCAACCTGCTTTTGGCATCACACAATTCCTTTGCTTATGACCATTCATTTTTTAGCAATATATTTCCTTACCCTGGGACTACCTCTCCTTTGGTTCCTTGGAAAGTGTGGCATGGTTCTCAAATTTATGAATAGCTTCTGCTCCTCTCTCCCCTTCTACTTGTTGTTTGGCTGCCTTGGATCAGTGGGAAAACAGAAGTGTGAAATCACTGAGCACATGATCCCCACAACAAAAGCAGGTCGTTTGGGTTCCCCTTTCATATCTGCCCCACCACAAACCCTGATAATATTAGTTGCTAGGATCTTTGACATTCATTCCTTTTTCTTACTAACGTTTAAATTGCAAAAATGATTAGTACATTATAAAAAATTTAACAACTACATATAAGCAAAGGAAGAAAAAGTTTTCTAAAACCAGCAATAATGAAATGGATGGTGGAAGGTGGAATGCATTCTGCCCTTAGATCAAGATAAGAAAAATGAAGAAAAAAATAAGACAAGACTCTTGCCAATTCTCCACAACATACTCTACCCAGGTCTTAGCCAGGGAAATTAGCTTAAAAAAAGAAAAGATAAGCACTAACATTGGAAAGGAGGAGGCATAACTGCTTCTATTTGCATATAGAAACCCTTAAGGAATAACACATGCACACATACATACACACACAAACCTATTAGGACTGATAAATGAGTTCAGCAAAGTTGTAGGATATAGGATCAATATATAAAAACCAATTTAATTTCTATACTAGCAATAAACAATCTGAAAAAGAAATTAAGAAAACAATTCCATTTGCAATAAAATCAGAAAGAATAAAATACTTAGAAATA
Source organism: Lipotes vexillifer (assembly GCF_000442215.2). Lineage (NCBI taxonomy): Eukaryota > Metazoa > Chordata > Mammalia > Artiodactyla > Lipotidae > Lipotes > Lipotes vexillifer. The sequence continues at coordinate 2,015,415 of NW_006798798.1, read as the reverse complement.
AATTGAACAAAAAAGTACAAAACTTGTTTAATGAAAAGTACAAAACGTTGTTGAAAAAAATCAAAGAATATCTAAATAATGGAAAGATATCCTATGGTCATGGATAGGAAAACTTAACGTTGTTAATTAAGATGGGAATACTGTCCAAATTTATCTTCAGATTCAACATAATCCCTATCAAAATCCAGCCACATTTTGGAGAAATCACAGAAATTTATGATCTGGAATAATCACAAAATTCATATGGAAATGCAAGGTCCCAGAATAGCCAACATAATCTTAGAAAAGAACTCACACATCTCATAACTTACTACAGAATTACATATTTCATAACTTACTACAAAGTGTGCTAATCAAGACAGTGTGGTAGTGGAATAAAGAATAAAATTGAGAGTCCAGTAAACAAATCCTTGCATATAAATGCAAGGATCAATTGAGTTTTGACAAGGGTGCCAAGATCATTCAATGGAGAAAGAATTATCTTTTCAACAAATGGTCCTGGGACAACTCTATACCCAAATGCAGAAGAATGAAGTTGGACCCCTACCTCACACTATACACAAAAATTAACTCAATATTGGTAATAAATTTAAATGTAAGAGCTAAAACTATAAAATTCTTAGAAGAAAACATGGAATAATTTTTGTAATTTGTCTTAGGAAATGCTCTTTTAGATGCAACACCAAAATCAAAAGGGACAAAAGAAAAAAATAAACTGAATTTTGTCAAAATTAAAAATTTCTGTGTTGCAAATCAAGAAAGTAAAAAGACAACCTACAGAATGAGAAAAAAATATTTGAAAATCATATATCTCATAAAGGACTTATAGCAAGAATATATAAAGAATTCATACATCTTAATAAAAAGATGAATAACCCAATTAAAAATTGGACACATTGTCTGAATAAACAATTCCCTAAAGAAGATATACAAATGTCCAATAAGCACATGTAAAGATGTTCAACATCATTAGACTTTAAGGAAGTATTATATAAACTGAAACTCTAAGATACCACTTTACATATACCACAATGGCTATATTTAAAAAGAGACAATAGCAAGTGTTGATGAGAATGTGAAGAAATTGAAACCCTCATGCATTTCTGGTGTGAATGGAAAATGGTGCAGCCATTTTACAAAATAGTTTGGAAGTCCTCAAGAAATTAAACATGGAATTATCATGTGACCCCACAATTTACTCCTAGGTATATACCCAAGAATTAAAAATGTAGGGTTCCAACACAAACTTGTACACAAACAAATATTCATAGCTGTATTATTCATAATAGCCACAAAATTGAAACAATCAAATGATGAATGAAGAAATAAAATGTGGTATATAAATAAAATGTAATATTATAATTCAGCAATAAAAAAAGGAATGAATTACTTGATACATGCTGCAACATGGCTGAACCTTAGTTAGAAACATTATACTAAGTGAAAGAAGTCAATCACAAAAGGCCACATCTTGTATGATTTCATTGATATGAAATGTTCAGAACAGGCAAAACTATAGGAACAGAAAGTAAGTTAGTGGTTCACATTCCCAGGAGCTGTAGTAAAGTGTAATAGGGAATGACTATATTGCAGGATTTCTTTTGGGGGTGAAGAACATGTTCTAAAATTAGATTGTGATGGTAAGTGTACAACTGTGAAAATGTACTAAAAACTGAATTGAACAACATAAATGGGGGAATTGTATGATATGTGAAGTCTATCTCAATAAAGCTGTTTTTGACAATTCCCACTTCCCAGAAAAAACCACTACTGATATATTTAGTAAAAATAACTTTCAACATACAAATATATATAAACAAAAATGTCATACTGTACATAGCTATTTGTAAAGTTCTTTCTTTGGAGTAGTATTGCATAACCATCTGTGTCATGAAGTATTCTTTTACAATTTATTTTTTTAAGCTGTGTATTAATTTTATATGTACGTTCTATAATTTGTCTAAACAATCTTGGCTAAAGGTTTATGTTGCTTCTAATTTGTTGCTATTGTAAACAACGCTGTACCGAGTATCTTTTGGCTAACTGGGTCAATGAGTAGGCATATTTTGATGACATGAAATACAAATTCCCTGATAACCTTGAAGAATACATCAGTTCATTCTCCCAATGGCAATTCAATGGAGTGCCCATTTTCCCATACCCTCATTACAGTAGATGTTAACCGTTTTAAAAGTTTTACCAATTTTATATGTGTTATTCTTTCTGATGATGAATAATTACCCACGCATCTCAAGTTGAGTTTGCCTAACGCAAAGAAGCAAAAGAAAAATAAAGTATTGGATACATGACGAAAGTAACTTGCTTGACTATTTTTTCAGTAATTCATTTGACTGACTTACCCCATGTAGTTACTGGCTCTGGTCAGAGCATCCTAAGGGAAGGTGAGAGCATCCTGCATACCCACCACATCCCGAGGCTGCCAGCACATAAGGCTTAGCTGGCCAGGCCGAATGACCTGCCCCCAAACCTCATGCATTATGTTTTGAAGATCTAGGGACAAGGACCCATGAATTTTTCTACACACATGATTTTGCCTCCCAGATTAATGAACTTCTAGAGAGTGGGGGCCATGAATCATCTTTTGATTCATAAACCCAACCAAACAATACCTGACATAGAAATGTACACACAAAAATAAATATTTTCTGAATGCAATGTAGTATCCTGGATTGAATACTGGAATAGAAAAAGGACGCTAGTGGGAAAACTGGTGAAATCCAAATAAAGTTTGGATTAGTTAATAATACTTCACCAATGTTTTTACAAATCTACCATATGCTTATATAAAATATATAAGCATTAAGGGAAACTGGGTAAAAGGTATTTAGGACTCTCTTTGCAAATTTTCTATAAATCTAAAATTACTCCAAATTTTTGAAAATAAAATTCAAAAGTAAAAAAATGAAAACAATAAGTGTTTTATTCATAAATGCCAACCATTTATTCATTCATTTATTCACCTATCAAATGAGGTCAGCTAATTATCAGATTAAGGAAGGAAAGAGTTGGTAGGACAATTAGATAACCCAGTACACTAATTTTTAACTTTTTTGCTCCTCCAACCTGCCAGAAGGGTGCAACATATTCCCATCAGTAACAGGGGCTCATTTGGACACATGCAATTTAAAAGCACCCCCGCCCTGACCCTGTGACTGTACTACACATCTTAGAGGTTAGAGAAGAAAAGTCTACAGCCTTTATTTAGAATTCCTGAGTTAGTCCAAAATGTTCATTTATTGATGGGAAAATGGAACTCACAGAGGGAACAGAATTGTCTTCATTCTTTTCCCAATCATTATTTTTAAGTGACCTTAAAGAAGTATTTACTCACCATGTGTATGCCAGTGTCTTTCTTCCAACTTGTATGTTGACACCTTAAGAGTCCAAAGGACCCCAGGGGGCTTTTGGCATGCTTTTGGCTCTTTTCTCCTGGGTAGATCCATTCAGAAGGAGGCTTGGTTCTACCACTTCTTGTTTGTCTAACAAGGCCACTCTGAGTAATTCTTGGAGAGCTTGTTTCCTAATTGGAGATTACAGCTTTTAACAATGTTTTCTGAAAGAGAACGAAGAGGGTCTTTGAGGCTCTGCAGTGGCTGCCTGCCATGCCGTTGTGTTATTGCTAAGTATCCTTCTGCCCTCTCGAAGTCTTCTGAATTTTTCTAAAGAGCAACAATAATTTGAATAATTACAAAACTGAAAATACTTTCTTTTCTGTGTATTCTGTTTTCCTCCAAGCAAGAGCTGTGCTTTCATCTAGTACATAAAAGAGCAATAGTTCTCTTATGAACTAAGACACATGGAATATCTAATTAACATTAAAATATTGTCTCTCATCATCAGCTTCATTTGCACTGGATGTGTCAGTTCTCGAGAAAGCAGTGCAGAGGCAATGACCTAATCTCACTTAAAAAAAAAAAAAGCAGGCAAATTAAAGTAAAAAAGACAATGTGTTTTACTTATTGGACAGTGGCTCTAGAAGCCCACTGCCTGTGGACGGCTTCCCTGCTCCAAGGCCCTGAACACTTTCTGACACCCAACCCCATCTTGAATATGTCTACTACCATTCCTTTGTGTTTCTATTATCTCTGGATCTCTACAGAAGGACCTGCCAACCCCAGGGTGTCTAGGGCCATTATATGAAGCTGCATAACTCAAGCCAGTTGCACAAAAACTTAGGACCTCATTAGGACAAAACCTTTGTAACTGCCATGTTCAGCTTCATGGAGACTCCAAATACGTAGTCCCTAGTGAGCTAACAGGAGTCACAAAAGACTAAATAAATGGGTTTTAACAGCCTCCCAGAAATGGATTAGAATGTCTCAGTGAATATTTTATCACCAAGAGAGGTCCAGAAGAGTCTGCAATGGATTCCCTTAATAAGTAAGAAGATCTTTAAGATTTTGGGACTCTAAGGGATCAGGAGATGTTGCATTCTCCATGAACACGTGATTCCCATGGATGCAAACCTGCTGAGTGGCATCCATGTTCTTCCTGTGTGTCTCTCTGTTGCCCTCAAAAATCAATGATGTTCTATTTACATCACCTCTGGTTGGCCCTCTAGCTGACCACAAACACATTAGCAGACCCAGCTAAGATCCACTAAGCAAAACCATGCAGCTGAGCCGTAAACTCATGAGAAATTACAAAGAGTTGTTTTTTTAACCACTTAATTTTGGAGTGGTAACACCTCAAAAGCAAATGAATATGGAAATCAGTATCTAAGAATGGGGCCCTGCTCTGACAAAACCCTGAAATATGTAGCATCAGTTTTGGAACTGGGTAGAGAGTAAATCTGGAAAGGCAACAGTGAAACTCGTAACAAAAGCAGGAAAGTGGCAACTTATGTTATTAAATGGCCAAACAACTGTTAAAAACTGATTCTTGTAGTAACATGGGAGAAAAATATTGACTTGTTTTTGACATTGGAAAAATGATTTGCAGCAAGATTTTTGAAAGTGTTAGCTGAGTACACCTAGTTGTATATGGTAAAATCGTAAACAAGAGACAAGAGTTAAAGTAAACACTAGCTAATTTGCAATCAGAACTTAGACAGAATATAGAAGGGCAAGAACTTTCAGGATTAGAAAATGAAATTTTTTTTTTCTCTTCAGACTCTCCAATTGGCTAAAGATTCTCAAAATAAAATGAGGAGGTTCTAGTTCTGGATAAGATGGAGTAAGTACACCCTATCCTCCTTCTTCCACTGACTGCAAATGTAAAATCTATACAAAATGCACAAAGCAGCTTTTTCATGACTCTGAAAGTAAATAGTATTATGCATATTGGGAAATAAGGCTAGTGTTCGAAGTACCATCAAATTGGTGGTGAATGGGACCATAACAAAAGGTCCACCTTTTGTGTCACTGGAGTTCCAGAAGAAGAGAAAGAAGGAAGTGCTGAAAAAGTATTAGGAGAAATTAATGACTGAAAAACTCCCAAACTTGGCAACAAACATAAACCTACAGATTCAAAATGCTAAGTAAATTCCAAATAGGATAAACCCAAAGAAATCCATGCCAAGCAAAGCATATTATAATTCACCATCTGAAATTAAAGACAGAGAAAAAGTGCTGAAGGCAGTTAGAGAAAAACAGTGCATTGCCTATAGAGGAAAAAAACTCAAATTATAGCAGATTTATTATCAGAAACCATGAAGGTCAGAAGGAAGAGGCACAATATTTTTCAAGAACTGAAATAAAATAATTGTTAACCCAGAATTCTATATCTAGTGAAAATATCTTTTAGGAATGAAGAGGGAATAAAGCATTATCAAATGAAGGAAAACTAAGAGAATTTGTTGCCATCAAACTTACACTGAAAGAATGGCTAAGGAAGTTCTTTAAAAAGAAAGGAGATAATAAAAGAAAGACTCTTGAAATATTGGGAAGGAAGAAAGAAGATGATAAGGGCAAAAGTATAGGTCAACAAAATAAAATTTACTTCTCTTGTGTTCTCTAAATAATGTTTTATCACTGAAGGAAAAAAAATACAGTCTAACATGATCTTCAATATATACAGAGAGAACATTTAAGATAATTATATTATAAATGGAGAAGGTAAAGGGATGTAAAAGGAGGTAAAATTTTCCACACTTCATTTGAAATGGTAAAATGTAGACACCAGTAGACTTGGATATGTACATAACCAAGCACTACTACTAAAAAGGCTGATCAAAGATACACTCAACAGAGGAGTGGCCAAGATGTCAGAGTAGGAAGACCCTGAGCTCACCTCTTCCCATGGGCACACCAAAACTACAACTACTTACAAAGAAATTATTGATAAGAAAAACTGAAAGACTAGCAAAAAAAAAATAAAAATCTACAGCTAAAGATATAAAGAAGGAACCACAGTGAGATGGTAGGAGGGGTGGAGATGTGGTGTAGTCAAGACCCACACCCCTAGGTGGGTGACCCACAAAGAGGAAGAAATTGCAATAATTATGATAATTACAAAGGTTCTCCCTGAGAAGCAAGGGGCCCAAGCCCCACATAGAGGTCCTCAGCCCAGGGGTCCTGAAGTGGGAAGACAAGCCCCCAGAACATTTGGTTTTGAAGGCCAGTGGGCCTACTTTCCAGAGTCCCAGAAGGCTGTGGGAAACAGAGGTTTCACTCTTAAAAGGCACACACAAAATCTCACATGATCCAGAACCCAGGGCAAAAGCAGTAATTGGAAAGGAGCCTGGGTCAGCCCCACCTGCTAATCTGCTCCTGCTAAACTGGAGCTCATGCTAGGGACATAGACACTGGCAGCAGCTAATCTTGGGAGCTCCTTCTACCATGTGGACACTGGTGCTGGAAACACCATTCTGGAATCCTCCTTCTAGCTTATTAGCTTGAGAACCAGTCCTGCCCACCAACCTGTCAGTACCAGTCCTGGGATGCCTCAGGCCAAGCAACTAGCTGGTCGGTGAAACAGTTCCCCTCCTGGAAACCCACGAGGAGGCTGGCTTCCTTAAGATCCTCTGAGCCCAAAGCCACTCTGGGACCTTGCCCTGTCCACCAGAGGGCCCAGAACATGGCCCCACACATCAGTACACTGGCACTAGCCCCAGGAGCCCTTGGGCCCTGCAACCAGAAACCCTGGGACACAGATTCACCCAGCAGGAGGCAGGCACCAGCTCCAGGATCCTCTGTGCCCAGCCCTACACACTGGTGGGCCAACACCAGCTTCAGGAACCCCAGGGCCTGCAGCTAAAGAATTCAGGACTCAGCTTTGCCCACTAGTGGGTGAGCACCAGCTCCAGTACCATGGCATCCCCTCAACCTTCCATGTAAGGATGCAACCCACCCACAAGCAGGTTAGCACCAACCCCAAGGATCACCCAGCCTGGCCCACCAACAGACCAACAACAGCTCTGGCACACCTTGAGCCCCTCAGCCAGCTGCCCCAGGATTCAGCCCCACACACTAGTGGGCTGACACCAGCTCCACCAGGACCCCCAGAGCCCTGTAGCCAGAGACCTCAGGACCTGCCTTCAACCACCAGAAGGCCAACGTCAGTCCTGGGATGCCCCTGGGCCCCAGCCCAACCCACCATCAGGCAAACACCAGCTCTAAGACTCTGGATTCCTCAGTGAACTGACCTGGGATCCAGCCCGACTGACCAGTAATCCAACACCAGCTTTGGGCTACCTCCGATCCCACAGACAGGTGTGTAAGGAACTAGCTCTGCCCACCAGCATGTCAACACTAGATTTGGGATGCCCAGCCTTACAACTACCTACCCTAAAACATGGCTCCACCCATAAGTGGGCCAGCTCCAGCCCTGGGGCTCCCAGAGTTATGTGGCAAGCTACTCCATGACCCTGCCCTGCCTACCAGCAGCCAGCAACCTCCACACAAGGCAGGGCCTGGAAACCAGACAGACAAGGGGCCAGCCACACCTACTAGACCACCCACAGTAGTCAACCCACTAAAAGAGAAGGACCCATGCAGCCCACATGGGAGAACCCCCTAGAGAGTATGGGGGTGGTGCTTCTGGGACACATAGTACATCTTCAAAAAGCCACTTCTCCAAGGTTGAGAAACTTAACCAACCTACCAAATACATAGAAATAAAATAAGTCAATTAGGCAAATTGAGGTGACAGAGGAATATGTTCCAAATGAAGGAATATGATAAAATCCCCCCCCAAAAGAAACTAACTAAAGATGAGATAAGCAATCTACCCAATAAAGAATTCAAGGTAATGACCTTAAAGATGTTCAAAAACTTGGGAGAAGATTGGACTAACAGGATGAGAAGTTAGAAGTTTTAAACTAAGAGTCAGAAAATATAAAGAAGAACCAAACAGATGAAAATTACAATAACTGAAATAAAAAATAGACTAAAAGAAATCAACAGTAGATTAGATGATATAGAAGAACACATCAGTGAACTGGAAGATAGAGTAGTGGAAACCACTGAAGCTGAACAGAAAAAAAGGAAAATAATAAAAAGAAATGACAGTTTAAGAGACCTCTGTAACAATATCAAGCATACTAACATTCATATGTTAGTATGTGAGAGAGAAGGGGAAGAGAGAGAGAAGGGGGCAGAGAACATATTCTCTGCCTATGTATTTGAAAACATGATAGCTGAAAGCTTCCCTAATGTGGGAAAGAAGCAGATATCCATAGCCAGGAAAGACAGAGAGTCCCAAACAGAATCAACCCAAAGAGGGCCACACCAAGACAAATTGTAATTAAAATGGCAAAAATTAAAGATAAAAAGAAAACATTTAAAGCTGCAAGGGAAACAAGTTTCAATAAGTTACATACAAGGGAACTCCCATGAGTCTATTAGTTGACTTTCCAGCAGACACTTTGCATGCCAGAAGAGAGTGGTGTGATAAAGTTAAGGTGATGAAAAGGAAAAACCTACAACCAAGAATATTCTACCCAGCAAGGCTTTCATTCATATTTGATGGAGAGATCAAAAGTTTTATAGACAAGCAAAAACTAAGAGTTCAGCACCACCAAACCAGCTTTAGAAGTGTTAAAGGGACTTCTCTAAGTGAAAATGTCTACAACTAGAAATATAAAAATTACAGAGGAAAAAAATCTCAGTGGTAACTATAAATGTACAGTAAAGACAGTAAATCAACCAGGTATAAAGCTATTAGGAAGGTTAAAAGAAGTAGTAAAAGCATCTATATCTACAATAAGTACTTAAAGAATACACAAATCAAAACTATATAAAATATGATGTTAAAAATAGTAAACTTCGGTGCGGATTGAGTAAAAATAGAGTTGTTACAATGCATTCGACTTTAAGAGAGAAAAGAAATCAATGAAATCAGAAAGTAAAAAGAATCAAAACTGACACGACAGAAATATAAAGGATCATAAGAGATTACTACAAACAATTATATGTCAATAAAATGAACAATCTAGAAAAAATTGATAAATTCATAGAAAAGTACAATCTCTCAAAACTGAACCAGGAAGAAATAGAAAATATGAACAGGCCATTTACCAGTATGAAATTGAATCATTAATAACAACAGCAACAACAACAAAACCTCCCCAAAACAAAAGTCCAGGACCAGATGGCTTCACAGTTGAATTCTGCCAAACATTTAGAGAAGAGTTAACACCTACCCTTCTCAAACTATTCCAAAATAGTGCAGAGGAAGGAATGCTTCCAGAGTCATTCTATGAGGTCAGCATCTTCCTGATACCAAAATCACACACAAAAACTTACAGGCCAATATCACTGAGGAACATAGATGCAAAAATCCTCAACAAAATACCAGCAAACCAAATTCAACAATACATTATAAGGATTATACAACATGATCAAGTAAGATTTATCCCAGGGACGCAAGGATGGTCCAATATCCACAAAGCAATTAGTATGATATACCACATTAACACATTGAAGAATAAAAATCACATGATCATCTCAAAAGATACAGAAAAACCTTTTGACAAAATTCAACATCTATGTATAATGATAATAAAAAAACCCTTCAAAGAAGTTGCTATAGAGGTAACATGCCTGAACATAATAAAGGTCATATATAACAAGCCCACAGCTAACATCATACTTAATGGTGAAAAGCTGAATGCATTTCCTCTAAGATCAGGAACAAGACATGGATGTCCATTCTTGCCACTTTTATTCAACATAGTATTGGATTTCCTAGCCACAGTAATCAAACAAGAAAAAGAAAATCATATTGGAAAGGAAGAAACAAAACTGACAGTTTGCAGATGACATGATATTATACATAAAAAATCCTAAAGATGCCACCAAAAAACTACTAGAACTCATCAATGAATTTGGTAAAGTTTCAGGATACAAAGTTAATATATAGAAATCTGTTGCATTTCTATACACTAACAATGAAATATCACAAAGAGAAATTAAGGAAACTACACCATTTACGACCACATCAAAAAGAATAAAATGAATATATATATAAATATATATATATATATACACACACACACATAAATATATAATGAAATATTATTCAGCCATAAAAAGAATAAAATCTTACCAATTGTGACAACATAAATCATCATAGAGATTTTATGCTCAGCGAAATAAGTCAGCCCTAGAAAGGGGAATACTGTATGATTTCACTCATACATGGAATCTAAAAAACAAAACAACTGAAAAAGTATAATGAAACAGAAAGATAGTTGTAGATACAGAGAACAAACAGGTGGTTGCCAGAGGGAGAGGGGTGGTCATGGAAAGCAATAGTTGAGAGACATTAAGAGGCACAAACATATCATTGCAAAATAAATCAGACACAAGTATGAAATCCAGAGCATGAAGACTATAATCAACAAATACATAATATCTTTGTATGGTGAAATATTCTAACTAGGTTAATTGCGGTGATCATTTTGAAATGTGTAGAAATATTCAATCACTATATTGTATAATAGGAGCTAGCATGGTGTTGTAGGAAAATTGTACTTCAAAAACAAATAAAGAAACAAAAATAAATCGGGCTTCCCTGGTGGTACAGTGGTTGAGAGTCTGCCTGCCGATGCAGTGGACACGGGTTCGTGCCCCGGTCCGGGAAGATCCCACATGCCGCGAAGTGGCTGGGCCCATGAGCCATGGCCGCCTCTGCAACAGAAGAGACCACAACAGTGAGAGGCCCGTGTACCGCAAAAAAAAAAAAAGGAAAAAAGAAAAAGAAACTCATAGATAAAGAGATCTGACAGGTGGTTACCAGAGGTGGGTGAAAGAGGGAAGAAGAATTGGATGAAGGCAGTCTAAAGGTACAGACTTCGAATTATAAGATAAATAAATACTAAGGATATAATGTACTACATGATAAATATGCTGTATGTTATATATGAAAGTTGTTAAGAGAGTAAATCTTAAGAGTTCTCATCACAAACATTTTTTTCTATTTAATTTTGTATCTATATGAGACAATGAATGTTCACTATACTTTCTGTGATAATCATTTCATGATGTATGTAAGTCAAGTCATTATGCTGTACACCTTAAAATTCTACCTTGTTGTATGTCAGTTTTATCTCAATAAAACTGGAAGGGAAAAGAAAGCCAAAGATACACTGAACAACACTATAGATCAAAATGTAGTTCTAAAAACAAATGTTCAAGTATCCCACAGGAAGGCAGAAAAAATAAAACACAGAACCAAAACCAGAGATAATAACCAGAAAAAAAACAGAAAACAAACAAACAAACAAAAGACAGACTTAAACATAACAGGTCAATAGTTATATTAAATGTAAATGGCCCTAAAGACTTAGTTGAAAGACAGAGATCAACAGAGTGGATGAAAAGACTTGGCCCAACTATGTGTTGTCTAAAAGAAAATCACTTTAAATATAATAATATATGTAGGTTGAAAGTAAAACAATAGAAAAAAGACATACTATGCAAACATTAATTTTAAAAAATAGGAGGGGCTATACTAAAATTAACTAAAGTAGATTTCAGAGCAAAGAAAATTATTAGAGACAGAGGGGACATTAAATAATGACAGGAGTCACTCTTCCAAAGTTCATGGCAATACTAAATATGTAGGTACCAGACAACAGAGTAGCAAAATATGTGTAGCAATAATTTACAGAACTAGTTAATGTCAGCAAAAATAATGGAGCAAGGACCTTTGAAAATTAGGCTCTATATAAAACCCAGTGAAAAAACTAGCAAAAAAGATTGTCAGAATTAACTTTTTCGAAACTTTGGAATTTAATGAGGGACTTGCAGTTATACAAGGTACGTTTATTCAAGAAAAGTGGCTGAATCACAGAAAGAACCACAAATTTCTTAGTGTTTTAATTTACCCTAGTTCTATTCTCTCATTACTCAGTTCATTAGTTGCTTTGAAAAATGACAGTCCACATTTCTTGTACCAAATGGAGCAGATAATCAAAGAATTTTCATTTGACCTGTCTGGTGTTTCCCTATAAAATGTCACTTTAAGGTCTTGTCCTTACTTGGCTAGACTTAGGGCTCATTATTGTTAAAAGCTCTTTCCAGGATGAAACAAACAAAAACACTCATAGGCAAGTGTTTTAACATTGTGGCTGCCTGAGGCAATAGATAATATTTGAGGCAAGAAATAGACTAGATTAAAGGTAAAAGCATAAAAGGGAAAGTTGAGGAATGAGATATCCATAGGGGCTTTGAAAAACTGCAACATATTCCTGGGGGCTTTGAAAAGCTGCAACATATTCCTGGGAATCTAGAAAGGCAAGAGCATGCATAGGGCTGTGTACATGCTCAAGACATAATGGAGAAGGACCTTAGGTTTCACTTCTGGCTGACTCTGAAGTTCTGCACAAGCAGGAAGTGAAAGCTAAGGCAGGATTTTCAACTACCTGGTTGAGTGTTGAAAGTATGTCTCAAAATTCATGAAGAGCCCCTCATTAAAAGTGAGAGACTCTTTATCTCAGATGCTTGGGAAATCTCTGTCCAATTATTAACTGATCACTAACTAAACAGAGACTTTAGTGGCAACACACATTAAGAATATAGATTTCCATAAGTAGTTTAGAAAAATCACTAAACAAAAAAATAACTAATAGTAACTATGACACGCAGCAAAAACAATAACCCTGAAAAGAGGAGAATCTGATTTTCAGTGTTACCACATTATAATACTTAAAATAATCTATTTTCAACACAAATTACAAGACATGTGAAGAAGCAAGAAAGTAAGGACCATATACACACAAAAATGCAATCAATAAAAACACTTTCAGGAAACCCAGGCATTGGACTTACTAGCAAAGACTTTAAATCAGCTATCTTAATTAGCTAAAGGAAAACACTCTAAAGAACTAAAGTATGAGAAGATGTCTCCACAAATATAGGATATTAATAAAGAAATATAAATTATTTTTTAAATAATGAAATAGAATTGCTGGAGTTGAAAAGTACAATAACTGAAAATAAAAATTTACTGGAGGGACTCAACAACATATTTGAGCAGGCAGAATAAAGACTCGGCAAACTTGAGGACAGGTCAATTGAGATTATCCAGTCTGAGGAACAGAATGGAAAAAGAATGAAGAAAAATGAACAGACCATGAGAGATCTGTGGGACAACATCCAAGTACCAACATATCCATAATAGGAGTTCAGAATGAGAGAAGAAGAGGAGGAGAGAGAAAGGAGAATAATAAATGTTTGGTGGCAAAAATATTCCCAAATTTGATTAAAAATATTAATCTACACATTCAAGAAGCTCAACAAACTCCAAGTAGAATAAATTCAGATATCAACACCTAAAAATCATAATCAAACTGTTGAAGGTCAAAAAGAGAATCTTGAAATCAGTAAAGAGAAGCAGCTCATTATGTACAAGGAGTCCTCAATAAGATTAACAGCAGATTTTTTATCAGAAACCACAAAGTCAGGAATTTGGCTGGCATTTTCAAAGTATGAAGAAGAACCCAAACTGTTAACCAAGAATTCTATATACAAAAAAAAAAGAAAAAAATTACTATCCTCCAAAAATGAAGGAGAAATTAAGATAGATAAAAAGTGTACATTTCTAGCAGACCTGCCCTACAAGAAATACTTAAGGGAGTCCTTCAGGCTGAAGTGAAAGGACACTAGACAGTAAATTGAATACATATGAATAATTAAAGGTAATTACATGCATAAACACAAATTATAATATACATATCCATAAATACAAATTATAATATAAATATGTTTGTGTGTAACTTCTTTTTTTTCTCTATCTGAAAAGACAACCACATAAAGCAATAATTATAAATATATGTTGGTGTGCACACAATGTATAAAGGTGTAGTTTATGACAATAATAGGATAAAAGAGTAAGGGAATAGTTATATTGTAGCAGTGTTTGCATACTAGTGAAATTAAGTTGGTATTAATCCAAAGTAGAATTTTCTAAATTAAGATGTTGATGACAGTCCCCAAGGAAACAACTAAGAAAATAACTGAAAAATATATAGTCAAAGAAATGACAAGAGTATTAAAAGCGTACACAAGAAAATATCTAATTAACACAAAATAAGACAATAATGGAGAAATCAAGGAACAAAACATACAAGACATATAGAAGACAAACAGCAAAATGAGAGACATAAATCCTATTGTGCCAGTAATTACCTTAAATGTGAATGGATTAAACTTTTTAATTAAAAGGTAGAGATTGGGAGAATATATTTTAAAAAATATGACCAAACTACATGCTGCCTATATAAAAGACTCTGTTTAGATTCAAAGATACAAGTAGTTTGAAAGAAAAAGGATTAACAAAAAAAGATATACCATGAAAATGGTTACCAAAGTGAACTGGAAATGGCTATACTAATTCCAGAAAAATAGACTTTAAAACAAAAATTGTTCATAGGGGCATACAAGGACATTCTATAATGATAAAAAGATTAGTAAATATATAACAATTATAAACATATACACAAAGAATAATAGGACTTCCAAACAAACAATATATAATATATAATGACAGTTATATACTTGCCCAAGTGGAGATTATTCAGGGAGGCCAAGCTGGTTTAATATTTGAAAATTAATCAATGTAATCCACCATGTTAGCATGCTAAAGAATAAAAATAATATGATCATATCAATTGTTGCAAAAATAATTTCATAAAAGTCAATACCTATTCATGATAAAAAAGTTTCGGTCAACTAGGAATAATGGGAAACTTTCTCAAATTAATATAGAGCATCTATTTTAAAAGCCGATAGCTAACATCATACTTTATAGTGAAAGACTTAATGTTTCCTCACTAAGACTGGGAATAAGGCAAGGATTCCACTCTCACCGTTGCCATGCAACATAACATTGGAAGATCTAGACAGAGCAATAAGGCAAGAAATGGAGATAATAGCCATACAGATTGGAAAGGAAGAAATAAAACTGTGCCTATTTGTAGATGACATGATTGCTTACAATGGAAAATAGCAAGGAATCTTGAGGATATTAACAATTCCTTATGCCTACATATTTGTAGTTATTGTTAACTTCAGACCATCAAGCCAATGAGGTCTTTTTTTCCTTGTTTATCTTAAAAGCTGACTGTCTAAAATTTTTTTTTGTCATTTGTGCAATTACACTTAGTTAAATTAATAACTGAAATGGGAAAAAAAAACATCTGGGGAAAAGATATTTGCAAACCACATATTTAGCAAAGGATGCATATGTAGTATATATAAAGAACTCTCAAAATTCAACATTAAAAAGCAAACAATCCAATTAGAAAATGGTTAATGACACAGATGTTTCACTGAAGTAGATATACAGATGGCATATAAGCCAATGAAAATATGTTCTCACTAGCCATCAGGGAAATGCAAGCTAAAGCTAAGACGAACACCACTACACACATATTAGATTGGCTAAAATAAAGAATACTAAGAATGCCAAGCATTAGGGAGGATGAAAAGCAACTGGAACTTTCATACATTAATGGTAGGAATGCAAAATGGTATAATCATGAGGTAAAACAGCATGCAGTTTCTTATACAAGCAAACACACCCTTTCCTATGACCCAGAAATCCCATTCACAGGTATTTACCCCAGAAAAATGTAACAAACAAACAAAAAACAACAACAAAAACACCTTATATCTACATGAAGACCTATGCACAATTGTTTAGAGAATTTCTGTTTAAAACTGTGCCAAACTGGAAACAAACCAATATCTTTCAGTGGGTGATGGTTAAATAAACTGGGTACATTCATACACTGGAATTCTACTGAGCACTAATAGTGAATGCATTTCTGATACAAGCAAAAACTCAGTCATTATGCTTGAGTAAGTCTAGTGTCAAAAACCTACATACTATATGGTTCCATTTATGTGACATTCTTAAAAAGGCAAAATATAGTGATGGAAAACCGATCAGTGGTTGTCAGAAGTTAGGGGTGGAGGAAAGTGTGACTATAAAGGGATAGCACAGAGGAGTTTTTAGAGTGATGGAATGGTTCCCTATACTGATGGTAATTATGATTATGCAAATCTATCCACGTATTATGACTCATAGAACTGTACATACAATAAATGTTAATTTTATTGTATACTGATTTTTAAAAATAAAGTGAGTCATAAGTACAAAGTTAAAATCAAAAATGTTAAGTTTATAATGACCTTCTCAGCTGGACTAAAGGGAAGTTTAAGAATAGAGAAGCCACATCCCAAACTAGAAGTAACTTTAAAGAGAGGAGTCTGTCTCAGAGGATATTTTAGCTGTGGCTTTCAACACATGGGGTAAATAACAATTAGCTACATAGAAAACCCCCAGCATCTTAAAGCAAACTGAATTGGCAAATGCTACTAGTGTGTAATAAAAGGACTGAGATTTTTTTAAATTTTAGAGATTCCTGTGCCTCCAACTTCTGAAGGTCAAGAAGCAGACTAAGAAAGCAACTTGCTGCTAAAGCAGGCCACTTATTTAGAAGTAACCAGAGGATGATAGAAAAGGAAGGAGGTCTCAAACAGTGAAGCTGAGACCTATGGAAACCAATGGATGGGGCAGCTACTCCCAGGGAATAGAATCATTGCCTTATCAAGTAACATACCTCACAATTTACCCAGTGTGACTTCAGAACTCCTGTAGACCAGTGACTGCCACATGCCTCCCATTCTTGCCACTTTTGAATGAGTGTTCTCATTGGGGTTTTATTGTTCATTTCAACATTGAATGTAGCATGTGTGAGGACTGATAACTTGGCTTTTAATTCATGGGTCTCAGGATCAACAGGATTTGGGTCTGGAGCTGATGCAAATCACAGATCTTAGACTTGGAGTATGATGCCATGATTGGATAAGAGTTGGGAGGTAAGGGTTTCAGGAGGGGTGTAATGAACTTTGTATGAAGAATGTGAATAATTGTGGACAGAGGTTTGACTGTGGTAGGTGGAGTGCAAAAGTGGCTCAAATTCTTTACCTCCCTGTGTCCATGACCTTTGCGAAGTGACTTCAGAGTTCCCCCCATGAAGAAATAGACTATTTCCCTTCCCCTCTGTGCTGTCCTTATGACTCACTTCTGGCTCACCCAGTTTAGCCCCCACAAACTTCTTGCACTTCTCCAGTCCCTTTTAGAACTCTGTAGCCATTGGACAAGCCCCAGCTAGCCTGCTGGAAGATGAGAGACAACATGGAGCAGAGAAAAGTTCTGCCAGCTGGGGCTAAGAGCAGCTAACATAGCTGATCCACCAGCTGACCACAGAAGCATGAGTTTCCCTGGCTGAGATTAGCTGGTCTTGGCCTAGATCAACAGAACTGTCCAGCTGACTTACAGATTCAAAAGAAATAAAAAACTTTAGGTTGTTATTTTCAGCCATCAATAGGCTTAAAATAAATGATTTATTATGCAGTGATAGCTGATCCAGAAAACCCTAGCTCATTATATTACTCAGTACATCTCAAAACCCAGGACCTGGAAGTGCATTTCACTTCATGCACCACTATGACATTGCTCTGAGGCCTCACATGTCTCTGTTCCCTCCATTTTCCTCGCATCCCCAGAAGCTCAGCACCAAGGTTTGTACTCAAATGCCTTAGTTTTCTTCAATCAGGAGTATTCTAGGAAATTCCCCTCCTTTTCCCATCTCCTGTACTTCTGGATACTTTTTTGTTGTGTATTGGAGTGAGTGTGTTTTATTGTATCTGTGTTTGTTTAGTTAGAGCCAAAAATGTTATCTCTATCAAGGAGGAGCAGAGTCCCTGTCCTAGGTTCATCCTTTAATCATTAATGGCATTAATGATGCAGACTTGGTGGGGTGGCACTACCACTAATAATCAAATAAATGGAGGCCACTCCACCTCCATGGCACAGCCAAGTACCAGGAATAAAACATAAACACAATTCCCAGTTCTTTGGGGAAATATGGGACTCTAGAGCTACTGAATGCAAGCAGACATGCTGCATGACTCCCATGTGTTTGCCAGAAATTGAGGACAAAGTTCTAGGACTCTGCCCCCCTGAGGATGGAAGCAGGGTGAGGGAAACCAATGCCTCTAAGTGGACAGCATATACCACTACCTCTTCTATCTTTTCCTTCCAGACCCCTCCCAAAGCAAAACAAAACAAAACTCTAACTCACCTTAGCCAATAATGTTAGGCACATACCCTAAGACAGACCTGAGGGATACCATAGTCAACAAAACAAGATCTTTGCCCTCAAAGACCTTAAATACTCATAAACTATGAAGGTAGGGGCAGGTATGAAACAATAAAGAGTGCCAAAAAGAAGAACACTTGGTCCGCGTAGACTACCCACTCAGATATACAAGCATAAAGTGAGTCCCAGAACAGGGAAGCAACCTGCCAAAATTAAACAAGCAGCTAAAGTCTGCATTTAAATCCTGCATCCTGGCCCTCCAACACACATTCCTTTCCTACTACATCAGGGCCCATCCAAACAGCTGCGAAGTTCTTAGATGATGATGATGATTGCGATGATGACAACAACAATGATAATAATGATTTATTTGAATTATGGTGCCATTGAGAGCATCCACATATGCATTTGATAGTGCTTGGTAATTCTCAGTTGCTCCAGAACTAACATATTCTACAACTCTCTCTTGGGTAAAGGAGTTCATTATTCATTTTGCCTAAAGAGGAGAAAGAACTAGATATGGAGCACCTCCTTAGGCACTGTGCTGAGTTTTCTATGGAGCAACAATGGGTCCTGAAAAACTAGTTTTCTGTGATCTTTAACTCATTTTACCCTGATAAAAATGGGGCCAGAGCAGACCACCCTGAGGTTCCCACCTTACTTGTGCAACTGCTGCTGAAACATCCATACTTTCTATTTTGAAGTTAGATTCTCAGTCTGAAGAATTGATTTGTGTAATTAGGCAAGTGATTTTTTAGGAAGATTTTGCATGAATTTGCAATATAATTTTCTTTTTCTGTAACTTAATTGAAATCATTTATCAGGTTTTTAAGCTGAAAAAAGTTAACTTTGAAAAAAAAAGGTGTGAACTGCTCATTTTTTATGCAATCTCGACGTTGTCTTTGATGCAAACATTAATTCCTTATTTACAATCAGGGCTGCTGTTTCCTCAGTGTGGGTAATAACTGGCCTGCCTTAACCCTTAGTGGGAGGGTATTTTCAGACCCAACAATTGCTAATAGTTGTCTTTACTCTTGCCTCTCCTCATGTCACCACCCTAGGGAAGTCTGGGGCTAAAATTACCATAAAAATGATCAAATAAGAATCTAGGTCCACAAACACAAGTGTTCAATAAGTATAACTTTACCTTTTATAATTCAATTATCATTTATTCTGAGCAATCATTTTACCAGTGTTGTAGGAGAAATCTAACTTCATAAAGGTAAAATCCTTCCCCACCAGTTGCTTCTAGGTTTTAAGGTTCAGTTTCTTAATGCCTCAATGTCATTTGTCTGCACTGGAATTCACCAGGATGCCCATCCTCATGTCTAGTCTGAGTCATTGGTCCATTCCACTCATTATGAGATGTCCCACATCCCCAGTCTAAAGTCAGTTCACCCAGCAACTTCCATGCTGCCCTCCAGCACAAAGGGATAGAGATGCTTCCTTCTTCTACACTTACCTGCTATCTGGAAATCCCACCAGGTTGCCCAAAGCCTTGTCTATCTCCACTGAGCTTCTTGCCTTCCTGGTCTCTTCCCAGGAAACAGTGCAGGTCACAATTGCTTTAGAGTTCCTGCAGACTTGTCTTGTTTTCCCATTCTCTGAGGCTCAGCCTAAGGTACAAGTCACAGTGACCTCTGCAGGAAACATGGATTTCTCTGTTTCTCTCCCTCATTCCAGCCTGAAATTCCTTCCTAGACTTGGGAAGAGACTCTTAGTCATGAAGTTTTCTTTTAAAATGTTGTCTGTACCTAGAGTCCTGTAGTTTTCCCAAGGGTTGTTGAAATTCTATTGAAATTCTGAAGAAAGAGATGCCTTTTCCTCCTCTGTTTTTAGGGTCTTTTCCTTTTCTGAAGCCAGGAGAACAAAAAGTCTAGTTCTCTGAATGAGGGGCAGGCAAAGTGATGCTTGGTGGGGAGAATCAGCCACATTCCAATCCTTCTAGTAACAACCACAGAATCACTAGGTCAAGGAAAAGGCCCTCTCTCTAGCTACCTGATCCCATATTGTGAGAGCTGAACTTCCCAAGCCTTATGGGGGAACCTCTCACCCATGACCAGGAATCTGCATTCTGTGTCTGCTGCATCTGGTTGGCACTTCTCTCCTTCCTGGCAGCCCCCCCTCCACCAACAGTGGGAAAGATTCTCAGAAGTACAAGAGGAAGCAGAAATAGTTAGCTCTACTGCCTGAAATTTATCCCCAATGAACTTTCTTCAGCTATGATTAATTATTGGACCACCAGGAGGTGGAGAGTAGGGGAAAAATGGAAGTTCACAATCATTTTCAATGGCTTCATAGTTTTTCATTACATGGACTTACCAGTTTTATCCAATTGTTAAACATCTGTCTCCAAATGTTTACTATTATAAACAACACAAAGCTAGATAAAAGGAAAATAAAATAGGTCATGAACCTGGATCTACATGAAGAAAGGAAGAGCATTAGAGAGGAATAAAAGAAGGTAAAATTTTTAAAATGTATTTTTCTTATCTTTAATTGATCTAATAAATAACTAGTTTGTCAAAATAATAATAGCAGTGATATATTGGGTGATTATGGCTTATAGATAAGGAAAATGAATGACATGATGTTGTAAGGGACAGGAGGGAGGCACTGGGGATACTCTGTTATATGGTAACTATACTTACCATGAAGATGTGTAGATTTATTTGAAAGTACTTAGATTAGTTGTAAATGTATATTGCAAACTCTAGTGCAACTATTAAAAAATAGTTTAAGTATAATTAATATGCTAAGAGAGGAGAGAAAGTGAAATCATATAACATGCTCAATTAAAACAAGAGAAAGAGAAAGAGTGGAAGGAGAAAAAAAAGAAACAAAGAACAATGATAAGAATTTAAAAAATTAAAAATATGGTAGTTATTACTGCAACTGTATCAATAATCACTTTAAATGTGAATGGTTTAAATATACCAATTAAAAGACAGAAAATGTCAGGACGGATAAAAAACAAAACTCAACCATATGCTGTCTACCAAAAACTCACTTTCAATAAAAAGACAATTAGATTAAAAGTAAAGGGATGGAGAAAAATATACCATGCTAACACTAATCAAAATCAAAACACCATATTAATTCCAGACCAAGCAGACTTCAGAGCAAGGAAAATTATCAAACATAAAGACGGGCATTACATGAAGATCAAAGGCTAAATTCTTCAGGAGGACATAACAATACTTAATGTGAGAGTCAAAATACATGAGGCAAAAACTGATAAACTGATAAATAAATCCATTGTTACAGGTATAGACTTCAACACCCCTGTATCAGTAACTGATGGATTCAGCAGGCAGAAAATCAGGAAGGATATAGTCAAACTGAACAGAACCATAAGTCAACTGGTTCTAATTGACATTTATAGGATACTTCATCCAACAACAGCAGAATACAGAGTCTTCTCAAGTTCCTATGGGACATTTGTCAAGATATAGCACATTCTGGAACATATAATACCTTTAACAAATTTAAAAGAATAGAAATTATACAATGTCTGCTCTCAAACCACAATAAAATTAAACTAGAAATCAATGACAGAAAGATAGCTGGATAATCCCCAAATATCTAGAGATGATATTTCATGTGATTTCATGTGATGGCACATGGGTCAAAGAAATGTTAAGATAAATAAAAAATAGTTTGAGCTAAGTGAAATTGAAAATAAAACTTATCAACATTTGTGAGATGCAGTAAAAGCAGTATTTAGAGGGAAATTTATAGCATTGAATGTATATATATTAATAAAGAAGAACGATTTAAGATCAATAATCTGGCTTCCACCTTAGGAAACTAGGAAAAGAAGAGAAAATTAAATCCAAAATAACTATAATAAATGAAATAATAAAAATTAGAGCAGAAATAAATGAAACTTAAAATGAGAAGTCAATAGAGGAAAATCAACAGCTTGTCTTTGAAAAATATCAATAAAATTGTAAACCTTTAGCCCAGCCAACCAAGAAAGATAGAACACATGAATTACTACCATCAAAAATAAAAAGGGGTTTTCACTACTGATCCCATGGATATTACAATGATAATAAAGGAATATTATGAACAACTCTACACCCATAAATTTGATGCCCTATATGAAACGGACCAATTCCTTGAAAGATAAAATCTGTTAAAACTCAAACACAGAGAAATAACCAATATGAATAGGTCTTTATCCATTAAAGAAATTGAATCAATAATTAATGACCTTTCCAAAAAGAGCACTAGTTCAGAGGTGAATTCTATCAAGCATTTAAGACAGAAATTATATCACCTCTCTAAACAACACTAGAAAGATTATTTTTGTAGCTGAATATTTGTCTACATATAATAATTTCCATAAGATACATTTCTGGAGAGGAATGGCTGGATTAAAAGTACATACATTGATAATATTTTGGTAGTTATTGCCAAATTACCCTATGAAGTTTGATACCGATTTATAAGGTGTTTATTTTTCTGCCAACTTCCTAATTTTGAGAACTGATCATTTTTGTCTTTCCCACTTTTATAGGTGAAAAATAGGAACCCATTAATATTTTAACTGCATTTCTTTGACCAAATAAATGTAAAATAATTTTAGTTATTTTAGTGTAATTTTTGGCCATGTATATTTTTTCAGTTCTAAATAATCTTTTAATGTAGATTAATATTATTTTAATAGTAGATTAAATAATGTTTAAATTTGCCAACTACTATTCTAAGTACTTTACATATGCTAACTAACTTAATCCTCCAGACACTCCAATGTATTAGGTAACATTATTATTTCCATTTTACAGTTAAGAAAATTGGGGCATAAAAAGGTTAAATTGCCTAAGGTCACGTGAAGTTGGATTTTAAGTGTGCCAGATGGCAGAATCTATACTCTTAAATGTTATGCTAGTCTGATTTTCATGGGGTCCTTGTTTTTAGAACGTACACACACACACACACAAACATGTACACATACAAGCAAGCACACACACGGTTTTCCAAGCAAGACACCAAAGGTAGACAGCATAAAAGAGTTGATATATGGATTTGATATAACAAATATTATTTCATTTATGTAAGTATCAAATTTTACTGTAATTAAAATAGAAACATGTTTATTCTAAAATTATATAGTTTAGAATAAACATCCCACCCATCTGCCAATGATATATATACCCACGTTTGCTTCTAGTACTTCTGTGATTTCATTACTTACATTTAAATATTTTATCTACATGAAACTTGCTTTGATTATTGGTATGAATTACTGATTATATTTCTTTTTGAAAAAAGTTAGCCATTGTTACAACACATCAAATGAGCCATTTATCCTTTATCCACAGAGTTTAAATTCCATATTACATAAACCTAGGCATGCTTCTGAAATTTTTCTTCTGGTCCATTGGTTTGTCATAGAAAACTAAACCACACTGATTTTATTATTGCAGATGTATAATGTGTAAAGGGAAAAACTTCCTGAATTACTGCATGTAAATTTTTTCTGGACTTTTTAACTTATTCTTTCTTCCATAGACCTTAAACTCAGGTTGTCAAATTTCAAAAAAAATCATGTAATTTATTCCAATCCATTTCATATTAGTTTTGATCATTGCTCATTTGTCTTAGCATTTAGGGGGAAATAATCTAATTAATAGTAAATCATAATAATTTTGTTTTCTTTTCCCCAGTATTTATATAGATCATGTATTTTTTGCAATGTCTAGAACTTTCAGAAAAACGATCTTAAAATATTATATATATATATATATATATATATATATACACAAAATATGTGCACATACACAATATATTCTACTTCTTTTCTTTTTCTAATTCATTTAAATTCTGGTCTTAACTGGTTCTACGTTTTCTGTTGGATTTTTTATTGTTATATTTCTAATTCTTTGAGTTAATATTCAGCTCATTAAAATTTTTGTTAAAAATGAAAATATGTAATGTTTTAAATTTTTCTCTCAGACAAACTGACCATTTTTAAGATTATATATATATATATATATATATATATATATATAATTTAAATAAATATATAATTAAAATTTGAATTTTTATTTGACAAGTAGTATTACTTAATTTCCTAATGATTGTGATTTTTACTAAATGTTCGTCATTAAGTATTACTTTAATTATACTTGGTTAGGTGTGAAACATAAACTTCTGATTTTTAAAAATGTATCTTTAAAAATCAGAAGTTTAGGGCTTCCCTGGTGGCGCAGTGGTTGAGAGTCCGCCTGCTGATGCAGGGGACATGGGTTCGTGCCCCGGTCTGGGAAGATCCCACAGGCCGCAGAGCGGCTGGGCCCGTCAGCCATGGCCGCTGAGGCTGAGCGTCCAGAGCCTGTGCTCCGCAATGGGAGAGGCCACAACAGTGAGAGGCCCGCATACCGAAAAAAAAAAAAAAAAAAATCAGAAGTTTATGTTTTAATAAAAATTATATGGGTGCTGGGAAATAAGGCATATTCTCCATAAGGTAAAGTATTATATTATTCAAATTTTCTCACTTTTTTCCTATTTGATCTCTCAAGACAAAATCAAGTTAAAGTATGTCATTATAATTGTGTTTTTCCCAATTTTCTTTGTATTTCTAAAGATATTGTCACTTGGGTAGAATTCCTTCCACCTGCTGGCATTAATGTCTGTTAGCTTCTGGTTGGGGTGATGGTGTGAGTTTCTATTTTCCCCAACTGTCTTCATCAGTACTTGGGCAGAATTGTGTGTGTGTGTGTGTGTGTGTGTGTGTGTGTGTGTGTGTGTGTGTGTGTGTGAGAGAGAGCATGGAGGTACAACTAAATCAAGGTCTCCTAGCCAGATGCCCTTTTGAACAGGAAGTGGTCTTCCTTACGCCTGCTTACTCTCCATCCTTCATTTTGACATCAGTCAAACATGGTAGAGACCTCAATGAAGTGGAGTGAGGAAAAGTTTATCTCAGCTCATGAGTGCTGGTTATGACGTCAGCAGGCTGGACTTTATTTCCAGTTTCTTCTATGATTGCAAGGGATGTGACAATCACCTTTCATTCAAAATGGCCTCACCTCCAGGAATGACTTTCATATATTTAAATGTATGTTAAGAGCAATTTTAGAAAACCACCCAAAGAGGTGCATCTCAGTGGTGACAGCTGTGTGTTCTCTGTCACTTGGGAAAGAGATCACGAAATTCAGTGTCAGACCCACAGGAAGCCAGCCGTCTGGTGGGCAGGACACCCAGTGTGACATCTTCTTTTCTAAAAATTCAACAATGTGCCACAGAGAAATTAAGGCTGCTTTATTCTGTCTTTCCCTTGGCTGAGGTGCTGTGATCAAAAAAGTAACAAAAAAGAAATGTAAAACCCAGTCAAAAGCTAAGGATCAGTATTACTCTTATAGCACCCTCTCCAATAAATCCCATCATACACCACTTCCATGGCACCCTCCCACTCACTGAAGCTTAGCCCTTTATTTTATCTGGGTACCTTATGATCAGAGATTCTTAGGGTTGATATGGGGCAGTAAGGGGATCACTAGTCAAGTCCATATCTAACATTTGAACTCCCTTGGTTTTATAACACCTAAAGTATCCTTTCTCTTTTCTTCCCCCATCTATTCACACATATACCATCTCAGTACTTACCTCTGAGCTATTTCTCATGCTGTTTGCCACCCCTAACTAAATGGTACATGTTCCACCCCTTTGTCCAGTTGAATCTACTCTTCAAGGTTAGTTCAAGTTGTACCTTCCCAATGAATTTTTTGGACCAATAATTGATTCCTCTGTTTTTGACATCCTTAGTCAAACTAAGCATAATAATACTCAATTACAAATTGTATTTTCAAAAGTTAT
Source organism: Lipotes vexillifer (assembly GCF_000442215.2). Taxonomy (NCBI): domain Eukaryota; kingdom Metazoa; phylum Chordata; class Mammalia; order Artiodactyla; family Lipotidae; genus Lipotes; species Lipotes vexillifer. The sequence goes on along the minus strand of NW_006798798.1, from coordinate 1,989,014 downwards.
TTTCACTGGTCTTTAGACTGTCAAATAAACTAGTAAGCTACTTGGGGCATGTGGTAACCTATTCTCCCTTCACCTAGTCTGGCAGTTATTCAGGAAAATCTTGGGAAACTGAATTGCTTTTCTCTGGCCAAAAAAGGAATTGGCATGGCTTTAGTTTGGTTCTGAAAAGAGAAATTCAGTTCCTCATATTTGAGTATAAGTTCAAACCAAAAGATGGCTCATATGAGTGTGGTTTCTGATTCACATCCACTCTCATCTGCCTTGGTGAGAGCCCCCTCCCCTCCCACTCCTAGCAATGAGGTGTTTATTTGGACTTTTTGGCCCATGTGTCATTTTCAGAGACTAGAACGTTCTTTCAGGCACATGCACATGCAGAGTGGGGTGATGCCTCCCTTCTCAGCATCACGTAAGGTATGGTCTGCCCTGCTTTTATATCCAAATTCCATCTATTTTAATGTACAGTAATTACACCTTATCAAGTTTCTGCCTGCAGCACCACACATCTTACTTTCCACTGTCTAGCACCTCTTGTCATCTGTAAAGGGGGCTAGGAACAGAGTGAGCTGTGTATGAAAGAACAAATACATCAAGCCCCCAAACACCCCTCCCCCCAATGCTTCCAGTCACCCCACCCCGCTGAGTGCCAGAACCTCCCAATGTTAAGAACTGAGGGAACAACACAAACACCACCACTTTGCAATCCAGTAACAGTCTCAGATCTGGATAGTGAGGAGGTTTTGTCTGCCATCAATTCAGAGAAGTATCTGAGACAACTCCAACCTTGGCCAAATGGAGTTCTACTGAATCACTCTCTCTCCATATCTGTGGTTGGGGTGAGTTAGGAAGGGGGCTGAAGACGTTTATAAAAGTGCAGGTTTTGGTTATATAAATTCTGCAAAATCAGATATCATTTTTGGAATTCTTAAAATGTGTGTGTGTTGTAAACCTCAGACTCTGGGGGTTGGTGCAAATGCTCTCTTGCTAGGAGGATTAAGAGCAAGAAAAGGGGAAAGGTGCTTTGGAGAAGCCTGGCAAAGCAGTAGATGGTCTCTAAGCTCCTTGAAGGCAGATGCTAATACACACTCACCTTGAAGGATCCAGTGACCTTCAGAGCCTTCAAATAGTATCAATCTGAACTTGCTAGATTGGGCTGAACTGAGTCATCAAATGAAAGGATGCAGCTGGAGTTGGATACTCCTGGCCTGTGGGCAGAGTGGCTTAAGGTCATCCAGAATCCATTAAAGCAATGTTGGACAGAGTTTCCTTTAATACAAAGGTCAAATCTAGAAATTCCACAACAGTGGTCCACTTCACATCCCCAGACATATCTTTATCCCCCCACCTCCAGGACCAGTGCCAATCCTACTCATTATCTTGTCCACCAGATCTACACAACTCGCGCTGTGTGGACAGCATTAGCTGAGAAACCTCCCATCTACAAATATGTACTCATCATTTGGAGGAAGCTGAGTAGCTTCTGCAGCTTCTGGAGCATGGGCTATTGAGCATCAGAGCTGGAAGGACCCTTTGAGATCATTGACAAAGCAGAAAGTTGAGGTCTGAAATACCCAAGGGTTCTCTGAAGATAAGCAACAGAAATCAACTGACCAAGTTAAACACAATAGAGGAGATATCAAGCAGCTTCCAGAATGTATGGGGTAAGCAGCCTGGAGTCTGAGGTTGAGCAGCAAGGCTGGAGCCAGAACAGGGGACACTTAACCCCAGGATTCACTCCTGCTAGAATGAACATCACCTATGTCTATTTACTTAGTCCCAGGTCCAAGTCTAGGAAGAAAGAATATGATTGGTTGAGCTTAGGTCATATGCTTGACCTTTGGTACTTAGAGGACAAGGAAAGGAAGATTCCAGTGGAAGGGGCTGAAAGGTCTTCTGCTACTTCTATGTAAGGAGAAGAATGGATCTGGATTCTCCGTCCCTCCTAAAACAACATATAATCAGAGAGAGGACATTTTTCCCAAGGGCCTTGTAATAGGCCCAATCCTACCTAATACTTTCATGGATCCCCATATGAGTACAAATATTTTTAAATGTTACAAATAAGTTACGAACTGTTAAATAAAACATGCTATATCCGCCTACCTGGATAAATATAGCTTTATAACAGCCTGTGAGGTCATGTTTGAGTTTAGAATTCCCAAATACTTTGGAATTCTGTCTACTCAAAGAGAATGCACCCAGTTCTAACCCCCACCACCACACAAGTCCCTCCTCAGCCTACAGACAGCTTCCTTCCCACCTCTGCTCTCTCCTGCATCCTGAAGGGCTTCCCATTCACACAGGTGAATACCCAGCCTGCATGTCATGCTCTGACAATTCTTCTCACAAACAGCAGACCCTTGGCCATAACTCCAACCCAGGGTTTACAGTCTGCACTTGAGAGGTGGGACCCAAGGAAGAGGTAAATTCAGGCTTGGTCTCAGATTCAGAACAATTCGGGCAGGGGATCCACAGAGCTGGTGTGGTCAGGAGAAGGAGGCATGGGCTTCAGCCACATGTCCTTGTCTTGTGGGGAGGGGCAAGGCTGTAGAAGCACCAGTGAGGTACAAGGTTGGGACTCCTTTGTTCATGCATAGGGGCAGAACTGAACTATTAGTTGTGAGGGAACGGGGGCTAACAAGAAAGACAAAAAAACACATATTCCTCCTCAGGCCCACACAAGAGAGGGAACTTGCTCAAGATCACACAGCAAGCTAGGGGCAGAACTAGAACTCAGCCTTGGGTTCACATCACATCACTTCAGCTCCAATACTAGGTAACAGATCAGAAAAATCTAGGATGCCCAAATTGTTCTTTAGGGAGTTCTTACCCAAGGATATACTCAGGTCCCCAAATCTCAAATATTACTCACTTGGCTAAGTTGTCGCCACTCAGGCTTTCAGGTGGCCAATTTCTAGAGAACCTTGAAAATGTTCTCTACAATCAGTACTCTCTCCATTTTTTCCTCAGCTGCTCCAGCTGGGCTTACATCCATACACTCCTCTG
>NW_006798798.1:1949615-1985914 GCF_000442215.2 Lipotes vexillifer | reverse complement strand
TGAACATCAAGGTCATTGCTCTCCAACTTCCTGGACTTAACTGACTTTCATACATCAAACCAAATTTGCATACCCAGAATAAATCCTACTTGGTCCTTGCTATGCGCTGAACCGTATCTCCTGAAAATTCAATATGTTGGAGCCCTAACCCCCAGTACTTTAGAATGTGACTGTATTTGGAGATAATGTCCTTTAAAAAGTGATTAAATAAAATGGGGTCATTAGAGTGGGCCCTAATCCAATATGATTAGTGTCCTTATAAGAAGTAGAGACTAGGACACAGGCAACACAAAGGGATGACATTTGAGGACACAGCAAGCCAAAGAGAGAGGACTCAGAAGAAACCAACTATGCTGACACCATGATCTTAGACTTCCAGCCTCCATAATTGTGAGAAAATAAATTTCTGATATCTAATATCAGTCTGTGATATTTTTTGATGGCAGCCCTAGAAAAAGAATACAATCCAGATGTATAATTATTTTTATACATTGCTCTATTTGATTTGCTAATATTTTGTTGAGAACTTCTGTGTATAAGTTCATAAGTATTACTGATCTGTAGTTTTCGTCTTTTTCCTTTTCTCCTTCCTTTTCTTCTTCTTCTTTTATACTTTCATTTGGTTTTGGTATCAGAGTAATACTGGCCTCATAAAATAAGTTGTAAAATATTCCCTCTACTTTTATTTTCTGTAAATAATTGTGTACAATTGGCACTAATTTTTCTTTAAAGTTTCATAGAAATCTCCAGTGAAATCATCCGGACATGGAGATTCCTTTTTCGGTAGCTTTATAATTACAAATTTAACTGCATTAATGGTTATGGGGCTATTCAGAATGTCTATTGGTTGAGTTTTGTTAGACTGTGTGTGTGGGGGGGTTGTTTTTACAATTCTCAAATTTAAGGGTGTAAAGTTGTTTATAATATATCCTTCTTATCCTATTACAGGCTGTAGGGACAGGCTCTGTTTCATTTCTATCAATGATTTGTGTCTTCTTTCTCTTTAACTTTGTCAGTCTTACTAGGGGTTTTTATTGATTTTCTGGGAAAAACCATCTTTTTGTTTCATTGATTTTCTGTTTTTCAATTTAATTGATTTCTGGTATTATCTTTTTTGTTTGTTTTCTTTCTTCTTGCTTTAGGTTTATTTTGCTCTTCTTTTCCTAGTTTATAGAGGTAGAAACTTTTATTAATGATTTAAGACATTTACTCTTCTCTAGTATTAGTACTTAGTGCTCTAAATTTCCCTCTCAGCACTGCTTTAGATGAATTCATGAAATTTGATATGTTGTATTTTAATTTTCATTCATTTCAGTGTATTTTTAAAATTTCTCTAGAGAGTCCCCTCTAACCATTGATTATTTAAAAGTGTATTGTTTAAGGTTCAAGTGCTTGGAGATTTTTATGTTTTATTTTTCATGTTGATTTCTATTTTGAGTCTCTTTTGGCCAAGGAATCTACTCTGTATGATTTTAATTCTTTTAAGTTTGTTGAAGTTTATTTTATGGCCTCAAATATCTTGGTATATGTTTATGGGAATGTGAAAAGAATGTATATTCTGCTATTGTTGAGTGAAGTGCTTACTTCCTAGTCCCTTTCAAAATTATTTGTCTTTAGCTTTCAGAAATTTGATTATGATCTTGGCATGGATTTGTTTGGATCTATTCTGTTTAGGGTTCACTCAGCTTCTTGAAGATATTTGTTCATGACTCTGGACCTCAAGGCCTGAGGTCCCTAGGCAGTCTGCCTTGTGCTTTCCACCTTTCACAGTTTTCCTGTGATTGTTTGCTGTGTTGTGTCCAGGGATTTTCGCTGTAAGAGGGAGGACCTGGAAGATGTGAGTTCACGGGAAGGGGCTGTTTCCTTCCCAGCTCCCTTACCCACAGCCCCATTCCCAATGAAAACCTGCATTGCAAATCAATGCACAGACACACCCTCTCACCCCCATGACATCTGTAAATTGGGTGCATGTGTCTGACTTCCCTATGAAATGTTCTCAGGCCAGGGATCTTGTTTCATTCATTTTGGTGTATCCAACATATAGCATCGGACTTGGCATTCAGGAAGCACTCAGTAAACCTATGAATGGATGTCTTGAACTCATCTGAATATAAAGTAGCCATGTTGTATCTTGTTGGGCTGCGCAGGCGGGAGATTAGTGTGAGTGATGGAGACCAACCATTGGGTGGAGAGGTAGCCTCAGTCATGTGATAACTCAGTTACTATGGCCTGGCTATGAGGTGGGTGAAATGTCAGGGGACCTGAGTTCTGGTCTTGACTTTGTCATTTGTTTTGTACTTATAAATAGACAATTACATTTCCCTGGGTGCCTACATCCTCCTCAGTTGTGAATAACAATAGCTGGAGATAAGAGAGTACAGATATGTATATAAAACAGTGCAGTGAGTCAGAGATTCATAAATAGAGAAATCTCTAGAAGGTGGACCTGCCCCAGGAAAGCCCTAAGGAGGTGAGCTGAAGACTGGAACCCAAGAGACGTGAACTGTACGCTGGAAAGGCGGGACTCAGCTTTGAAAATCTACAATTTTACCAAAATAAATTCATGAATTCAGCCTAGAATTTATCAAGACCAACAAGAGATGTCATGTAAATTGACAAGCTGACCCTAATATTTATATAGGAGAGTCCATGTGCAAGAAGAACCAATAAATAGTAAAGGTTTAAAAATAAAAGAGGAGGAGGAGGGTTTGTCTGAAAATGTTTTAATCTCACTTTGATGAAAAGTGAGTGGTATTAGCACTAGAATACACAAATAGAGCAATAGAACAAAAAGTGAATCCAGAAACAGACTTGTGCACATATGATTACATATATATATATATATATATATATATATATATATATATATGTAATCATATGTGCACAAGTCTGTTTCTGGATTCACTTTTTGTTCTATTGCTCTATTTGTGTATTCTAGTGCTAATACCACTCACTTTTCATCAAAGTGAGATTAAAACATTTTCAGACAAACCCTCCTCCTCCTCTTTTATTTTTAAACCTTTACTATTTATTGGTTCTTCTTGCACATGGACTCTCCTATATAAATATTAGGGTCAGCTTGTCAATTTACATGACATCTCTTGTTGGTCTTGATAAATTCTAGGCTGAATTCATGAATTTATTTTGGTAAAATTGTAGATTTTCAAAGCTGAGTCCCGCCTTTCCAGCGTACAGTTCACGTCTCTTGGGTTCCAGTCTTCAGCTCACCTCCTTAGGGCTTTCCTGGGGCAGGTCCACCTTCTAGAGATTTCTCTATTTATGAATCTCTGACTCACTGCACTGTTTTATATACATATCTGTACTCTCTTATCTCCAGCTATTGTTATTCACAACTGAGGAGGATGTAGGCACCCAGGGAAATGTAATTGTCTATTTATAAGTACAAAACAAATGACAAAGTCAAGACCAGAACTCAGGTCCCCTGACATTTCATATATATATATATATATATATATATATATATATATGTAATCCCCATCTGTATTAGCTTGGGCTACATAAAATACTACAGACTGGTGGGGTGCTTACACAACAGACACAACAATTTTCTCATTGTTCTGGAGCCTGGAAGTCTTAAATCAGGGTGTCAGCATGGTCAGGTTCTGGTGAAGGCTCACTTCCTGGCTTGCAGACAGCTGCCTTCTTCTTGTCTTTCTCTTCCCTTTCCCTCCCCTCCCTCTCCTTCTCCAATCCCCTTCCTTTATTCTCCAGGGCCAGCCCAGGGCTCCACTCACCTTCCTGGGACTCATCATGACTTATTAATATGAGTATCAATTCTTCTTTAAAAAACACACCCCAGCAAAATCCAGCCTTACAAGCAGAATGATGGAAACTCCATTGTTGAGCTAAGTGATTTATCTTGGAGGGTCTCTTGTATCTAGATCAATGCTCCCAAATTTGAATTGTGACGGCTTTGAGGCATCATGGCCATTGTATCAAACAAAGCAGACCTGCATCTTAAAGACCCTCATGGCTGCATCCTCAGGAAATGGCCTCTCCAATTTTCCCAGTGGATTTGATTTACCCAGTTAGCAAATGTTCACTGGGTCTCTTCCTCAGCCAGCCTTGGCTGGGTCTGAGCTGGGCTTAGGTAGAATTTCTCATCTGGCATCTGAACCTCACCTGCCAGGATCTCTGCCCACAGAAACAGGCTGCTGTGGCCTGGGTGGCGTAGGGCTGGGGGGTAAACCATTGGTTTCTATGTCCCTCAAGGCTTGTCCGCACCTCAGTCCTCCCCTGAGAATCCTGCAAGCACTCCAGCCCTGGGATGTGCTTACAACTCTGTGCTGCTGCCCTGGCTGCACCACTGTGTACTCAGAATGGGTTTGTATCCACAGCTGTCAAGAAAGCTGTCAATCCATCCTCTGTGCTGGGCCCAAACCTGTAAACTTTCCCTGGCTCCAAATTTACTCATCTTACTTGATAATGTGCCTGACATTCCACCATTAGTTCCTCCAGTAAGTTAAAGCATTGAAAATTCTGAAAAGATATACTCTCATTTCATCTTGCCTCCTGCAGCTCCAAGCACGGAGTCTCTTGAACTTGAGCTGCATGTCTGTGGGGACATGCTCTCAACTCACTGGTTCCTTAGTTCACTGAGGATTAAACCTCAAATGCCACCTTCTGAAGAATCAATTTTGATACCCCACAGAATTGGAGTGTAAATGGTCAAACTCTGAAAGTAGATTACATCTCCATCTCATCTGCCAGGGAAGTGATCAGCTGTTCTCCTGTAAGATCCACTGGTTATTAATGGCACAGTGACCTCCCCCTAAAGAGACTAGTCAAAGAGGATTTCCTACACAATGCATCATATGATATGACTTGCTTGTATTTTAAGGAGAAAAAAAAAACCTGTTGGATCACAGAACCAGGAATTCCAAGGGTATCAGGTTTCAGGCACAGCTGGTTCCAGGGGCTCAAAAGAAGTCCTGAGGACAAACTTGCTCAGTAAAAGCTGGGCTTTCATGAAATGAAAACTCCTGGCCAGGAGTTATGATGACAGTGGAGATTGGCCAAGTTGGCCCATCTTTGCTGCCCCATGAAAAAAGCTTCTCTGAAAATGAGGAGGAACATGGAGCTGAGAGCAGTGCACGTAAACCCAGAGTTATAAAGTTTAGGGCTGCGGAAGCTGGGTGAAGACCTAACCTCCCTGCCTGCCATGGGGGAACCCTTCTTTACTCAGCCCCGTCCCTCCCTTTCTCAGACCATTTTCCCATCTTCAAAAAGGGTGAGTTCCTGAAAGGAACAGACAGGACAGTCAAAACGCTCTCTCTGAATACCTGGGTCCTCTCCAGGGAAAGAATGGCATTTCCTTCACGGGTGGCTTGTGGGAGGAGGGTAACCCAGTGCAGCAAAGTTTAGACTTGTGCCATTCCAATGTCAGCTCTGCTACTTAGTAGCAGGGTGACTTGGACATGTTGCTTATTCTCTCATCTGCCTCAGTTTCCTTGTCTGTAAAATAGGGCTAAGTATAGTGCCTGCCACATTTAGGGTTACTATGACAATGAAATAATGTCTATAAAATGTTTCAAACAATTTCTGGGAGGTAGTGAGCACTATCTAAATGTTGGCTAAAAGTAAAAGGAAAAAATAAATTACCAGGCGATTGAGGAAGAGGTAACACAAGTCACAGAACTCCTATACCCATCGCCGTTTCTCCTGAGCATGAGAGGAGTCTGGGCAGAGGAGATCCTCACCCTCCCTCCCTTGTCCTGACCTGCACCCACCATGCTATCACCATTCTCCCCTGAGCCCTTCTGAATTTCTCCACAGTACAGATCCCAGACAGGGCAGAGGCACCATGGGAGGGCCAGGGCCACAGGGCAGAGGAGGGTGTGCTGGAATCTGGCTACTCTCTTGGGAGGAAGAGACACCTCCCCTCCCTGCCCTTCACTGTCTTCCTCCCTCACTCTGCCCGGCTGCAAAACCCCCTCAGTGGCTCCCAATGTTTATTAGATCCCAGGGGAGCCAGTTTGAACTTGATTTCAAGCCCCACCCACAGGTCAAGATATGCTCCCAACCAGCCTCCCTCCTGCCTTATCTCTGTGGCCCCTGCCCTCCAGTGCATCCTCTCTCTGCCCCAGCCAAATGGACACAGACCCCTCCACCTCCACTGTGGGCTCTTCCCCAGTGGAAGCACTCCCTGCCCTCTCTGACCTCAAGCCCTGGTCACTCTCCATTTCCTCCAGGAATGCACCTTCTCTTTCCTCCATCATCTGCCAGCTCACTCACTGTCCCCTTGGCTCGTTGAACATGACACCCACAGCCTCGGCCGCCTCGTCACTGTTCCAATGTCCGAGCCCAGCCTCCTTCACCAGACAGGGACTCTGCGTCGGTCCCAGGGCTTAGCCCAGAGACCAGCACTGATCCAGCCTGCTCACTCCCGAGGACGCTGCCTGTGCCCCTCTTCACACACTCGGGCACCTTTACTGCCCCAAGTCCCCACATGGAGCATTCAGCATTGTTTTGGAGTCCTTCCCCACCTAGACGTGTCTTATTTATGGATCTATCCCCATGTCCTATAGTTTGTCATCAGTTCACATTGCTGACCTCAATCCTCCTACCTCTCCCCTCTGGGCCACAGCCAGATCCATGTCCTGTCCCTGTGTCTTTGACCATCTCCGAGCTCTCTATGCCCTCTTTCTATTTCTCCACTCGTTTTCATTTCCTCTTGCTTTCTTCTTCCCACTGTCTCTTTCTTTTCCTTTCATTTTCCCCTTTGCTTGGAAAAACTTATTACAAACCAACTTCGTCGGAAAACTTTTGTAAGTGGTGCCCAACATTTATCACATTTGTGTTCAATATTTTTCTTACATATAAAGACCTGACAGCCTGCTCTTCTATGATAGATGTACTTATTTCTTCTAAGCTATAACTAACCAAGCATATCATTTTTATACAATGAGTATATATTCAATTTTCTACAGTTTTGACTACTAAACAGGCTTACCAGTGAGCAAATGACAAATATATTGTGGTATTAGTGAGGGCTGGCTTAAACCCACGTAAGTCTGTGGAGTCAGTGTTCATCTTCGTTTTGCATGGCTGAGAAGATGAGGAGAACCAAGGGTGGGCTTGCTGATTGGGGGCCTCTCTGTGTGCCCAGCACAAGGGCCTTGCCAGCCAGCTGCCTCTCTTCCCCACATGCTGGCTGGCTTCCAGGTCCTGGGGCTGAAGTCTGGGGCAGAGAATTCCCTTACTCTAGGTCTGCATTTTGCAAAAGCATTCTAAAGCCTTTGCTATTTTCTGTCCTACTAACAAATCTTTACTCCTCCAGGGACCCTAGCGAAGTGGCCCCTGATGTGTCAGCTCAAAGCTCTTACTGTATTCTGTATTTGAGAGGCTGGTGTCCTTTCCATCTTTACTTCTTCCCCTTTCCTTTTCTCATTCATTCACAAGTTGAGCTCCTGCTGTGTGCCCTGTGAAGTGCCTCATGCACAGACCTGCCCCACCCCTCAAGAATCATCAAGTCTAAAAGCAGGTTCAGGGTGGACAAGTTTAAGAGGGTGAGTTACAGGGGAATGTCCATAGTCAGAGAACTAAGACAGTTGTGAAAAAGGAAGCTCAGGAAGGAGACAAACCCTTGAAATGGACTTGGCATCAGTTCTGGGGCTCTTCTGGGGTTGAAGCATCAGTAATGGATCTGTTGCAATTCAGCCACAGAGGTGATATACGAGGCTTTTCTGCTGACATTGAATCAGGTCACTGGGTCCATTGGATGCAATACAATGTCAATGAAACTGTTATGTGTTATTGATGTCAGTCACAGAATAGATAAAAACATTATAAAAATAGCTTTTGTAGCCATTTACATTTTTTTTTTCATAAATGGTAAAAGGCATCAGTCCCTACATGCCAGAGAGTGAGGCAGCAAAGGATTGGTTTTCATACCAGTGACTGTGAAATCTTAGGAGGTCACATAGGGGTCATCCCCCCCATGACAAGTGACTGAAGAACAAAGGCCTTGAGGTAGCACAGCCTTCACCATCCAAGGAAGGAGGGAGAAGGGTGGCAGCTGACTCAATAAAGTATAGGCTGAGTGGGGTCGGCATGTTCCTTCGTTCACCCAACAGACACCCATTGAGACCCTACTGTGCTAGAGATGGGATTTGGAAGTAACCCTCCCTGTCATGATTGAGCTTATAGCCCAATGTACTCTCAGGGTTCTCATCTGGAAATTTAGGATCACATCTCCCCTCAGAGTTGTAATAGGAGAATGGCATGTGCAGCTGGCACGCAGTCGACATCCTTGCTCCCTTGCTGTGCTTTTACTCTTTGGGGCACAACATCAGGACAACGCATGTGAGTCCACACCTATGTCCGGATCATGACGGAAGCTCAGAGAAGTGTTGTCTTAGGGTGTCCTGGTTGGGCATCCCTGGGTGCAGGGCAGACATTATCAGTTTTATTTTAAGTAGGAGCACACTAAAGTGATTTGGCCAAAGACATAAGGTAAGTAATAGGCGCAGTCTGGTGAGCTCCAAGTCTGTTGGACACTAATGGATGTGCCCTTTGCTACACTTTGCTGCTTCTCCATATGGCAAGATAGGAATGTCCCTTGGGCTCCAATAGTTCAGTATTTGAGGAGTCCTGGAGTTAGTTTAGATTCAAGTTAGCCAAGACTTGAATCTCCTGATCCCCAGGCCAGATCTCCACCTCCAGGACCACATGGCTTCCCTCTCCACCCACGACACGGTCCATATCCCCGCTTCTCCCACAAAAAAGTTCTGCTTAATTCAGAGCCAAGCAAGAAGTCTTGAACAAGCCAGGCTCCAAAATGTATGTAGAGCACTCAGCCTAGATTTCCCAGCATAGCCCCAACCTGGTGTCCGTGTGTCTGGTAGGGTGAGAAGCCTGAGAGTTTGGATAAGAATTGATCTAGCTCTTATGTTAATTCCTATCTTCTAGAGCTAGCAGAGGCAGGGACACCAGAGCCTACAATCCAGCCATCAACTAGGCCAACGTCCCCCAAATCTTCTCCATGACAAAGCCAAGGAGGCCAGATAGCTCCAAGTGAAGTGACACTCTCTGAAAGGTCTGGCCATTGATTCCATAAGCTGGCTCTGGACAAAGGGACCACTTTCAGGTCCCCATACCCATTAGGCTGTTGTCCACAGCTGGACCCAGTCTGTGCTCTCAGGCACGAGTACTCATCTTAGGACAGAAACTTCCACAGCTAACCCACGGGACATTTTTGTCATTACTAAGCTGCTGAGCTAGGCCCCTGGATCTCAGAACCACCACCTAATGCAATTTAAAACGGAGTGACAATTATCATCTGAAAGGAACCCAAGATATTGGGCAAGCCCACTACAAAAATATGCAAAGAGAGAAAGCTAATGGGAAATTAAGGGGACAATAATGAAAAAAATAACATCTTTTATAAGGGTAAAAACTGCCCAGGCCCTGAGATACTTTACAAATAAAACACTTGAATCTCTTTTGACACATTTATCTGCATGTGGAAGAATTGTTGCCTAAGAGATTCTGAGTGAAAGCATTAATTTATATTCAACTGTGTATTTAGAATCTGTAGTAAAAGGAAGCTTTGAAGAGACACACATGTTATTAGCAGTAGCTAAGCAGAAATGTGGGCTCAACCTTCCTGGGTGGAGCCAGCTGCCACTCCACACTGTCTCAGCCACAGACTTTAGCGCTGACCATTGTAATGTTCCTCTTTGTGCTGGGGTGTAATCTGTTATGGCTGTATATTCACCTCCACAGTCAACCCCTAGGGCTTTCCACTGAGCACTGACCCTTCCTCAGCTCCTGGCCCCTGGGTCTCAATTGTGCCAGGACTTGGCCTCACATTCACATTCTGTTTTATTTCTAGGTCATTATATACTTTTCCACTCACCAAAAGGCCACCAACACTAAAGGGAACTAACTAGTAGTACAGTTAAATACTTATTAAAAGTGTGGGCTCTGGGATGAGACTGTCTGAATGGGTCTTGTGCCTAACTCTGAATAGCTGAGCCATTTTAGGAAAGATACATAATCTCTCTGTGCCATGTGTTTTTCATCTGTAAAATGTCAACAATAATACAATTTACCTCATAGTGTTGTTATGAGACTAAATGCATTAATAAATGTGAAGTTCTAGAATCATGTGGATGATTCAATAATGATCAATAAATGTTATCTATTGTATGCGTGCGTGTTTAAGCACCTATACAGAGAGGATTTGGAATGTGTTGCAATAACAAGAGCCCTGGGGTCTGTTATTCTAGCTGTTCCTGGCTGCCTTCTGCCTTGGCAGAAGGTGATAGGCACCTCACCACTTCTCAGCTCTAAATCTCAGAGAAGCCTCCCTAAAATGATCATAAAACTGCTGCTTCTCCTATTTCACACTCATCACTAAGGGAGTCAGCTGTCCAGCTCCAGGTCATAGACCAAAAACTGCTCACTGCCAGTGTAATGCTACAGATTCAGTGTGCAAAGGGAATTTTAGAAGAAAGATTCCATTAGAGTTGACCACTATATTCATCCTTGTCAATTGTTTGGTTTGGTTTTGGCTCTTTCAGTTTGGACAATAGGGTCTCACCAACTCAATCTCTCCATGATAAAAACCCAGCATTCAGCTTTAAAAGCAGATAGATATGGGTCTGAATTCCAGGAGATCTACTTATATTCGTGCGGCTTTGGGAAGTTACTTAATGTCTTTGAGCATCAATTTTCTCATCTGCAAAATAGAGATGACAATATAGCTGATATAAATATCAAATGTGGTCATGAATATTGTTCAGTATGGTACCTAGCATGGGAAAGAGAGGAGATGGTGTTTTATTGCTTGGCAAAACAAGATGTAAGGAAACTAGCAGAAATAAGACAGTAGAAACAGATCCCAGTGATTCCAAATAAAGAAAACATAAGACATAGCCTTTAAAATAATTTTGCTAAATAATTATACTCTCTATGTCCAAAGAGAAAAAAGATAAGATTTTAAATTTTTACAGAGGGTAGAATTCTGAAAAAGTGACATAGCAGAATAAAAAGGGACATTCTAAACAACAAATACAACTGAAATAGAGAACTCAGTGTATAAGTTTTTCAGCAAATTTCAATTAGCTAGGAGAAAATTAATAAAATGGAAGATATATCAAAAGAAACGTACAGAAATATGACCTATGGTATCCTATCCTAAAAAGATAGGAAAGAAAAAAATGGAAGGGAAATAAAAGCCATGGATGATACAGTGAGAAGTTTAATATACATTTTTTTTAAACCATTTTCGGCTTTGCCTTTATTTGCTACCTGGAAGGTCAGCCATCCTCTACAAATGTTCCTCCCCAGATTTCTAACTCAGACTTCATTACAAGTTATAGATACTACAGAATAGTTCACCAAAGAAATAGCAATGTCTTCAAAACCCATGGTTTTGAAGACATTTAATTGGAGTTACAAAAGGAGAGGAGAGGGAGAGAGAGAATTGGGCAGAGGAATTTGAAGAAATAATGTTTGAGAATTTTTTAAAACTGATGAAAGATATAAAATACAGATTCAAGAAACTGAGGAAGTGTCAAAGAGAATTTTAAAAAGAGAGAAAGAAACACATACTTATGGTTATAATAATAAAATTGAAAAATAAACCAAAGAAAAAAAGTCCTTCAAAAGCCAGGTAAAACAAGAAATTGCTGTCAGAAGGGCAGTAATGAGACTGAAAACTGACTCCTAAAAAGAAAAAAATAGAAGCCAGAAAAAAATGAAATAATATTTATTATTTATGCTGAAAGAAAATGTGTATTAAACAAGAATTCTATGCCCCTCAAAAAATCCTTCAAGAATAAAAGTGAAATGTATGAAAAATAACACAGTTTTCTTCAGGAGAATTCGGCTTCTGGTAATGTTGGAATAGCTCCCATTGCACCAATTTCCTCATCAATAAATGGAGAATTATAAAAAAACTCACAGAGTGTGATAAACAGTACGTTAGTGATGACAGATGAAATAGTCACTGAACTTGAAGATAGAAATTATCTAATCTAAAGGACAAGGAAAAAAAGAATTAAAAATAAGAACAGAAGCTCAGTGACCTGTGGGACAATGCAAAAAGGCCTAACACATATATACTTGGAATCCCAGAATGAGAAGAGTCAGGATATGTGGCAAAAATATATTTGAGGAAATAATGTCCCCAATTTTTCTGAATTTGGTGAGAGGCAGATTTGCTGATTTGAAAACTCAGCCAGCCTCAAGTAAAAGCAATACAGAGAAAATCCCACCTTAGGCACACACTGAAAATCTAAAATAAAAAAGAAATCTTGAAATCAGCTAGAGGAAAACAGTACATTACGTTAAAGGGAGCAACAATATTAATGACTGCTGACATCATTAGAAGCACTGGAAGTCAGAACAGTGGAATGTCATCTCTAAAATACTGAAAGAAATAAAAAGCTATCAATACAGAATTCTATATCCAGTGAAAACACCCTTCAAACTGAAGGTAAAATAAAGGCATTTTCAGATAAATTAAAACTAATAAAATGCATTTCTAGTAGATAAAAGGAACTCTAGAAGAAATTCTGCAAATAAATAATACCAGGTTGAAATTCAGATTTTCAAAGAGGAATGAAGAGTCCCATAAATGTTAAACATGTAGGAAATGTAAAATACTTTCTTCTTTTAATTAAGACCCCCATAAAGCTATTTGAAGATATATATATATATATATATATATATATATATATATATACATATGGCAAGTATAGTATACAGGACACAGTGGGGAACAGAGGTAGACAAATAAATCTAACTATAAGTTTACCATGAAAAATTAAAGATGAATATCTCAATTCCTAGATCAAATGGTAAAAAACAATCATATTGGTATAATTAATAATCTAATAAATTATTTTAAAAAATCATAAAATATGTTTAAGTAGACTAAAGACAGGAAAGGAAAACCAAAAAACAAAAATCAGAAGGGAAAAACCAAAAACAAGTAGTAAAACAGAAGATACCAATCTCACAATTCATCTGTTAAGTAATTACATTAGGTGTAAAGGGCTAAACACTCCAATTAAAAGAAAAAGATTATCAGAAAGAATTTTTAAAAAGCAACATCAAATGGTATGTTGTCTATAACAGATACATGTTAAGGACACAAAAAATTGAAAGTAAAAAGATGGGAAAGGGCTTCCCTGGTAGCTCAGTGGTTGAGAGTCTGCCTGCTGATGCAGGGGACACGGGTTCGTGCCCCGGTCCGGGAAGATCCCACATGCTGCAGAGTGGCTGGGTCCATGAGTCATGGCCGCTGAGCCTCCCTGTCCGGAGCCTGTGCTCCACAATGGGAGAGGCCACAGCAGTGAGAGGCCCGCAAACCGCAAAAAAAAAAAAAAAAAAAAAGATGGGAAAATATACAGCATACAAACAATTAAAAAGAATGAAAGTACTCAAAAACAGATGAGGATATGTCAAAACAACATAAAAATAAGTTTAGACGGGTTCCCTTGGTCCACAAGAAGGGCAAATTTAGCATCAAAAATAATGATGGAGATGGATTATAATACCAGGAATTAAAAATAAATAATTCATAGTAATATTCTTCTGTAGAGAAGAATGTTAGCTATAAAACCCTGAACAAATGATCAAATTAGAAAAGCACAATTAAAAAAAAAACAATGTAATCATTATTTTAGGTAAGGATAATTGATGAAATCATTGAAAATTAAAACCATGGTTGAAAGTTTTTGTGGGAGCAGGAAAGTTTTAGACAGTGCTGTAGACTGAATGTTTGTGTCTTCCCAAAATTCATATGTTTGAGATACTAAATCCCAAGGTGATGGTATTAAGGATGTGAGGCCTTTGGGAGGTGCTTAGGTCCTGAGAATGGAACCCTCAGGATTGGAATTAGTGTCCTTCAAAGATCCCAGAGAGCTAACTTGCCCCTTCTACCATGTGACGTTATAGTGAGAACACAGCCATCAAAGAGGAAACAGGCCCTCACCATTCACCAAATCTTCCAACATCATGATCTTGGATTTTGCAGCTGTGAGAAATAAATGTTTGTTGTTTATAAACCACCCAGTTTATGGTATTTTTGTTATAGTAGCTTAAATTGACTAAAACAAATGTTTAAAGTAATTCAACCAAAATTCATTACAGAAAAGTATTTAGTAATTACAAAAGAAGACATAGTAACATTACAGTTGAGAAACCTGGTGAACAAAGTTAATACAAAAATTAAGGATGTATATCTTAATCCCTGGAGCAAACAACAAAGCAATCAAAGAGGTATAGCTAGAAATCCAACCAAATAATATAACAAACTGACACCAGGTGACTACTGAAGAGATATACTGAAAATAACAAAATTACTGCCATAGAAGTCCAGCCCAAAACACATAACCTAAACCTAATCATTAGAAAACATCCATCAGATTGAAGGACATTTTACAAAACAATTTTCCTGTTTCTGTTCAAAAATGCCAATGTCATGAAAGACAATAAAGGAATAGCAAATGTTCCAGATTAAAGGAAACTAAAGACCAAATAAATTCTAGAGGCTGGTCCTGGATTAGATACTGGACTGAAGAGGAACATTATGGGGGCAGTAGGTAGAATTAAAATTTAGGCTATAATTAAATAATGGTATCATATCAATGTTAAATTTCCTGATTTTTAAATTTTTGTGGCACTTATGTGATGACCTTTTTACAAGGACATGCACACTTGCAAATGTGGCAAGCTGTTAACAATTTTTGAGTCTGGGTAAAGAAACTCCATTGCACTGTTCTTAAATATCCTGAAAGTTTGAAATTATTATTAATGGCAATTCAGAAAAATAATACATTATACCAAGTGGTACTTATTTCAGAAATTCAAAGATGGTTTAATATTAGAAAATCCATTAACATAATTCACAACATTAGTAGAACACATGATTATCTCTATAGATGCTGAAGAGGCCTTCAACAAAAGCCAAAATTCACTCCTAATGAAAACTTTCTTAATGGTAAAATATTTATTCTTTAGTCCAAATGGTAGCAGTTATCTCATGGATAAACATTAGAAGTATTTCTACTAAGATTCAGAAGAAAGCAGTGATCCCATCATTTTCACTACTTCTACTGTTGTGTACTTTGTAAAATTTTGTTTAATTTGATTGGCTAATATTTTCAGAACTGTAAGAAGCATGAGGACTAGAAAAAAGTAAAACTTCCTCTATGTGTATATGATATGACAATGCACCTGGAAACCCCAGTAAATCAATATTAAGAGCAATATACACACAGAGAGCCACACAAGTACACAGAATTCAGTAAGGTAGAAGGATCTAAAATTAGCATAATATTAGCCTTTAAATATACAAATAACCAGTTAGATGATGTAATTAAAGATAAAAGCCCACTTAAAATAACAACAAAAAGATAAATTTTTATAAATAAATGCAATAATAAATGTGCAAAACCTACATGAAGAAAACTTAGAAACACTCTGAAAGGCTCAAAAGTAAGCCTGAACAAATGGAAATGCCTTCTCTGTTCTTGGCCAAAAAAAAAAAAAAAAAAAAAATTAGCATCATAAGGATGTCATCTAACCAAAATAATATATAAATTTATAATGATCACAATAAAATACCAATGCTTTTTCCCCAGAATCTGAACAAAGTTTTTTAGCATTTATGTGGAAAAATATATAGGTTAAAGGTAGGAACAATGCCCACAATTTGTTGTTTTTTTGTTTTTGTTTTTTTTTTTCTGATACGCGGGCCTCTCACTGCTGTGGCCCCTCCCGCTGCGGAGCACAGGGTCCGGACGCGCAGGCTCAGCGGCCGTGGCTCCCGGGCCCAGCCGCTCCGCGGCATGTGGGATCCTCCCGGACCGGGGCACGAACCCGCGTCTCCTGCATCGGCAGGCGGACTCTCAACCACTGCGCCACCAGGGAAGCCCCCACAATTTGTTTTTAAGAGCAATGCAGCCCCTCTATTAGGAATTTATCCCAACGTAATAGAAAGTAATATCAACTTGACTGCCCATCCATAGAAGACTATCTGAATAAACCTTGGTATATTCACACAGTAGAATAATATTTAGCTCTAAGAAAGAATGAAGACTGTCTCTATAAGCTACTATTGTGATATTTTTCTGAATGTTTTATCAATTGCAAAGAACAAGATATATAGAGACTATGCTACCTTTTATTTTAAAAAGATTGTGAAATAACATGTATATGTTATAATATATAAATACATATAATAAAATGTACATATATGCATACATACATATATACTTACTTTTGCAGAAAGAAACACAGTATGATATACCAGGAACCAATGAAAAGTTTTTCCTCCGAAGATGAGTAGGAGTAGATGGGATAATATTTATGTGAGTGAGAATTCCCTGAGAATATCTTTTTACATAGATTTGAATTTTGAATCATAGTTTTGAATTTTGAACAATAGTTTTGAACTTTGTAAATATTTTATGTATGCAAAATAATATCAAAAAGATAAAATCAAATGTGAAAATTTGATACAGAAACAAATTATTCAAGCTGTACTTTCAGTTGATAATATTGATAACATAACCATAAAGAGAAAAATGTTAAGCAACTTTTGAACACAGTAGTCTAATCACACATTCTTACAGAGATGTAAAGTTAAAAAATATATATTTAAAAAAATTTCCAGAGGAATATCAACCTTTATTTAGGAGGTCTGTAGGTGGTGGTTGTATTAGTGTACAACCTCAAAGAATTTTGTCCATTATAGAATAAGGAAAATGTGCAAATATGTTTTTGTAAACTTGGGTTCTCTTTCTGGGAGGAGGGAAATGTAAATATGAAATCAATTTTCTATTGAATTGGAGCTTAACAGTATGAACTCAGAGGTTTGAGAAAAAATATATTTCCTAATTATTTCTCCTAAAAGGAGTTAGAAGCAATAGCAACCAGTTAGTGAGGAGCACACCTACAGCCCAGATCTTGGTTTCTAAGTACATTTCCCCACTAAAGGAAACCAAGGATCCTTTGAAAAGTAGTTGATCCAATACAGAGGGAGTATAGAATCCATTTGCAATCCCCAGTGCAATCGCTGAGAGTCATTAATGGATGCTAAATACCTGGGTGAAGGTTGCTAAGGATGATGATATGTCACAGTCTCAATGAGGAAGATATCTTACTGATTACAAAGGGAAATAAATATTTGCTTTTTATAGCCTACTTAGCACCAAAGAAAAATCTTTACACTAAAGAGACCTGGAAGTCACCACCTTAATTAAGTGACCATCACTAGTAGGACAGCCTGACTCTATGTGCCTCCTGATACGTGGCAATAAGTACATGTGTCTCCCATGTAAAATTCTTGCCAAAATATTGAACCTAAATCAAATCATGAGGAAATAATCAAAAAAATCCAGCATGTGAGATGTTCTATCAGACATCTGGCCTGATTCTTCTAAAATGACACTGTAATGAAAAACCAAAAGTAGTAACAATAATTTAAAAATTAATGGACAGAATTCTAGACTGAAAAACACTAAAGAGACATAACAACCAGGTGAATCCTTATAAAAGGATCCAACCATCTTGGGGGCAACTATGGAAATTTGAATATTAACTCGATTTTATATATCGTTAAATCATTGCTAATCTCTTACGTGTGATAATGGTACTGTGGTTGGGGTAGAAGAATGCTTGCTTTTCTTCTTGGGGGGCAGGGATTTCTCCATGTAGACACTGATAAATATACTAATATCAGAAAAACGAAAACAAAGTGCAATAAAGACATTTTCAGACAAACAAAAGCCTGGAGAACTCACTAGCAGATCTGCATTATAAGAAATAGAAAAGGGAGTTGTTTAGGTAGAAGGAAAAGGATTCCAGATGGAAGGTCAGAGATGCAGGAGGAATGAAGAGCTCTGGACAAATCTAAATGAAGAACTGACTGTATCAAACAATTACAAAGATATTTTGTGGCATTTAAAATGTAGAGAGAATGCCTAACACCAATAGCACATGAGTTGAAACTGGGCAAAGGAAGTAAAGTATTCTATTGCCTTTTCTAGAAAGCATGTAAAATTACCAAATTGACATTAGATTTTGATAAGGCAAGGATGAAAGTTGTCATCTCCAGGGCAGGGTTTCTCAGCCTTGGCCTATGATATGTGGGGCCATATGTTCTTAGCTGTGGGAGACTTTTCTGAATACTGTAGATTGTTTAGCAGCAATTCTGGACCCTACTAACTAGCCACCATTAGCCATCTGTGAGAGTTAATTTTATGTGTCAACTTGGCTGGATTATGGGATTCCCAGATATCTGGTGGAACATCATTTCTGGGTGTGTCTGTGAGAGTGTTTCCAGAAGAGATTTGCATTTGAATTGGTAGACAGAGCAAAGTGGATTGCTGTCCCCAGGGTGGGTGGGCATCAAACAACCTGTTGAGGACCTGAATAGAACACAAATGTGGAAGAAGGGAGGACTCACTCCCTGATGGAGCTGGGGCATCCGTCTCCCCCTGCCCTTGGCACTCCTGGTTCTCAGGCCTTCAAACTATTACACCAGCCTTCCTAGGTCTCTAGCTTGCAGACGGCAGATGGTGGACTTCTTAGCCTCCATAATTGCATGAGCCAATGTCTTATCATAAATTTCCATACATATACACAGGCACACCTCGTTTTATTGTGTTTCACTTTATTGCTCTTCAGAGATATTGCCTGTTTTACAAATTGAGGGTTTGTGGCAACCCTGTGTTGTCAGATGATAGTTAGCACTTATTAGCAATAAAGTAATTTTCAGTTAGGTATGTAAATTGCTTTTCTAGACATAATGCAATTGCACACTTAATATAGTACAGTATAGTGTAAACATAGCTTGCACTGAGAAACCAAAAAATTTTGTGTGACTTATTTTATTGCAGTGGTCTGAAACCAAGCCTGCACTCTCTCTAAGGAATGCCTGGAGATATATCTATCTACATCTATGGTTCTATAGATAGATAAATAGATATAGGGTTCTCTATGTATATATATCTATATATCTCCTATTTGTTCTGTCTGTCTAGAGACTGGCTAATACACAACACCTTCCCCAAACTCTGCTGCCATAATTGTGACATCCAAACTTGTCTCCAGACATCGCCAAACTTCCCTTATGGTGGGAGGAATCTCTCTAGTTGAAAACCACTTCACTAGGGTAACTAAAAAAGAATAGTAAATGAGTATATAACTCCCAAAGTAATAGAGGAAACACTGGAAGGAGTAATAAAATAGTCCCACCCAAAGGCAAGAAAAGGAACATAGAGTCGGTAAGACTAATCAGAAGCACCTAGTGAGATGGCAGATTTAAATCCAAAGATGACATGATTACATTAAATTGTAAATGAATGAAATGCTCCAATTAAAAATTTCTGGATGATAGATCATGGAGGACACACTGAATTCTGTAATGCCATGGGGTGCACAGCAGCCCTGGTCACAGGACAAGCACCGAACCTGGAGCTGGAATCCCAGAGTTCTCTGTCACTGCTAGGCTGTGGGACCATTGGGCAGCATGCTTACATTCAAGTTTCAATTACTTTATCAGGAAATGATGGATTTGAATTAGACCAGTGATTCTCTCCAGCATCACAACCCCACAGGCATCAGGATCCTCAAGTGAGCTTTGAAAAAAGATCACATGTCTGTGCCTTTCCCAGAAGAAGCAAATGAAATTTTGAGGTGTCAGTTGCGTTGGGAGACCCAGGCATTCATGTTTTGAGAACTAAAGATTAAGGATAGGAGGAAGGGGGATAAAGGAGGAAAATCTTCCCAGCATAGATGGTAAATGTGTCTGTGGATGGTTTGGTGCTGGAAACACAGGAAGCTAGAGTAAGTAGTGTCTTTCATTTCCATCTCCCTCTGTTTCATTTGTTAGATTAGCAAGCCTGTCCCTAGCCGGTAGCTTATGCATTTGGCCCACATCTATATTTGCTTGAGGCCTTAGAAGGCACAGTTGCTCTTTCCAGTCCCCTTAGGGCTGGTTACAAGCAGCAGAAACATGCTGATGAAGACTGAGGACATTGGCTCGAGGGGCATATTAGTTTTCTATTGCTGCTGTAACAAATAAATTCAGTGGCTTAAACAAAACAAATTTATGATTTCACAGTTCTATAGATCTGACAGAGATTTTACGAGGCTAAAATGTCTGGAGGACTACATTCCTTTCTGGAGGCTCTAGGGGACAGACAATATGCTTTATTGCTTTCTCCAGCTTCTAGTGCCACCCACATTCCTTGGCTCAGGGCGCCTTCTTCCAGCCTCAGAAATGGTCAGGAGTGATGGCTGAGTGCTTCTCATGTCCCATCTCTGACACTTCTTTTATTGTCGTCTCTTTTTCTGACCCAGCTAGGAAAGATGCTGCTCTTTTAAGGACTCATGTGATTACACCAGCCACCCCTGGACAATCCAAGCTAATTTTCCTTCTCAGAATCTGTACCTTTAACCACAACTGCAAAGTCCCTTTGCCATGTAAAATAATATATTCTTAGGTTCCAGAGATTAGGGTGTGAATGCCTTTGGAGGCCCGTTATTCTGCTCACCACCAAAGGTGACTGAGGTCTCCAAGGCAGAATCCCACTGACAGTCCTGTCTTTGTTCTTCCATTTCTCTGTTCACTGAGTCCAAAATCTGGGACAGTGAATGTCCTTGGCTGATTCCTGATTGCATGCCCACCTTGGCACCTTGATTGACAGCCCCAACAAGACAGCAAACAACAGGGGAACGAGCGGCAATCCCCCTACCCCGAAGTCAGGATGCTGTTTTGTAAAGAAGGGGATAGTATGGTGGGCAGCTAAAAAAAAAATAAAACACAAATTCACTACACCAGACTGTATCCCTGTTCCTGGGATGGAGATTCACTTGGCCAGCAGGAAGGAACACCCAATAATTAGGCCTGAGTCACTGGACCAAAACGATCATGGGGGCCTGAAAGCAAGATTGGGCTCATATCTTTAGTTCTTTCTGAGTGTGTTAATCAAATACCTGTAAAGTATACCAAATTTTTAATCTTCAATGTATATTATTATGGTAAGGTATAACAAATTACCTATGGTACACAAAAGCTTATAGGATACCATTATCCTTAGTTAATGGGTAAATGTATGGCTTTTATTCAATGAAACTGATTTATTGTCTTAATTTTCAGTTGTTCTGCCTCACGTTTCCACCAAAACCATCGTGTGCCCATAGTAACCAGCAGACAACATGCATGTGTGATCTCCTTTATGACCTGTGCCTAATTAGTTTTTTAGTGTCATCTTCCAACTCACGCTTACACTGTACAAACAGGGGCAGCATGACTCCCAATACCGATTAATAAGCCTCCAGCCTTGGTCCTGCAATAAACAGGGAGTATTTATGGCATGAGATCAGCATCTGGTGCCTGCTTCTCCTCGCTGGTTCTCTTGGGCGGGGGCGGAGCGTGGGACTCAGAAGGGGCATCAGTGATGAAGACCCGGCTAGCCCCCGCCCCCTTGTCCTGACTGCATCTCCCCCACCTGTCCTTCACTGCCTCTATTAGGCTTGGCTAGTTAAGTGAAAGGGAGAGAAATGAGCTGAAAGCTGGTGGGTGTTGGAGCTTCGAAGCCCATAGTTCCCAGCTAATTGCTGGTCCTAACAGGCACAATTAGCTGCTACAAGCCCTTTGAGATGGCCCAGGGCCTTTCTCAGGTAGCAGCCGTCACCAGATAAAGGCTGAAATGTGCTGCACTTAGAGAGCCACTTGCAGACAGGAGTGTCACAGCCTGCCAATTACACTCTCCCTGTACACAGTCACTTCCCAGAGAGACTAAGAACCCAGAGGAAGACCCAGCATTAAAGGGATATGGCACGGGCTTCTCTCAGCCCTGGAAACCGCGCTGTAGCTGTGGTGGGCTGGGAGTTGGGGGTGGGAGGTGCTTTGCAGATTAAACCCTTATTGTTGCGTCCATTAGAAACTCCACTTCGCAGATGTTTGCTACTTACATTTCCCCCCATCTGCAAACTTCCCGGAAAAACCACCATCCTGCACCCCCTCCCCCTTTTTCCTTTTTGTCTTGGGGAGGGGCAAACAGACAAAAATTGGACACTTCCCTAGAAGATAAAGGCAGCTTGGTGCTGGGGAAAGAGTGATTAATTAGGAGTCAGGACCTCCCTCCCTCCCCCCAGATTAAACAGCTACACAAAGTCACATCGTTCACAGAGCATTAGGTTCTGAGGCACTGGATAAGTTGAAAATCTCATTTCAAGGGTTATTCTGGCTACATATACTATAAATCAGCCATAAAGCACAGTATATGTGGATTTCTGAAGCTAACATTATTCAGTAATTTCTATGTGTCAATGCCAACACAGTTGAAAAGTATATAATAAAAAGTAGAAATAAAAATATAATTTTTATTTTAAGTCTCATCAAACAAAAGGAAAGAATTAATGATGAATAGAGTTGAATTTCTATACTTTAAAGTTCATGGTGCAACTTTGTTGTGTGATGTTAGGAACACGTCACGTCCCCTCCAGGACTCAGTTTCCCCTTCGGCAAAGGATGGAGTTAGACACGATGGCCTGTGATGTCACTGCCAGGGCTGATGTTCTTGGACAACTCACTCCCCTAGGGTTCTGCTGTCAGCCTGGGTGGCTCCAGAAGCTGAGGTTGGCACTCGCTCTTCCAACCAAGACCCTGAAGCCATGTGGTGGGGACAGTGTTGATTTCCACTGTGATGCATCCATACCTGCTACACACTCTGTCTACAACTGATGGTGGCCATGCACCAGCCACAAATGAAGGAGCAAGAGTCTGGCAGAAGTCTGGATGATGGGAAGTCCCCCACAGTCTGAAATCTGTGACAGTGTGGGAACAATTAGCAGGCAACTGAGCAATTTCAGATGACCACTGTGGAAAGGGGTTGATGCCATTAACTCAAGCCTCCTGACTCTTTGCCTTCCACAGCCAGTTCTGCGTTAAACTCTGCTTGGGAACACTCCTCCAGATGGTTTTGTAAAGTTCCAAGAAAGGGTAAGCCACTGGTGGTAAGAGAAGTCCTTAGAAGGGAGGCTGTGGGGTGAAAAGTGAGCATCAGACACCAGAGGCAATTGGGAAACCTGGGATCTGGTCCCATCTGCCATTTCCTTGTGCCATGACATCAAGCAAGCTGCTTAACCTTTCTGGGCCTCTCTTCCCTGATTTTACAAGTGAGGGGTTTGTGCTTCATTATATTTTTGATTCCTTCTAGCTTTGATATTTGAAGATTCTAAGTGGTACTACTTGGTCTCCTGCAAGTTGTTATTGTTCTTTCTAATCAGAAGGAAGATAGGAGAAGGAAAGGAAGACGGGAGGGAGGCAGGCATTTATACCCTATTACGAGATGGTACAAAGCATGAAAGTATTGTTCTTAGCAAGGCATTCCTGACCATCTGCAACCCGAGGCCCAAATCACAGACACTGTGCCTCCATCTCAGAAGGAAAGTCTCATTTTTCCTCTCCAGGTGCCCATTTTCCTGGGAAAAGGGGTCCTTTGTGATGACTGCAACAGCTACCAAGGTGCACCTGCTAGGGCACTGGTGTCAGGGTAATTCAGTGGAGGGAACAATAATCTTTTCAATAAATAGTGCTGGAAGAACTGGACAGCTATGGAAGGAAAAATGAACCTTGACCCATTCCTCCATACACAAAAAGCAATTCAAAATAGATCACCTCGAAAAGATACATGCACCCCGATGTTCATTGCAGCACTATTTACAATAGCCAGGACATGGAAGCAAGCTAAACAGCCATTGACAGAGGAATGGATAAAGAAGATATGGTACATATACACAATGGAATATTACTCAGCCATAAAAAAGAATGAAGTAATGCCATTTGTAGCAACATGTATGGACCTAGAGATTATCGTGCTAAGTGAAGTAAGTGAGACAGAGAAAGACAAATATCATATGATATCACTTATATGTGGAATCTTAAAAAAATGACACAAATGAACTTATTTACAAAACAGAAACAGACTCACAGACTTCAAAAACAAACTTATGGTTACCAAAGGGGAAATGTGGGAGGAGGAGGGATAAATTAGGAGTTTGGGATTAACATATACACACTACTATATGTAAAATAGATGACCAACAAGGACCAACTGTATAGTACAGGGAACTCTACTCAGTACACTGTAGTAACCTATATGGGGAAAGAATCTGAAAAAGAATAGGTATATGTATATGCATAACTGAACTACTTTGCTGTACACCTGAAACTAACACAACATTGTAAATAAACCACTCTCCAATATAAAATAAAAATTAAATTAAAAAAAAGAGGAAAAAGAACAAAAATGGATCACCTAATGTAAGACCCAAAACCAAAAACTTCTGGGAAAAAAATTGTGTCCTTGGGCTAGGCAAAGATTTCTTAGATAGGACACAAAAGGCATAAATCATAAAAGAAAAAAAAGACAAACTGGATTTCATCAAAATTAAAAACTTTGTCATTGGAAAAAAATTAATAAAATAAAGAGGAAAGAATATACAAATAATTCTTATAACTCAATAATCAAAAAAAATCATGAAACCTGACTCACAGATGATCAAAAGATTTCAACAAACACTTCAACAAAGAGAATTCAGGGAAGGCAAATAAGTATATGAAAAGATGTTCAATATCATTGGTCATTCA
The DNA here is from genome assembly GCF_000442215.2 of Lipotes vexillifer. Taxonomy (NCBI): domain Eukaryota; kingdom Metazoa; phylum Chordata; class Mammalia; order Artiodactyla; family Lipotidae; genus Lipotes; species Lipotes vexillifer. The sequence continues at coordinate 1,961,271 of NW_006798798.1, read as the reverse complement.
GGAAGTGTAAATTAAAAAAAAGATGTACACCCATTAAGATAACTAACATACAAAAACTGACAATATCAAGTGTTAGTAAAGACCTGGGAAAACTACAAGTCTCACATAGTGAAGGTGAGAAAGCAAAGTGGTAGTGGTTCAGCCACTTGGAAAACAACTTTGCAGTTTCTTATAAAATTAAACATGCATGTACCTTATGACCCAGAAATTCCACTCCTAGGTATTTATTTCCCAAGAGAAATGAAAACGTAGGCCCAGGCAAAGACGTGTACACAAGAATTCTTAGTAGTTGTATTCATAACAGCCTAAAGCTGGAAATAACCCAAATATCCACCAGCTTGCAAGTGGATAAACAAATCATGCTATATCCATACAATGGAATAGTATGTAGCAATGAATAAAAAAAGAGGTACTTACACTTGCTACCACATGGATGAACCCAAAAGCATTATGCTACGTGAAAGTCAGACAGAAGACACATTCTATCTGATTTTACTTATTTGAAACTCTATAGCAATAGAAAGCAGACCAATGGCTGTGCAGGGCTTGGGGTGAAGGTGATATTGACTACAAAGAGGATTTGGGGGTGATGGAAATTTTCAAAGTCTTGATTCTGTGGCCATTGCGTTACTGTAAACCTGCACAAAAACTTATAAAACTGTATATTTTAAATGGTTAAATTTTATGGAATATCTCAAGTGTTAAAAAAAAATGCATTTGAGAACGACAAAAATATGTACTTACTTGGGTGCCAGACACCAGATCTGTCATGGTGGGGCGCTGGGCTTTTTACAGGGGTCACCTTGAAGTAGCCTTCAGGGACAGGATGCCTGAACTCCAGGTCTGACTGCATCACATCCAGGGATGCTGGGGTAAAAATAGCCTGAGTCTCCCCCCACCTGATGGATTCCTCTCCAAAAGGCCACTGACATTGGATTTGAAGTTCTTCCATGAAACTCCGTGGGGAAAGTGAGACTCTGAGGAGTTGAGGTGTTGGGAGATGAGACAGCACGGAAGAGAGCTCAGCCGGTGCCCTTAAATGATCAGACACTTGGGAGTGAGGGGAGAGTGACAGCTGGCAGATGAAGCTAGTGCCGGTGCTGTATTCAGTGACGCGGCCACATCTCTTTCAGGGACAAAGGCGTTAATACAGAATTTGTCCTCTGTTTGTCCATGTATTTGTATTAACTCACCAAAATAATTTCAGGAAGTTCAGTGCACAGAATGTCTAAGTAATGTGTTGTGGAAATTGAAGGAAGGGTATACATTGGGCACATGGGTCAGAACAATACACAACAGAAGAGCTGTCAGATGAGGTGGAAAAAGCCCAGAGGAAGTGACTCTCTGTGGTCATCAGCCCTGGGCCCCCAGGGCTGTGCCATGCACACTGCACACAGGCAGCCTGGAGAATGATCCCAGGTGGGCATCATTCTGCAGGAGGAGACCCTTAGAAGCAGAAGGGACCAGGAGGGCGAGCGCATTCTCTGCCTTCCTAGGGCTGACGGGTCGCCTCTCAGCTTCCATCTGTTCCCCCTGCTAACAGGCTTTGTCCCCTTCCGTATCCATGTGGTGGAGGAAGGTTGGGCCACCATCTAGATGTTCTCAGCACTCCAGAAACACCACCAGTCAACCAGAACCTCAGATCTAGGTTACATGCAGACTCAGGCAAAAGACGGAGGCAGGCCCACTGGTGTTAAGCACGTGTCTCTGGTCCAAACCACTGGGTCCTGGGTTAAAAGCCAGGCCTCAACCACCCAGCAGAGCCCTCAGGGCGTGGAGAGTTGATGGGTGGGAGAGTTTCCAAGGGGTCTGTGGAAGCCCATCCCTCCTCCTCACTGGGTTGTAGCCTGCTCACCTGCGCAATGAGAGAGGTGACCCAGACTGTTTCCTCCAGCATCCCCTCAAAGCTCTACAACAACGGAATTCTGTGACTCTCTGTGTACCTCCTCTGGTCCCCAGAGGTGGCTGGTTTTGTCTGCTAACCATCTAAGGACCTCAGAGAGCACGCTTTGCAGGAAGGGGCTGCTGCAGGAGGGAAGGGTGCCGAGCGCAGCCATCCAGGCCAGAGGATATTTTCAGAATCCCTTTCTCCTTCATGGTCCCATGGAGATTCCTGGCAGGGAGCTAACCCCTTCCAGTCTCTCCCAGCAGCCCTCCGCACCACCTCACAGTGTACAGACTTCTACTTAAAGTCAGGGGGAGATTCCTTCCAAAGGTGGCTGCTAGCACAGGCTCTACCTGAGAGGGGCATGGAAGTGACAGTCATGACAGATTGTGGGTGAGATTTTCATTCCTTTCCCTTAAGCTTCAGTTGAGCAGAGCATTGGGGAAAGCAAACAACCACTTGTTTTCAGACCCTCAGTGTCTGAAAATGGCCTGGTCTGCAGCCTAAGAGTAAAGAGAAGATCAGTGTGAAAATTCAAGATGAACAGTCGTCAAAATCACGACATGTTCCTTGATGCTGTGTCTCAGCAACCACGCTGCACTAGACTTCAGCAGGGTGGGGCTTGGGGCAAACAGCTGACTCATCCTTATCCTTGTTTAGCTGAACAAATCTTCCTGAACCTCTCAGGGTAGCTGAGGGTACAGAAAAGGCAGAGTCTCTTCTCTTGGCCAAGTTATGAACTTCTGGATGAGTGTGTGTGTATGTGTGCACGCACACACACAACATAAGAGTGCGGGACTCCTTTTCTCGTGCAACGTTGGGGCAAATGCAGCAAAATGGCATATCTTTTGACAACAAGGGGCAGGGCCCATGGTGGTGGAGGTGCTCAGGTTTCCTTGTTCACTCGTCCCTAGAGCCAGGGAGGCTGGTGGTTTTGACCATTGAGGGAGGAGGAAGAGGGTCAGGACAGCGTTGGTGTCAGTAGGTCGTGTACATTTACAGTTCAATCCAGGACCAGCTACCTAATTTGCAGGGCCCAGTACAAAATGAAAATGCAGAACCCTTTGTACAAAGATTATTAAGAATCTTAAGATGGTGACAGCAGGACAATAAACCAAGTGTGGGGCGCTAGTGAGTAAGGGGCCCGGGTAAGACTGCACAGGTGACATGGCTATGAAGTTGGCCTGAATTAAATCTCATCAATTTATACCCAGTCCATGCAAGAACTTCACCTTCAGCCCTTTCCCCAACACTGTCACCACAGGCATAGCTGCTTTACCCCATCTCTGGGCCATGTCACCATGGCCTCCCTCTTTGCACCTAGCTCTGTGTCTTGCACTTAGGAAGGATACTTCAACTGCTGATTGAACTGGTCTGAGAAATTTAACATTTGGTCAAATGCTGGAATGGTTCATCTGATGGAATCACCTGATTCCTCAGCAAATGTGTACACTGCTCGTCAAGAGCTGCAGCCGGGAAGGTGTGTGCCTCCCTCCCAGAGAAGGTATTCATTCGCATTCATCCAACGGGCACGGCTTGGCTGAGGAGGGTTCCAGGAGGTGGTGGGGAAAGTTGAATAAGACACCAGGGTAGGGAGACACCCTTGAAGGTTAACATCAGAGAACTGTGGAAAAGTTCTGCACTGAGGTATGACCGAACTTCCCTGCGACAACAGCCCTCCACAGTGGCCCCAGAGGACCTTTAGCCTGAACTCCTGCTCTCAGGGTTTTGTGAGCCCAATCCAGCACTTCCCAGGACCTGGACCACAGATAACATAAGGACGAGAACCAGGGTCAGCTGGCAACAGTGTCCAGAGGCAGAGCTATGTGAGATCAGATCAGGACACATCCTCCAACAGCCAGGCTGTTCAGAGGAGGAAAGGAAAGGGTGACACCCTTAGGGACACTGAGGAAGGCCCTTCTGGACTGGGAGGGCAGCTGGGCTGGGTCAGTGCTTTGCCGACTTAGCCCTCGTCCTCGCCTTGATCTTCATCATGGTGGACACTTACTGCTAGACTCTGCTCTGAAAACACCTCAGGGCTGGTCACACATACTGGTGACAACAACCCTGTGAGATAGATACTACTTTCCCACCTTTTTGTAAGAAAAGCAACAGAGACGCAAAGCAGTGGTGGATCCTGTGTTTGAATCTGGTATTGTGAGAGCAAGCTTGCTTTATTATATTGCCCTCCACCCACCTCCAGCCCAGGGAGCATTTTTAAAAATACAAATGGCCAGGCTGTTTGTCCAGAGATTCTGATAAATCTGGCCCAACAGGCACATGCATGATGCCAAGCTTCCCCAGACGACTCTGAGTCCCAGTCTGGAGGGTTAATGGTGACAGTCGCAGAACCAGAGGGGCTCCAATGTTCCTCCCAGCCCCAGGATCCCCTGATGCTCTGATTCTACCTTTTGTACAAAGGATGCTTTGCGCGTGCTTTGTTGGGCAGCTCAAATTCCACTTCCCTCTCCTAGTCTCAAAGCCAGATCTAATCACAGGGCCATTTCCCCCTGTCTTTTGTGCCTTACAAAGAATAAAATTAGCCAAATGGATAAAAGCTCGTTGTAGGCATATGTAGAGCATTTCAAAGTCTACTTATCAAAAGACCAACCACTGCATTTATACCATGGAAGCTCCAAGTGCACAATGACTCTGTCATTTAATTTTGAGGAGAAAAAAAAATTCAACAAGAGATGCAAAGTCATAGCCAGCAACTGGAGAGGTTTTGTACTGGATGCGGTTTCTCTTTGCAGAGACAGCCAAGTTCAGTGCCATCCTCCTTAAGGGTGCTTTCCTCCCAATCCCCCAAGTACCTGATCATTCAAGGATGGAACAGTTTAGCTACGTTACATGTTGCCTTGTCTCCCAACACCCCAACTCCTCATTCTCACTAAGCCATGTCACTTGACCTAAGTCTAGGAAATACCCCTCCCCAACAGATGCCATTCCCCACTGGTCACCCCTCTGCTATCATCACGTCCCATACCCCATGTGTGGTCAAAATGCATAATGGCATCAGTGTGGTGGGTCCAGAGCTGCTGGGAGGCAGTGATCTGGCACTCACTTTTAAGAACATGCATTTGTTCAATCCTTCAGGTAACAAATACTTATTGAGCACTTATTTTTCCAAAAGTTATCTTATGCTCTGTGGATTTTAGCCACAAAATTGTGTTTCGCGCTTGTGTTTCCAATGGAGCAGTAACACACTAGGCTCCATAATGTCAATGTGAACTTTCCATCTTCATTCACACAGCCAGCCCTATGACATATGCCCCTTCTCTGCATTATATCTGGTTACCTAAAACTGGAGGGCAACTCCCACGTCTGTCACAGCACCTCCACCCTGATGGACACTGGATGGCTCAAAAGAAACAGAGCCAATTCAGCTCATTTGTACCTTGGGGAGGGTAGAGCCAGGACGGTCCTCTGTAGAGGACACACCTGTCTCCTGACTGCTGCTTTGCCAATGCCTCAATACTTGGCCAGATACCTCAAAACCAGCTAGACTTTGAGGACCCACATATTCAAAAATGGATTTCTTTGATGGGGGGATTGAAAGCAATGAGGCACAATACATAGCCATTCATGCCCCTTCCTCGAATCAATCTTCACATTTTTCCGATATGGGAATTTACACACAGAGACACATGAATATACTAGGTGAGTATGTCATACAGTACCTTTTCTTCCCCAAAGGCAATTCAACAAGTCTTCATGTCAAATCTGGAAGTAGGGCTGACTGCTGGCTGTATGCCAAGAAGTGAAGCACATATAAGGAACGTGTGAGACATGATTTCTGCCTCATGGCAGCCCATAAGCTGCACTCAGACTTGAGAGACGGCCGGCCATGGCAGCCAGCAGCCCTGCCCCCACTGCTTCCAGGAAATGGCCCAGCACAGAAAATTCTCCACCCCAGCCCTGAACAGTTCTTCCTCTCCCAAACTGAAGCCAACCAAGGATTGCCAAACATACTTCAAGACCTGTTAGAAAGTCCCCGCAGCTTCCAAAACCCCACCTTGATAAGCCTTTGCCAATCAGAGACGGTCCCATTAGCTCCCCCTTTTACTTTATAAAGTGTATTCTTCTTTCTAAGGTCCTTGAACGCCTGTCCGGGAAAGTGACCAGATGGGTTCCCTTGCTGTATGGTTATAAATCAACAGACGGTTCGTTTTGTCTCGGACTTTGTTTTGTCTTTGTCAGACAACTTATAAATGACACAACCAGAGTAGTAGTCCAGATGAAGTCAGGTCCTGGCGGTGTTCAGAGATGGGCAGGAGAAGATGGGCCCAAGGGATCCAGAGAGATTTCTCAGAGGAAGTCAGACGAAGGAGGCCTTGCCGTAGGAGCTGGGCAGAGCAGCAAGGAGGGCAATGAAACAAGAATGGACTAGAAGGAATAGGCGTTTTTGTGGAAAAGAACCATGGATAGAGGTGGATGAGGACAGTCCCTTCCCCTGGGGTGTATGTCTCTGAAACATAAACACCAAATCAGGAGAATTCACAAGCAATTAATCAGGATGTTGGGAGGAAGAGGGAATTAGAAGACCAAGTGCTTAAGTGACATGGTGAAAGTCCTCACGTTAAATATTCCTGGTGTGATCTAAATAAAGTCATGACATTTGCCCTTTGCCCACCTTCAGCCAGTGATAAAAGGTGCTGGGCAACACCTTGCTATTTACATGCTTTACTCTCCGGAATACTTTCTGAATGTCCTATCTTTGAATTAGCAAGAAGATGCTTGCACGTATCGTATGCTGCTTTACTGTAAGTAATACACATTCATTCAATCAATCAATCAATGTATACTGAGTACTCACCATATGCTAAGAACTGCTCTAGGCCTGGAGCTAGCACAGGGGGGAAAAAAAAAAAGACTCCATCAGACAGAGAAAGACAAATATCACATGATATCACTTATATGTGGAATCTTAAAAAAATGATACAAATGAACTTATTTACAAAACAGAAACAGACTCACAGACTTCTAAAACAAACTTGTGGTTACCAAAGGGGAAACGTGGTGGGGAGGGATAAATTAGGAGTTTGGGATTAACACACACACTACTATAAATAAAATCATCAATAAGGACCTACTGTATAGCACAGGGAACGCTACTCAATATTCTGTAATAACCTATATGGGAAGAGAATCTGAAAAAGAATGGATATATGTGTATGTATAACTGAGTCACTTAGCTGTACACCTGAAACTAACACAACATTGTAAATCAATTATACTCCAACATAAAATTTTTTTAAAAAAAGGACTCTGTTCACATAGAACTGACATTCTAGTGAGGGAGACTGACACCTTCTTATTGTTGTTCCTTTCCAGCTTTCTCAATCCTTCCAGTGCCTCTGGCAGGGTGTTGCACTCTAGCTGGTTCTTGGTCAAGCGCTCCCGTGGCATTCCACGCACAAGTCCGCAAAATGACACATCACAGATCTGTTCCTCCCAGGAGAGAATCCAGGCCTGTGGGTGTGGCCATAGTCGGGGGTGTCAACCAAAGAGAGGTCTAGGAGCTGGAGGCTGGAGATGAGTTAGGCAAGCCATTCACACTAGACACCAAGGATTTGTGAGTTCAAAGAAAGATTCAGAGAACACCACTTCAGACACTGGAATGAGGCTGCAATCCATCCACTCACTCAGCAAACATTTAGTGAGAACTGCTATGTGACAAATGTTATGCTGGGTCCTTGGGAAAGCAAGAGTAAGCAAGACTGATGAGGTCCTTGACTATCTTGCATCCAGTGATGGAGACAACGTAGCAAGCTATCACATGAAAGGGCCATGAATGCCATGAGAGAAAAAAACAGTGCTCCAGAAACATTCCTCGGGGGCACCTAAGCTGATCTAAGTGAGGAAGGTTGGGTGAGGCTCTGACAAAGAAGGGATCCTTAAATCCAGGTCTGAAGCATTAGGAGGAGTGAGCTAAGTGAAGTACATACAGAGGGCACCTCAGGTACCTTGTATGTTTGAGAGTCTGCAAGAAACTCCTTGTAATTACTAACACTGGAAACCAACTCTGGATAATTTCAGAGGAAAAGGAGTTAATTGGAAGAATATTAGCATATCAAAGGACAGGAGGGCTGAGGACTCAGGAGCCAAAGGAAGCTGGACCCTTAAGACCTTAGTTGAGCTTATCCCGTAGGAAAGGTTGATTAGGACATTGTCACTAGGGTCACCATCACTGGGCACATGTCTGGCTAATCTGAATCACACGATCTCATGTAAGGTGACAAAGAGCAGAGAAAGGGAGTATCTCCATCCTTTTGAGTGTAGATTCATATTAAAGATTTCCCTTAATCAAAGTAAACTATTCAGATGCTGGGCAACATATACATGACAAATACCCACTAAAATTTGTGTGGCTGGAGGATAGAGTATAAAAGGAGAAATGGAGAATTCCCACTGGCAACTTTAGCTGACACCAGTAAGTCAAAGTCTTTGAAATCAGGTTAGGGAGTTTGACTCTTATCCTCAGAGCAATGGGAAACCATTCATGGTCATTCGGTGGGGATGGGGGTAGTGGTGGTGGCAGTGACAGGCACTTGGGGAAAGTGTTCCTTGTTGGAATGTGGAGAATGAGTGGAAGGTGAATGGAAGCCAGAGCAATAGCACTTGATAGGCAATTGCAGGAATCCAGGGGAGGGGTAATAGTGGTCTGAGTTTGAGCTGGAGACATGCCCAAGGATCTTATGCGTATTTAGGAAATAGGATCAGTGTGAGGGAGAGGAAAGGCTTAAGAATGACCTTGAGGTTTTTGGACTAAGGGTGCCCAGTGATACACCCCATGGATGTAGGGACCCCTAAAAAGGTACCGCTTGGGGAATGAAGGGGAGGGGCAGAGTTGGATGCTGATGAGGCATCTGAGGGTCCTTTCCCAGTGGGATCAGGAGAGAGGACTGGGCTGCAGAGGGCAAGCAGGGGTCAGCAGGTAGGAAATGGTGAGGTCAAGGTCCTAAGAAACATGTCATATTTATATACCTGGCAGAGGAAGAGGTGCAAAGAGGACTTGCCCCGAGGTGGAATGTGAAGGCTGATGGAGTCGTATTAGAAGAGGGCAGATGGGTCGCCAGAGCCAAGGGCGAATAGAGGTCAAGTGGCATGGGTCGCAATATGTCCTTTGGATCTAGTGACAGGAAGTTCATGGTGTAAGCAGCTTCGGTGCAGAGAAGCAGGGAGAGTTGGACACCGTGGATTTAGGCGGAAGAAACCACAGGTGTACATAGCTCACCCACCCAAGAAATCTGACAGCTAGGGTGAGGACAATAGTTGGAGGCAGATGTGAGGGTGGGAAAGAATTCCTTCTTAAATATGAGAGACTTGAGCTCCTTTAAATATCGGCAGAAAGGAAGCTGGGTGACCTACACTTATTTAATGCTTATGGTGAGCCAGCCACTATTATGAGTGTTTTCTATGGACTAACTCTTTCAATCTCCAAAACAAGCACATTAGATGGGAATTTGTATTATCTCCATTTTGCAGATGGGGACACCAGGCACAGGGAGGCTGGGTGCCATCCTCAAGGTCACAACGCCAGGCAGCCTAGCTCCAAGATGGAGCGTTTCAACACCATGCAGAAAACACCCCACGGGGAAGAGAGGCGTCTGAGATAGAGCAGAGAATGGAGATTCTCGGGCCCCTGAGGAGGCAGAGAGACAGGAACCAGCATACACACAGTGGCAGGGATCACCTTGGATGGAGGGGTTCCTTTCTTTCCTGACACGGAGGAAAGACAAGAGGATGGGGTTTGATGTGAGCGGAGTGTCAGGTGTGGTGACAGGTTCAGGTGCAAGTTCAGCTGGTGGCTTTTGTTTTGTCCTTAAAGTAAGAGGCATGATCGTCGGCTGAGAAGGAGGGGCAAGATGAGGAAGTGGTTCAGGGATTTGAGGAGGATGGACTCCAGGAACATTGTTGACCATAAAAATCTAGGAGACGGTGAGCAATTTAGAGGCTCCGGTCTGGCTGGCTGAACACGCCCTGAGGCTGACAGCTCAGACCTTCCCCTCCCCTAGCCTGTCATTTCCGTCAACAGATTGCCTCATCCTTGATCCTTCAGCAGGCCTGGCACCGGGGAACAGGGGAATAGCTTCAGTTCAGAAAAGCCATCCCAGGAAGCAGCTCAGAGACCAGGGTTTTGCAGATCTGTGGCTGGAGGAGTGAGGGAAGGATACAGAGGAGTTTACTGGGGAAGGACCGGCTGGGAATTGTGCCTGACAAACTGTTCTTCCCCTAGGGTGAGGTTCCCACCCAATGAATGGATGACAGAAGATGAACTTCTCTTTGGTTTGTTTTCACTTTTCCATTTTTTGAGGTTCTTTGTTGCTGGATGAGCAGCATCAGTGTCACTCTTACCTTCTGGGCGCCACTTCAATCCAAGGACCTGCCTTCAGGTCACAGCACCAGAGGGGCTGGTGGTAAAGCATCAACCATCACCAATGTCTTTCCAGGAACCTGTCCTTGTGGTCCATCCTGTTGGAGGCCCACACCCAACTGGTGTTGCCCTAATTCATTCCACACATCCTTCAGCTCATCTTGCTGTTTTTGAAAAGCAAAGGAAGAGACCAGGGGCGTTAAGGAATCTGTGTGGAGTTGGGCAACCCAGCTGTATTTTTTGCCTGCTTGAGAAATATTTTTCATTGTTTTGAGTTTGATGAGGATGAGAATGTGTTTTCCCATTAATTTTTAAACCAAAATTGGATCCATATGTTTTCTGATTCATGTCTGCTTCACTCATCTTCCTGCTTCAACAGAACGCTTGATGTCCAAGAAACCTCTTTTATACATGCCCTTCCCTGCAGATTGAAGAGAAAAGATGAGGAATTGAAGAAATTCTGATGACCATGAAATCCTGGGGTCCATTTGGAATTGTAACCACAAGTTGAAATGGTCACCTTAGGTTTTCCCAGGAAACAGTTCTTTCCAGGGCAAAGTGTCTCTGGGTCCCTTTTTGTTTGGAGGAAGCTGTCATATATCCTTCCACCCTGAGCACCCCTAAAGTCAGAGGTCAAACCTTTGGGGCTTGAAGGTAGCCACTGTGTTTTCTCGGTGAGCTGGAGCAGAGAGGTCTGCTTCCTGGCACTGCTTAGCTCTGTCCAGTGGCCATGGCAGGGTGGACCTCCCCAGCTGACCCTGGACTTCGGTCTATATTTCCCCCAGATCATTGTAATACCTGGTGGATCTGTTGTTCTGGGTCCTGAGATGGGCCCAGAACACTACTGGGGCCCAGAGGGGTAGAGCCCTGCCTCCACCTGGAAGCCTCCAGTCCCAGGAACACTCTAGCCAGTCAGCTGGTGGAAACAAGGTGTCACCTCCACCATCAGGCCTGTCAGAAACCTGACAGATGACCCCACAGACTACAAGAGCCTCAGCTATTTCTTCCTTAATTACACCCCCATTGCAGCTTTGTTGCAGGTAAAGAAACATCCTTCTTAAAAATTTAAAAACCATGGAGTGGACTTCAAACATTGTTCCGAGTATCCTCAAACTTCTGTTTTTGTTTTGTTTCTGATCTTAATCTTCTGAGAACCTCCATTTCTTTACCTGTAAAGTTTGAATAATAATACTTAGCTTTATATTGTTGAGAGGATTGATTTTGTTAAACACTCTTCTTAAGCTGTGAAATGCGTCGGGCAGCTGTATAATAATCATCTCATGCCTCCTAACTAGCTCTGGAGGACCCACAACTGGAGAAATGCACTAGTTCCCACCACCCACCCCTCCACACACACACACACACACACACACACACACACACACACACACACA
>NW_006798798.1:1949029-1949355 GCF_000442215.2 Lipotes vexillifer | reverse complement strand
CAGGATTCCCCTCAGCACCCTCTCTCTCCCTCTCCATGGGCGTCAGTCTCTCCATTTGGTTGTTTGAATTTGGTAGGGGTCCAAGCAGAGACGTTTAATTCTCAAGACTGTCTGCATCTTCCCTGTTGGTGTGATGTGTAAATGCCTTGTTGATATTCACTCTATAGCCTCTAGGACGGAAGAATTTGGTTCAAAGGGGCAAAGGACCTTATGGTTTTACATAATCTCTGCAGGTTTCCAACTGTCAACAGCCACAAAACCAGATCAAGGATTCAAGGTGCAGAAAAGTCCTTGAGAAGGAGCAAACCAGCCTCACATATGGTTGG
>NW_006798798.1:1939197-1949019 GCF_000442215.2 Lipotes vexillifer | reverse complement strand
TTTCCCTCTCTCTCTGTCTTTGCCAGGAAGAAGTGTAGGACCAATTTATGCACAAATTGGTCACATTTTCACACATAGCTCCAATTATCTAAAAGGGGTTTAACATTATATTTATATTGATAAGCTTAACAATGTTGAACTGCGACTCTCAGCTGATCTGTTACGATTCACATCCAAAGAGACCAGAAGGAATAATTGGAAACCCTCCAGCATCTCAAGAAAGAGAGGCAGCCTTGAAAAAGATGAAAACTGCTGCACAAGGTCTCAGTTTTGCTGAAATTACCACATAAATTCCAAAGGAAGGATGGCCAAGAATATTCCAGTAATTACAAATTCTCTCCTAAAAACGTAGGGAAGCTACCAGGTTAGGGAGAGTGCAGACGTGAGCTATCATCAAAGTCTCCAAAGGAAAAGTAAAATTAATCCATTGCAACAAGATAGACTCAGCACCCAGTGAGACACTTGATAGAAAAATTTTGAGTTTTCTACAATTTCTTAGCAAAATAATAGAGTTCTAGGTTGAGCATTTAACAACAAAGAGCTCTGATACCTTGCACTTTTGATACACCTGTCATTGCAGGAATCTTAACCACTGACAATAGGGTTAATTGCACTAAGCTATTTTGCCCTCTCACAAATTATCCCTGGTGATCTGCGGTGGCTCTGGTCCCCCCTGTTAGTCACATGCTTCAACTGAGTGCTGACTGGAAGAATAGGATGGGGACAGTTGAAAATACCCATATGCAGTGGAGAAAGGACAGCCCCTTCAATAAGTGGTGCTGGGAAAACTGGACAGGTACATGTAAAAGTATGAGATTAGATCACTCCCTAACACCATACACAAAAATAAGCTCAAAATGGATTAAAGACCTAAATGCAAGGCCAGAAACTATCAAACTCTTAGAGGAAAACATAGGCAGGACACTCTATGACATAAATCACAGCAAGATCCTTCTTGACCCATCTCCTAGAGTAATGGAGATAAAAACAAAAATAAACAAATGGGACCTAATGAAACTTCAAAGCTTTTGCACAGCAAAGGAAACCATAAACAAGACCAAAAGACAGCCCTCAGAATGGGAGAAAATATTTGCAAATGAATCAACTGACAAAGGATTAATCTCTAAAATTTACAGGCAGCTCATGCAGCTCAATAACAAAAAAATAAACAACCCAATCCAAAAATGGGCAGAAGACCTAAATAGACATTTCTCCAAAGAAGATATACAGACTGCCAACAAACACATGAAAGAATGCTCAACATCATTAATCATTAGAGAAATGCAAATCAAAACTACAATGAGATATCATCTCACACCAGTCAGAATGGCCATCATCAAAAAATCTAGAAACAATAAATGCTGGAGAGGGTGTGGAGAAAAGGGAACACTCTTGCACTGCTGGTGGGAATGTGAATTGGTTCAGCCACTATGGAGAACAGTATGGAGGTTCCTTAAAAAACTACAAATAGAACTACCATATGACCCAGCAATCCCACTACTAGGTATATACCCTGAGGAAACCAGAATTCAGAAAGAGTCATGTACCAAAATGTTCATTGCAGCTCTATTTACAATAGCCCGGAGATGGAAACAACCTAAGTGCCCGTCGTCGGATGAATGGATAAAGAAGATGTGGCACATATATACAATGGAATATTACTCAGCCATAAAAAGAAACGAAATTGAGCTATTTGTAATGAGGTGGATAGATCTAGAGTCTGTCATACAGAGTGAAGTAAGTCAGAAAGAGAAGGACAAATACCGTATGCTAACACATATATATGGAATTTAAGAAAAAAAAATGTTATGAAGAACCTAGGGGTAAAACAGGAATAAAGACAGAGACCTACTGGAGAACAGACTTGAGGATATGGGGAGGGGGAAGGGTGAGGTGTGTTAGGGCGAGAGAGAGACATGGACATATATATACTAACAAACGTAAGGTAGATAGCCAGTGGGAAGCAGCCGCATGGCACAGGGAAACCGGCTGGGTTCTTTGTGGCTGTCTGGAGGGGTGGGATAGGGAGGGTGGGAGGGAGGGAGACAAAGAGGGAAGAGATATGGGAACATATGTATATGTATAACTGACTCACTCTGTTATAAAGCAGAAACTAACACACCATTGTAAAGCAATTATACCCCAATAAAGATGTTAAAAAAAAATTAAAAAATAAAATAAAATACCCATATGTACCTGGGTCTATGTCTCTGACTCTGGCTGCACCTGCATTGTGAAAAACAGCTAAAAGGGTTAGCAAGTTTTGATCATAAGCATCAATAATGCAGATTAATGTGATTAAATATAAGGCCAGTTTGGCCAACTGTATACAATTTTCTAAGGCGCTGCCCATCCCCAATTGCATTGTTCACTCCTACAGAGGGAGACCTAAGAACAGTACATGTGTGTGCCTGCAGCGGCATTTTAACATCCAGTGAAGACTGGCTGAGTGTCCATTGTGGACATAAGCTTTCAGCCACATCACAGTCATGAGCACATGACCCAGCTGTCACTCTTCAGGTCACTAGTAGCCCTGAGGGAATCAAAAAGGTGAATCTATGCGTGAGGTTTCCCAAGCAAGCCAGGTCCAGAGATTCACAAAAGGGAAGACAGCCAATACAGTTCACCCCACCCTTATGAAAAAACAAATACACATTGAATCAGACAGAGAAAGACAAATATCATATGATATCACTTATATGTGGAATCTAAAAAAATGATACAAATGAACTTATTTATAAAACAGAAATAGACTCACTGACATAGAAAACAAACTTAAGGTTACCAAAAGGAAAGGGGGGAAGGGATAAGTTAGGAGTTTGAAATTAACAGATACACACTACTATACATGAAATAGACAACCAACAAGGACCTACTGTATAGAACTATACTCAATATCTTGTAATAACCTATAGTTAAAAAGAATCTGAAAAAGATTATATACATACACACACATAGATGTTTAACTGAATCACTTTGCTGTACACCTGAAAATAACACAACCTTGTAAGTCAACTATACTCCAATTAAAAACAACAAATATACATTTGTTATCTACATGTATTATATAGACATTTAATAAAAAAGGAAGGTTTGGGTTTTACCCATGTTTAATTTTTCACTTGAATTTCCCAGATGGTTAGAATGGGAAGACCCCATCTGAGTTGGTATAGTCAACCACGTTGGCCACCTGGGGCCATAGGTCATCAGCTCTCCTTCGAAAGCCCAGTCCCCAGAGTCACTGGAGGCAATCACTCAGCTGGGAGGTGAGAGAAGATGGCACTTCAAGAGGTAACACGGATATCTGAGGAGGCTCCAGGGACTCTTGAACATGGAAATAGGTGTGGGGAGGGAAGGTGAGGGGGTGGCAGGAAATTTCTTCTCCCCATGCCTGCTCTGAGGAAGAGAGGCTGAGAGACGCTGAGGTCCTGGGGGTGGGGTTGGGGGCGAAGGGCCCAATGCCCTCTGCACATGCCACTCTCCAAGGTACCGAGGCGGGACTGAGCTTGACAGCACCGGGAACGCACGCTAGATGTAGATCGTTGCCCTTCAGTTACCCGTTACAACTCTCATTAAACCATTGTGTGATTTTCCATAAAATGTCTGTGTCTTCCACAAACTGCACTCCCTGAGTGGAGGAACTGCTCCTGTCATGTTCTCTGAGCACCTTGAACCTAGCACAGCTCCTGGGACACAAAAAGCATGGATAGAAAATTTCATACACTTCACCAACCCCTTCATCCACGAGGACGCTTGTAATTCCAGAGAAGTAAATGACATTTCCAGAGGGCAGAGAAAGTCATGGGGAGACAGGACAATCAACTGCCATGAACAGCACACCTGCTATGAATGGCTGTAGATGTAGGGACATGAGGATGAGTGACCAGACCAGGGCCCTGTGCTCAGGGACAGTCGAGCTATGGAACAGACAAACAAGTAAGACATGAATGCATAAATGAATGGGACAATTTTTGAGTGTCATTAAGTCCTATAAACCAGGTTGAATTATAGTAACTGAGGCTTGGCAGCAATAATACAAAAAGACTGCAAGAAGGTAAAATTTGTGCTGAGAATTGAGCTGATAGAAACGAGCCTGCACAGGGCAGATCGAAAATTTGTGGATCCTGAGGTTTTCATAATTTGGGGGGCCCTCTGTAAGAAATGTGTGCATATGAAAGTGACTACTGAGAATGAGAAAAGAAATCACAGTACTGGGGACTTGGCGAGTTGGGCCTTCTGACAGCTTTTTAGGTGCTCCCTGAAATGCCTCCTGACTGCTAGCTGGCCTCCCCTCCCACCCCGACCTCCACCTCTCACGGCACTCACGGGCCCTGAGAGTGAAGGGTCCCCAAGCTTAAGGTGCACGGGCTACCAGGAACTTCTCCTCTGGACGCCCCATGTGACAGGCTGCAGGGAGGGCATTCTGGACCCTGGGACACAAGTGTGTGCAGAGCAGCTGGGTAGGTGATGGGAAGGAGGTAAAACCATGATCAGGGACCAGACTGCGGGAACCACTGGGCAGGTGGGGCTTACTGTGCCTCAGGCGCGAAACACCAAAGACGCAGGTGCCCAGTGGCCCCAACGGGGAGCGCAGGATGGTCCGATCTGGGAGCACCTGTCGCCACCTGACTCACGACTCACGCAGAGCCAGTGCGGAGAAGTGAGTCAGGCAGTGCAATCTGTGGTTCCTCACACAAAACCCACTGCCACTCGCACACCACCCCTAATTCTATTCCTCCTCCTATTTTCCTCACAAATGTATGTTTTGTGTGGAGTTATCCATCACCTGGGCGCTGTCAATGAGAGGTGTCGTTCCTCTGTGTGTGCGTTCTGATAAAATGGCCTTAATGCATATGCAAATCTGTCTTCTTGAGAGGGAAAGTGTGTGGAAACACTCACATTTGGCTGGAAGTCTTACACTGTGAAAATACCAAAGAAGCATATGCGTTAATTTTACCTTAAATTGCGGACAGAAGCCACCCACCCTGTCCTCGTCACACAGAATGGATCAGACTTGAGGCATCAATTTTTCCATGAGATCAGTTTCAGGTTAGTTGGAGGAAAGTGAGCTGGGGCCCGGGAAGCTAGACAGGGGATCTCAGCTAACTCCCGCCCTCCCTCCCTTCCTTCCTCCCTTTTGTCCCTCCGCCTCCACCTTCTTTTTTTTTTTTTTTTTTTTTTTTTTTTGCGGTACGCGGGCCTCTCACTTTCGTGTCCTCTCCCGTTGCGGAGCACAGGCTCTGGAAGCGCAGGCTCAGTGGCCATGGCTCACGGGCCCAGCCGCTCCGCGGCACGTGGGATCTTCCCGGACCGGGGCACGAACCCGTGTTCCCTGCATCGGCAGGCGGACTCTCAACCACTGCGCCACCACGGAAGCCCCGCCTCCACCTTCTTATTTGTCATCTCCTCCTCCGTCTTCCTCATTTTCTTCTCCCGGGTAACATTGCTTAATTAAGGTCATATCACAGAGAGCTATGCTCCTCTTCCCTCTGCTTTGTATTTATTTTTCCAGACAAAAAGAGCATTAGAGCAAGACTAGAATACTCCTCAACGTGACTCTACAATCACATGCCACATAAAAGCCATCACATATCAGGTAGAAATAATAATCAAAAAAATGATGGTGGATCAGTCATTTCAAAGGCCAGGTCTGGAAACTACAAGTTTCCGTTTGGCTTTGGGCTTCTCTGCCGTTTTAAGGTCCTACTAGGATCACGTCTTGGGAGACTGAATAGTAACTAATACAGAGCTAAAGCATGTGGGGTGGGAGAGAGCCGTGCGGGATGGAGAACTGAGGAGCTTCCTGGGAAAGGGGGGCTTAAACCTAAGCCTTCAAGTGTCCACAGATAGAAAAGAGAGCAAGAGACCTCTCCCCTCTAAGAAGACTGATCTTCACATCTGGCCCAGGAGTCACCCTTTCCTAAGACACATGTCACAAGAAAAAGGTAACCCAAGACTCCTAGCTTATTTTATATCTTAACTAATTATCCTCATTATAACCCTGTGAAGTAGATGCTCCATAGTATTGGTGGGAAAACGAACGCTCAGAGAAGTTAAGTAATTTGCCCAAGGCCACCCAGCTACTCAATGGTGGGCAGGGATTTGAATCTGAAGAGTCTAGCTCTAGAGTCTCTGCCTGTAACTACTCAATGGCCTGCAAAGACAGGAGCAGAGGAAAGATGTGGCATTTTCCAAGAACAACAGAAGTTTCCATCTGGCTGGAGCTTGACGAGAAGGGGTGAGTGAGCAGAGGTTAGGCTAGAGAGCTAGTCAGGGCTGGAGAAAGGAGCCGTGCCGAGAGCTTGATCTTGAACCTGGGCCAATGAGGAAGCAAAGACTTCACCCAAGGTGGTTTGTGGCTGGTTATATTAGGAGGATTGTTCTGGATGTGAGATGCACTCAGGTGAAGGGTCAGACTGGAGCCTGGGCAGGCTCTCATCTAAGGCAGAGGTAGTGGGTGGGAGAGGAGGGAACAGAGGGGGCACTAAACAAATAACATGTTTTTAATAATATAGTGTTATGATTATCAACATCTTATTTTCCACTCAGTTTACTTTTCGAAACCCCTTTTTATGTGATTTGTTTCATTTGAGTCTCCTGGTAAGGCTAGGAGAGCAGCATTCTGATTCCAGCTCCACCGGTCATATGCATGAAGCAGCCGGCAGCCAAATTCAGGCCTCCTTCCCCAAGACTCAGGCTGAACCTAAAACCTTCCCAAGTCCTCCAGAGGATGCCACATGAACCCAGAGTGGACTGACCTCCACTGTGGGGGGTCTGGCCAGACTCAGATCTATATCGTCATCCCCAGGCAACGCTGCTTTAGCTCAACACTGTCACTTTTTGCAAGAGGCTGTTTGGGGCAACCTTCCAGGACTAAGCCTTCCAGAAGCTCTAAATCACACACCAGAATAACAATTTAGATGCTTTAAACGTATTGATGCATTTAATCACCATAATAATCCTACACTGTAAGTCCTATTCCTGCCCCCATTTTATGGAGAAGGAAACAGTGGCTCAGAGAGGTTAGGTAACTCACCTGAGATCACACAGCTAGTGAGTAGCTGAGGTAGGACTCTGCCGGGCTGCACCTCCCCAAATTAAAGAGCCCAAGCCGTGCTGTCCCCCTCAGACTACAGCCTATGAAATAGCTGCCAAGGAGAGCCCCAGCAGGCCAGGCTTTTAAAGAACTCTTTACAGAGCAATTATTTCTTCGAATATTGGAAGATAAAGGGATCAGTGCATGCTAGGGCATCACACTGACTTGCTCATAATAGATATCATAGGGATTAAGTGGAGTTTGGCCTGAGTGTAATTAGCAGATACTTTTCAAATGTGATGATAATTGCAGCCCATTGTTTCTACAGTAATTTACAGAAATAAGGAAACTCTACTGCTGTTCATCTCCTGGAAGAGAAGGGAAGAGGCTCCTGTTCAAGAATCAGCTGATTTCTGCGGCCAAACAATGCAACAGTCACGGATCACGGTTACCAACGGCCCCTCACATCTGCAAAAATGACCATTTGCACGAATATTCTCAAGATAAGATAAAACAATGCTTTTGTCTGCTTCGTTGGGACTCACAACCAATGGAAAGAAGACTAGAAACCCGCTGTCCTTTTGGCTACAAGATGTTTATTATTTTAAAATCTCTGCAGATAGTCACCTCTGGTCTCCCTGCTAGAACTGGGCAGTGCCTTTCTCTGATATGTCCAACTGGTGATGGTCATGGGACAATTTGGTCATCGCTGGCCGAGCATCAGCTGGGCTGTGGAGGGGTCAGGCATCCCCACGCCCCGTCCTCTGACAGGTGGTACTTCCCACTGAAGACCTAGGTCTCAGAATGAGCAAAGGTCTCTTCTGGCTGATCACAACTTCAGAGCATCAGTGTCACTCTGGTACCTTCCAATGTCACAGATATTAGAACCTTTTAGCTAGTCCTATGCTACACGTATCGCCCAAGCTAAAATCGTTGGTTTGGTCATGAGCCCAGGGACACAGCCTTGGGAAGTACCTTTTCACTTCTCAATCCCAAACCTGCAGGTGATGGCACAGGGGTTTTGCCCCTGCGGTGATTTTTGTTTATTTAAACATCATGCTATTTACCTCTCCTAGCTTTTTACCTCCAATCATCCTCTTGAGTAATTACATTTCTTAAGGCAGAGCTGTCTTTTGACATCTATCAAAACAAAGAGGGAGAAGGCTGCTAATAGAAATCCTTTTATCAAAGCCACAGTCTCAACAGGGACAGGGAGGCTTCTGCATGTGACTTCCGCTGTCAGAGACTGAACAGTCTCAGGGTGTCAGGAACATTCCATTAGTGACCAAGCCCAGCTCGGCAACATCTAAGCCAAAGGTGAGATTTATGTCAATGAAAAGACGGGGGCTTACGAAGTCCAGGTCAAATTAGGTGAGGTCATTTGACAATGTCTTTCCCTTCAGGAGCATCACATAAGTTCTAATTGTTCCAGTGTCTGAAATATCCCTAGCGGCAGAGACAGCTGGGACAGCACCCAAGGCTGGCCCTCCCAGGCCTCTGCCAGGACTTGGCATTGCACTCGGAGGCAGCTCTTGCCGGGGAAAGGCTGACTGCTTCTTATCCCACAGGGCTCTGGAAACAGAGCCTCCATAAATTCACACATATGCATTGACTGCTTCCCCACCCCCACCCTGGCAACACTGGGCAAATTTCAAAAGACACTAAATTTGATAACTAACACTTATTACTCATTGCCCTCTCTACAATATTCTTGGCAGGGGTTAGAAACTGACATTTGCAGCTGAAGATAATGCATTGTCAAATAGGAAAACTGCAGGCTATAATTTTTAACACTTGTATCTGTTATTTTAAACATGAAACATTGCATCAGTTTGACATTAATTTATATAATGGGGACCAAAAAGGATAATGCAATCTTAGTGACCACCTTCGTTTAATTAACTGACAGTGAGAGCCACTAACCAAAACTATGGAATTACCATATACAAAAACAAAGGCTGTTTGTACACCTTCCATCATGCATTATTGAAATGCACCATGTCATTAGGGAAAATAATCAGGATGCTAGTGTGAAACCAGCCACTGATAAATGCAGACACAAAACTTTTATGAAAGTTTGTAAATACAGTATTGTATGGAAATTCTGATGCATATTGGCTTTCCTGAGCACCGTAAAGTGTTTTATTATGAAAAAAGTGGATAAGATACTTATCTTTTAAATTGGAGTTTAATATTTTATTAGTGCCAGGCACATAATTCTCATCAAATGGCAGGAAACTCTTTTTTGTATGGATATAAATGTCTAGAGTTTAATATTTCAAAGATAAGTACCTACCACTGCATCTATCACACAGCAGCTTAATGGAATTTACTTTTTCTTAAATATTTATACTGTATATGTGTTTTCTAGTCAAGTGATTATGGAACTCTAAGGTGGAGAGCAAGGCTGGTCATATTGTTAAGAAGACAAGTCACCCACACATTTTACTTTTCCATATGTCATTAACCTGGATGGGGAGAGAAATTATTAAGTTATTCAGAGCCAGGGGCCGAAGAGGGCCACAAGAAAGATCTGATTCTGGAAACCGGACAGCCAGAAAGTTTCTTTGATTTGACCTGAGTTTACAGACAACTTCTCAGAAGGAATTGAGTTTAACTAATTAGAACAAAACGAGGGGGAGAGAAAGGTGTTAGGCTTTAAAAGGGAAATTGCATTGTGTTGAAAATCTCTCTTCTTCCTCTGCCCCCCTCCCTCCACCGGGCGAGCTGTTTCCCAAGGACTGAGGGTGCAGCCGCTGCTCCCTACTCCCCAGCCCTGCACACTC
>NW_006798798.1:1924456-1939124 GCF_000442215.2 Lipotes vexillifer | reverse complement strand
CTCTTTCATCGGGCCTGAGAAATGCTTTCTGATCCATGCTGATACAATTACCTAGCCTTTATTGGCAATTCAGACCTGCTTTTAGGGACATTTTAGAGCAAATGATGTTTTCTTGATATTTTTTTAAAAAGCAGCGCTATTCCCTATACCTTTGGGATAAGGTGGAAACCAAGTTAGAGGCTCATTAGAGGGCTGATTGCTACAATGCGGTTTTTTTGTTGTGTCCATGTTGTTGGGAACTAAGCTACCCAAACTGGAGGCATGGGCCGGGCGACTCTCCATTCTCAGTCAAAAAGTATTTTTATTTTCCGTTTTTGGGTGAAACACGAACCAGGATTTAATGCTTCTATACTTAGAAAGGTCTTCAAATCCTCGCATTAGTGGAAAGATATGAAAATGGGCTCAATAAACTTTCTCATCTGTGCATATGCCAGGGAGAGGCAGGGGGTTGGTTCCTTTAGCAGGTAGATGTCCAGTTTATAAGATGCCGTGCTTTCCTCCCTGATGGCGTTTAGGCCGGTATTAACCAAGGAGCGGTTATATTGACAGTAAATAAAACCGGCTGTCCTGAAGGGCCTTCTGACACGGATTTAAACACAGTGACATTGAAAGCCACACAGTGGAATTAGTGAGGGCACAGAAGCCCACAACGTTTCCGGTCCACCCAGCGAGCTGCTGGACTAGAGACACCCGGCGAGGTTTAATTCAGATCCTACCTTGGCAGACCACATCCGAAACGGTGGCCGTCTCCGGCCCCGGGGTCTGCAGCAAGGAGAGGGGAGCGGGCAGGAGGATGGCGTGTGGCCATCCGCAAGGGGAGCCTGGGCTCAGCTTGTATCTCCCGCCGAGACCTGGGGTCCAGCCTGCGGGCAGCTGGACCGTAGGTCTGGCTGTTGGTTCCCAGCCCCCCGCCCTCTGGCCGCAGTGGAGGACCACAGGGAAGGGCCTGGCCTCGGGGGTAATAAGAGCTGATTATTTAAAATTCTCTTCACCAGGGCTGTGTGACCAAGAGAGACCTCGGATGAGTTAAATAAAGCCTGTTCATTAGAAACATATTCGTTCGAGAAAACAGGGTTCCCCAGATCCCCGTGGGCACAGGCTTGTGCCAAATGCACATTATCTGGGTTGGGACGGGGTTCACTTCAGCCAAGAGCACGTCACAACTGCTCAGCCCTCCCAGGGCTCCTCCCACGTGCTCAGCTGAATCCGGGCTCCTTGCCTGCTCTGTAATCTGGGCCCTGCCGGCCTTCAGGCCTCGCCTCTGACTCTCCTCTGCATCCTCTGTGCCCAGCGCACTGGCCACGCTCAGGCCACCCCGGCTCCTGTCCTCGCCGTTTCCTCTGCCTGAAATGCCCTCCTGTGTGTACAGGCGCAGTAGCGCCCCTGTCACTTAGTTGCCACTTTTTGTTTTTTTGTTTTTTGCGGGACGCGGGCCTCTCACTGCTGTGGCCTCTCCCGTTGCGGAGCACAGGCTCCGGACGCGCAGGCTCAGCGGCCATGGCTCACGGGCCCAGCTGCTCCGCGGCACGTGGGATCCTCCCGGACCGGGGCACGAACCCGCGTCCCCTGCATCGGCAGG
Source organism: Lipotes vexillifer (assembly GCF_000442215.2). NCBI lineage: Eukaryota > Metazoa > Chordata > Mammalia > Artiodactyla > Lipotidae > Lipotes > Lipotes vexillifer. Next base: position 1,937,545 of record NW_006798798.1, on the reverse strand, counting down.
CGGACTCTCAACCACTGCGCCACCAGGGAAGCCCTTAGTTGCCACTTTTTAAGACTCACTGGGACCACATCTAATGTTGACACCTATACCCTCACATCCAGTCCCCAGCACCCTATTTTATTTCTTCCGTGGCCCTTCTCACTACCTAAAATTATCATCATTCGCATCCTTCTGGTTGGCCTGTCACCTCCACTGAGCTATATGATCGAAGAGAGCAGAGACCTTGTCTTTTCTCTGCTGTATCCTCAGAGCTTAGCCTCATGAAGGTACACAGTAGGTGTTCAATTCATCCTTGTTGAGAGACCGAGACCAGAGAGTCTTTACAGGGAGGCAGGGCCAGCTCCAGGTGAAACATTTTCCATGGAGGGGGCAGCCTTGTGCTCAGATGGGGAGGGAACCTACAGGCCTCTTAAACAGGTTGATAGCTCAAAGCCGCAGGGAGTGTGCAAATGACCCAGCAGGGGGCACTGAGGAGGTGGGTGTGAGGGAGAGGCAGCCATGGCTGGAGCTGGCTTTGTGCAGAATGGAGCAAATCTCTGCCCTGTCTCAAAACTCTCCACCATGTGAGTGTACTGATGCCTGCAAATTTCTCCGTTTGAGGCAGGAACTCCAGTGAAGGCTCCCAGGTAACCTTCCCCAGCAGTGAGCTCGTACCACCTGGGGAAGTCTTGGCCCACAGACCAGGGCAGGTCCAGAGTCAATGGTGTGACTGAGGCTCCAGAAAGCCAAGCTCGCTCAGATCTGGCTGCGTCCTACCAGAGTGGCCCAGGGAACCTCCAGCCCAGATCTCAGGACTGAGAATGACTCTCCAGGCACCAGACCCAGGGACCAGCTGGAGAGTCACGGATACAGAAGCAGACCACAAGTTTGGGATATGTAGGAGCAGGTTCAAGGTCTGAAGTGTGCACACAGCTTCAAGAGCATGCCATTGTGGGTGGCCAGGATCTGCAAAGGTCCTACCCCGGGACCCTCAGGTGAGGCCCTAGGGTCTGGCTAGTGGGCGAGTCCTGGGCAGCAGAGGGTGCAAGGGGACATGTGTGCTTGCCTGGGGTGAGGAGGAGGTAAACACAGGGCCTGCACTGCACAGGAAATGGCCCGGCCTGGAACTTGTGAGAAATGTGTCAATTCTGTCCCCTGGTGCCCAGGAGGCTGGGTTAGGTGGTGACACCAATCTCAGGGAGTGTCCTTGCCTAGAGAAGCCAAGTCAACCCACGTGGGTCTTGGGATAGTGCAAGCTGTCCCCCAGGGTTCATGGCAGGGCATCGGTGCTGTACTTAGCTGTCCCCAGAGTGCTGAGCGCCTGCCCCCATGGCAGACATACTGAGCACTCGTTCACTGGAGTACATCGGTCACTCTCTTTCTGCCCTTCCTCTGCACAGATGCCTGCCCAGAAGGGCCACTGGCTGCGAGCTCCTTCCACAGCCCATCCAGGTGTACCAGTGGGGGGCAGGGCTGGGTATGTGCTTCCAGCAGTGATTGTCCTGCTGTCCCCTCAGTGCCTCTGTACCCCACAGTGGCTCCTCACTCTACAGTAGACCAAGAAGGCGCTTCAGTGCCCCCAAACCCTTGGCAGAATGGGGCCCGGGATCCTTCCCTGCAGCCCTCCATCCACTCACACCTGGCCCAGGCTGGGGCCCACAACCCATCAGTGTCCAGCAGGGAGACTTGCCTTCCACAACACAGGGGTGGGGTCCCCACGGGCCTCATGCACAGTGAGGGAATTCCACGGAGAAATCTTTCAGTAAGCTTTGCAGCTCCAGGCAGGCAAAAAGAAGATGCTTCAAATGAGATTCGTTTCCCAAGTAACTGTGACAGTGGAGAGAGGGAGCAAAACTGGGGGCTGATCAGGTACTAGCAAGGAAAGGGGAGACAAGCCCCCCAGAGGGAGATACTGTTGTTTGAAAACATCCAAGTTCGTGAAAGCACACCCTTCTTCCTCTTCTCATTTCTAGGCCACATTCTGAAAAAAAAAAAATTATAATTTGTGTATGTGTGGGGTGTAGGGTGTGAAGGATACGGATTGCTTCTTGTGTGTCTAAATTCCCATATATTCCTCAGATGGCTTTTCCCATGTGAGAATTCTCTCTCATCAACATGGCTCCCTGCATTTCCGTAAAAAACATAAATAAATAAAATTAAAAAGTATAAAGACGGTGCAATGAGACCTCTGGGTCAGGCAAAGCCTGTGGAGTTTGAGCCAGTTACCGGACAAATACAAGGGAGCGATTATTGCAGGCCATGCTGCTTGCTGCTTAGCATGAGGGACTCATTTGGGGAGAAAGATTCAATTTCATAAAAATGATTTTCAAGAGCTGTTTTGTGAGTAGTAGAATGTTGGGTGTCTTTTTTTCTTTTGCTTTCACCAAAATGAATAAAACCTTTATGTTCAGTGTGGTACTTAGGTACTGGTTTTGTTAATTTCTTGAAACAAATTGGCTCCCCAGTAAATCCCAGACTTGGACAGCCACATTAAGCTAGCAGTGGGGAGGCAATCTGAGCATGATTATCCTGCAAGAGAATTCCCAGAATTTCATCCAAACTGTGATTTGTTCTCGTATAAAAAGCCTATAAAACCCAGTATAGAAATTCCTGCAGGAAACTCGAGTGTTTAAATGTCTGCAGTTACTCTCTCATGATTAAAGAAAGAGATGACGAAGAGGACATCAGCGCCCAACAGAAATTTCGAGATGCGGCCTGAGCCATAAATCACAGAGCGCGGTGGGGGGACCTTGAGGCTTATGCACAAATCACCTCGGGACACTGAGTTGCTCTGGATGGGCTGAGCCAGGTCAGGGTGAGGGCCTGGGTGGGGAGGCACATAGCACACCCTGCACTTAGGTTCCTGGGAAATCACCCCGAAGTTTCTGGTGAGGGGATGCCCTGGTGGCCTGGAGCCCCTGTAACAACAGGGCTCAGTAGGTTGAATTGTCATTTTGCTTTTCTGAAAAGCAGTGCTTCATGACTGCCGAGCACATAGGTTTTCATGCCCCACAATTGCATCATTCACACAAGCCCCCACACTACACGTCCCGGACTCAGGCCCTCGGTTCCAGAGCCTCCATGCACCAGCTTCTGGGTTGGCCCTAGTAGGCCTTGTATGTGACCCTTCTGAGCTGGCTTAGGCAATTTCTTTTTCCTAAATCTCTGTCTTTTAAGTGGTGGTCGTTAACTCTATTCCCTATGATGACATCTAAGGGTAACACCCTGGGGCTTCCCCAGATGTCCCATGAGGAAGCTGAGGCCCAGTTGCATGGAGACCAGCCCTGGAAGGAAAGTCCACTCTCCTGATTCCTCACCTCCGTTGCACTCGAGAAACCATCCATCATCTTGAGAGTCCCAGCCAGGCCACAGGGCACTTTCCTCCCAGCTGGACGTTCCTTCCCACTGTAACTCAACACCCTGCTGTCCAAAGTCTCTCCAGTTTGCTGCTTGGCAGGCAGGAGTTTCAGAGAGCGAGCCTGAATGACCATCTGCAGGGACCCCTAAGAGCCTCGGGTTCGTACAGGGGTGACATATCTGCCAGCAGCTGCATCATCTCCATGGCCCCGGCTTCTGGGAGCAGCCCCAAACCCTGAACAGTCACCTCTTCTCATCAGCCCTCCAGCCCTAGGAGCCTGCAGTTGACAATATCTGGATACCCTCTCCATTGCCAGTTTACCCTTCCGACACACTCGTAACTAGTCTCCCAGGTTAAACTAGAGCTTGCACTGATCAGACGTGTGGTGCCGAGTTCCTGGAGGGTAGGAGCTGTTGGTTCCCCTCTCCAGGTCCTCCCAGCCCAGTGCCCAGCACACAGTGGGCACTCACAGGATATGTTGTGAGAGGCCTTAAGGGATGTTCTGTGGAGTTTGCATGTCACCCTGGAGACCATATGTTGAGTGTCTTGGCTAATTCACTCTTCCTTCTCACTGGTCTTCAGAGAAGCAGAGCAGGGCTGCACGTGAGGGCGATTCCTCCTCTGGGAGCAGCAGCCTGCCTTGCCTGGCAGCCAATGAAGGGTACCCATTACAGAACTGACCTCAGAAGGACTAGGATGATGTTGGCACCTGGCATACATCCAATACCGGCCAGCTGGAGCCAGCACTTTCGGGCATTCTCTCCCAATCTCTCTCTCGCTTTTTGAATTCTGCTCCCTCCCTCCCTCCCTTCCTCTCTCTTTCTCTCTTTCTCTCTTTCTCCACCACCCTGCTGCTCAGAACTGAGAACAATATACTGACGGGTCAAAGTGGAGGGTAAGAAAGACCGTAGAAACACGTATAGCTCAGGCTCGTGTAAGCCCCAGAACATCCGTGTAGGTCAGAGATGACAAATGGCAGAGCCTCGAAGGTGTGTAATCCATTTATTGATTTCTAGCTGCCCCTCCGTCTCATTCTGCGGGCCTCTAGGGAGAGAGCGTCACAGAATCTTAGGGCTGAAATTGTGCAGGAAGGACATGGGTTTCTATTGGCCAGACACCTGAGCTGCTTGGCCAAAATACGGAGCCCATTACAGGGAAACGTGGTCCATGCTTCTAATGGAGACAACCTCACTTGGGCTGACGGACTGGGTCTCCGTGTTGCTGGAAAGGCCATCAGCAGTGGGCACCCCTTCTTCCTGACAGCCTGGTGCACCTGGGTAAGGGTCATCGACTAATAAAAATAAGGGGAATAATGCTATTTAACAAGGACTGAAGATCTGCTGTATGCTGGGGAGTCTCCTTCACCTCACATTGGCTAACTTCTTAACCCCCGCAGTCCCTATGCAAAATGGAGCCTGTGCCTCTCGTCCCATACCTGAATTAACCTGCAGGCCACGTGACCCCTCTAGGCTTCAGCTTTCTCCTCTGTAAAATAAGGATAATTGCACAGCCCTCCATTTGGCCTAAGTAAAGAAAGAAAGCTTCTTTATAAGTGTATAACTTCTCAGGCCATTCATTCTTTCCAGAAACATCTCCATTAAGGATCTGGAAAAGTTAGTCCCAGGAGCAAAGAGGGAAGAGAATGAAAATTGGGGATTCTAAATTGAGGGGGTGGTAAATGTTTTCATCAGGGGCATAGAGTAAGTATTGTAGGCTTTGTGGGTCTCTGTTGCAACCCCTCAATTCTGCAGACCTAAAGTAGCCAGAGACAGTATGTGAAGGAGTGACTATTGTCCCCACAGCACTTTATTTCCAGAAACAGGTCAGGCCAGCCATGGGCTGGATTTGGCCCCAGGCCATAGTTTGCCAAATTCTGCTAAAACCAACAAGGAAGGTATCTTCCCCATGCTGTCCAGGGTCCATCTGCCATAAAGTGAAGGTGTTATTGAAGGTGGTTCTGAGACATAGAAATCAAATACTGTCAACTTCACTCCTCTTGCTTTTTATTCTAGGGATGGAGGAACAAAATAAGGTGACACTAATCAAAATGTTTGAACTCTGAAGAATGAAAGATCTCTAATTCACATAGTGAATGAGACTGGGGTTTTAAGCTTGAACACAGAGAGTTCATGGATGTAAGTCTCTGGCATGGTTTACCGAATTATAATTGACAAAAGAAACAGTAAAAACAGATTAATGCTAACGTGAGTGCAATTTCCCTCTGAAGTGCCATGCAGGATTACTCCGCACATTATTTCATTTCTAAGGCTTCCTTCTGACAGTCTCAAATTCTCTACAGGAGGCACTGGGATTCCTTGTACTACATCGGGGTGACGCTACCATGTTTCAAAGTTATTCAGAACCTGATTGGCCGTGTTCCTGCAATACATTTTCCTAACCTCAAGATAAAGATCCATGCATCTCTTTACCCTTTAAACAAAAAAGCTATTGTAATAGCATGTAGTCTGAGGCATGGTCTGAATACCAAAACCTGTACATGCACTGCTAAACTGTTTAAGTATGGAAGAAATAGTGTCTAATAGCATCAGGAAATTGAAATTTAAAAATTTTTCTCACTCACTTATTTGATGAGAACTGGGTATGCTGACAGGTGAAGCAGAAAGCCATTTTTCAAGTTAAATGCCAAGTGGTTATATAGCATAATATTCAGTCAAAATTAACCACCTCACTGCTGCACTGACACCCAGCGTATTTCATGCCAACTGTTCCTGCAAAGAAAACGGCAGACCTTTGGGAGTGCCTGCAGAAGGGGAAAGAAACTGTTACTAACACTTCAATGATTTAGTAGGCGCCCCAACTCTCTGAGCGGGAAAAATGGACTGGCAGCCGCACTGACTCTAGAATATGCTACGCGGACTGAAATCCCTGCCTTCCAGGGCCCTCTGGGCCCTCTAAGCCAAACCCCAGAAATTTCTGGATTTACACACTCCTCCGGCAGACTCCCTACTGGCAAACCCTTTCGAAAAAAGCAAGTAGACACCTGCCTGCTGGCAAGGGCGCCGGGGCTGTCGGGGAGACTGGTTTTCTGAGCTAGTTTCCTAGTGACTGTAAAGCAAGATTCCCCAGCCTCCAGGGAGCCAAAGATCCACGTAACCAGAGCACAGTGGTTGCAGAGCCCTGGGCAGCAGGCAGAAGGGAGTCGACGTTCAGCCAGGATTTATATTCCAGGCAGAAGCTTGGGAACCCCCATCCGGGGATAGGCAGAAGGACAAAAACAGCCCCTTGTTGGAAATTCTGGCCACTTTCTTCCTGGACTGATTTTATTAGCTAACATGCCCTGATGCTCCAGCTAATGGCCCAGAAAGTATATCCCTCAGATTCCAACCACAAACACAAACAGGCTGTGGGATCTATTTGAAGCTTCCAGAGGGGCTGCTTCTTCCCTCCCACAAAGGTGGGGACATTTGTCTGTAAAGTGCAATGACCCAAGGTGCCTTCTGGGTGTCCTGGGACATGCTGGAAACAGCAAGCGGGCAGCCAGGTCCATTAGGCAATGATCAAATTCCTCCTGCCAGAAGGATGATCTTGAAATGCTTCATCTCTCCAGCTTTTCAATCCCCATGCAGTGCTTTATTGGCCTCTTAGAACCACTTTGAGAAACAGGAAGGGAGAGGTAATTGGGGCCCTCAGCTACCCCAGAAAGGAAGGCTGGCTGCCCCAACTCATGGCATCTATTGGTGGCCAGGCCAGGCCTAGTATCCTGGTCTCTTGGCACCAAGTCTTATGGGCCTTCCTTAAAAAGTCACTGACATTAAAAATATTTTTTTTAATGAAAACAAACTAAAGAAAAACTTTTCCTGTTATGTTTATTTTTGCCAACTTGGATAATACAGAAAATTAAATTTAAAAAAGACACTGCTTCAGGGCTTCCCTGGTGGAGCAGTGGTTGAGAGTCCGCCTGCCGATGCAGGGGACACGGGTTCGTCCCCCAGTCTGGGAAGATCCCACATGCCGCGGAGCAGCTGGGCACGTGAGCCATGGCCGCTGAGCCTGCGCGTCTGGAGCCTGTGCTCTGCAACGGGAGAGGCCACAACAGTGAGAGGCCCGCGTACTGCAAAAAAATGAAAAAAAAAAAAGACACTGCTTCTAATCCTACCACCTACTACCTAACTGGCATTAATGCATAGGTCTATTTCTCGTGGTCTTTTTTCTGTGTGTAACTGTGGGGAGGGGAGGGGCATTTTTTTCACTGAATTTAAAATTACATACATTGTATATGTTAATAAAGTTACTTGCAGACCTGTTTAAAATCCATAATATGTCATAATATATTTAGCCAATCTAGTAGCATTGACTATTTAGGTTTTTAATTTTGTTGTTGCTTCTGTTGATACTGCAGTTTTGAGCGGCTCTAGGCATAATTCGGTATCAGCCACCCTGACCATTTCCTTGAGGGCAAACTTCTAGATGAGAAATTACCAGGTCACAGGGAAGGGCCTGGTAATTGCTCACCTCACTGCCCTGGACTACCTCCCTGGGCCTACACTAGGCTCTCCCTCCTGGTAACTCAAGCCTGTCTCTCTGGCCTCATTTAGAAGGAGTCAGTCATGATTTGGGACTCTCTTGAGCCACACCAGGGGTTCCCACCCTCAGCCTTGACACTACTGAGATTTGGGGCCAGATAATCCTTTGTCATGGGCGCTGTCCCGGTCACTGCAAGGTGTTCAGAAGCATCCCTGGCCTCCACCCACTAGATGCCAGTAAGCACCCTCTCATTCATGTCAACCAAAAATGTTTCCAGGAATTACCAAAGGTCTCTGGAGGGCAGAATCGCCCTTGGGTGAGAACTACTGAGCTAGACCATGGACTGGCAACACAACCAGGTGGATGAGTTAGCAACTGAGTGGCGGAAGAAAAATTTAATTCCAAGAAAAAGCCCCCTAATTCTTCCCAAATCAAGCCCTGTATATGACATGTAGCTCTACATATATATCAAAAAGTCATTCCTCCGCAACGGGAGAGGCCACAACAGTGAGAGGCCCGTGTACCACAAAAAAAAGAAAAAGAAAAAAAAAATTCATTCCTCTACCATAGTAACTGTTCCTCCCTGTCCCCACAGCATTGTACACACATTTCTACACTGCTTGAGGATTACTTAGATACCGTTGTTATTTTACTACTTATTGTTTCATTCTTCTTTGGAACCCTGAGTCTCTGGAGGCAGAGTGTTTCTTACTCATTTCTTTGTCTTTGGCATAGAACAGTGTTAGTACAGAGTAGATTACATTGAATGTATGGATGAATGAATTAGTAAATTAATCTAAAATGAGACCAAGACACATATGCACTCACACATGCACACATATAGAACATGTGTTGTCCACATGCATGCTGTGTGTGCACACACATGCACCAACAGTAGTTATGGAGAAAAGCAAGTGCTACCAACTATAAAAGTGCTACCATCTTTTGTTTTTGACTACACAGTGATTTCAGATGGCAAAATTTCTCTGTGGAAGCACTAAAAACTTCCTAAGTCTGCATAGAATAACATCTGGGGAGTCAGGAGCAATGTATTTTCCACTGAGGTAGGACCCCCTAATTTTAAATAAGGGTACTTAGGGTTGTCAAAGGAGAGGGAAACTTTCTCTATTGCCTTAAGAGACAATTTACTGCATCATTAACACATGTCGTTTAATGGAAAGTCCTGTTATTTTTGGAGGAAGAAATTCATATTCCATACTATATATAATAACAACATAAACCTTTAATAAATAATTGTAACAGTTTATAAATATTTAAACAGTAAATCTAAAAGTCCTAAGGGACTAGAGAAGGCAAGAAGGGAAGATCTGACTTGTAAAGCACTAAAAATAGGTTCTGACACATACACTTTGAGATTTTTTTGTTTTTTTTTTTGCAGGCAGGAAAATGTATATTGGGGCCTTTTTGCAAAAACAATGGTTAGAGCAAAGTGACCCTCGTAGAGTCATTAAGTAAAGAAACTTTTGAGGGTGAAATTGATCAAAGGGCTCAACCAAAGAGATAGAAACCCCCAAACCTTCCATGTTCTGCCTCTCACTTTGGCTACAGACATCTGAAACATTCATACTCAACACTGGGTAGGCAGAGGCAATCCAGGCTGGAGCAGGCAGACCCAGAGGAGCTTCAGGACATGCCAGGGAAGTCCCACTACTTGTTTCTGAGAAATATTTTGTGCCAGGGCGGGTGGCGTTTCAAGGGGATCTCTCCACTGATATTCGCAAGCTTTTATAATCAAGATCTATTATTATCCCTTTGATTACAGATGACAAAATTGAGACCCAGAGAGGTTAAGAAATGCCACCAGAGGCCACCTGCTACTGAATAATGGAGTAGGGATTTGAGCCTAGGTTTGGCGGAATGGAAGCACTTCCATATCAGGAGTAGGTGGTTTTCCCCAGACCTGCCCCAATGTAGAGAAGCTACACTTCATTTGTACCTACTCAGCAGGTACAAATTTTATTATTTTATCCCACTAGGTGCAATAGTGGCCAACATCCATTCCAGCCACAACGTTTCAATTTTTTCTTTTTTTTTTTTGGTACACGCGCCTCGCAATAGTGGCCAACATCCATTCCAGCCACAACGTTTCAATTTTTTCTTTTTTTTTTTTGGTACGCGGGCCTCTCACTGTTGTGGCCTCTCCCGTTGCAGAACACAGGCTCCGGATGCGCAGGCTCAGCGGCCATGGCCCAGCCGCTCCACAGCATGTGGGATCTTCCCGGACTGGGGCACGAACCCGTGTCCCCTGCATCGGCAGGCGGACTCTCAACCACTGTGCCACCAGGGAAGCCCACAACATTTTAATTTTAAGTCAGTCCCATGTATCTTCTAATTCTGGCCAATGAACCATGAGTGGGAGTCTCTCAGCGAGGGTGGTACTTTGGGGAAAATGTCCTCTCTCCCAAGAGAGGGCCATGAGACATGGCTTCTCCTTGTTCCTCTGCTTATCACATCTGCTGCTGCAACAGCCACCTTGTAAATATAAGGGGAAGCAGCCTTCAGGTGAAACAGATGCTGAGGACAGGAGAGAAGAGAGATGGGAGCAACCTGGGCCATCGGTGACTACTGAGGCCATCTCCTGGGCACACCCTACCTCTGAATGTGACGTAATATATTCTTTTATTCTTTAAGGCAGCTGGAGTCAGGATTCTCTGTTACTTGCAGCCAGAAGCATTCTAACTGATGTAGGGACACACACAGGGGAGCAGTTATGGTGTGTGTATACAAGTAGTACACTTCAGAAGTGATGGTTGATTGGATAGGATTCCACATGGGGTCAAACTTCTGATAATGGTCAGCTCCTGATTGCCTCCCCAGCATCCAGTATAAACCTTCTTTTAACTGAAAATTCCCTCCTTTCCCCTGTAGAATTGCCCCTCCTTCATTCTGTATCAGATGTGTAGCTGGGAATTGACCAGTCCCCCCGGCTCCTGGTGGGAGGCACTGATTGGTAAGACAAGCAGTAAAGCCCAGCCCCTCAGCCATCATGATTGGCTCAAGGATGGTCTTGGGTGAGATACTAAAAGAGGTTTTCTTAGAACTCCTATAAAGGGAGATTTCTCACTGTTCTAGGACAGAAACCCTCCTCTCCTCTCTCTTTTTCCCTGGGTTTGGTCAAGAAAACACATCACCCCAGGATTTGCTGGCAGCCCTCTTTCTCTCAAAGTGAGGTAGGTGCTAGCCATGAGACGAAGCTGGGGCCGCAAGTTGCAGAACAGAGAGGCAGAAAGGAAGGCACTGAACTGTCCCTAAAGTCCTTCCTACATTTGGACTTCCCCATTACCTGAACCAATAAATCCCTTTTACAGTTCTTACTAGTTTGAGTTAGAGTTACCATTACTTGGAAATAAAGGCATAGTAACTGGTACATATACATCCATCTGTTCGACTTTCTAACAGAACCCCCAAGGCAAGTGTTTCAGGATTTGCTCCCAGAGACCTGGGCCAGATGTGTCCAGTCATCACAGGGTGAGTGCAAGGCTAGAGGAGAGAGCACTGGTGGTATGTGTTGGAGGTTGGAGCGCCTAACGTGGCATATGGCAAGGAAGGACGGAGAACCACCATAAGGTGTCTGAGAAAGTCTTTCCAGATTTGGAGGGTCCTTGCTCAATCCACTGAACTTAGTGCAACCCCTCAGAACAGCCCTTCCAGCGATGTGGACGTGGCTGTCCAGGCTCATAAGTGACCGAAGCAGAAGAGAGCAGATACCCCCTGAGAGTGATGAGGTCCTCTGATTCTTAGACCCTAACAGCATCCCTACTAAGACAAGAGGTCAGAAAACTTGGTCTTTTAATCATTATTTTAAAAGTTACTATAACAGCTGTCTACTCTGTTTTCCTGAAAATGAAGATCATGAGAATGAAAGAAAAGTTTCCCCAGGAGTGTCCAGCTACCTCCTGTGGCCTTTATGGGACAGAAGCTGTATCTCCCTCCCTTATCCAAGCATCTCACTCATTTTCCTATGCCCCATGGCATCAACCATTAGATTCTGTTCCTTTTTATGATCACTGACGTTAAAATCATACACGACAACGCATCCTCTTTATCAGAACCCGAGGCACGGGTGAATTGTGAAGAGGTGGCAGATAGAGCTCACTTGCTTTAAGGTGGAATTGGCAGGGCTCCTTCCCACTCCCCCAGATCTTCTGCTCTTGGGATATTCTTGCCTCGAACTCACCACTTCTGAGCCTGGAGGAACTGGGTTCCTACTGCTCACTCTTGTTGGAGTGTGAGCAGGCACTGAGTGTTCTGTCCTGAGGTGCTCTCGCCTGTGGGGTTCTGAACCTGGGCAAACCCACAGGCTGGGAAGCAGGGCTAACACATCCAGGGCTCCACGTCTGGGGCCAGTTTTGAAGCTCACGGATGGCGCCTGCTCTATTGTCAAGCTCCAATCCTGTCCCAAGGTTCATTTACTAAAATACCATTTTCCTTAAGAAATTTCAATGGCTCCCAACTGCCTGGACAACCCTGGAGCCTGATCACATGATATTTATAGGCTTTCACTGTCATTCTGCAGCCCCTGCTTCCACATCATTTCCCACTCTTCCTGACTACAACTTACATCAGTACAGAGATTCACCAACTCTTCCAAAGAGGCCTCGTGCAGTTCTGCCCCAGTTCCTTTTTGCAGGCCATCCTCGTTGCTATCCAATCCACCTTGCTTGAGTCCTCCAGCCTGTGTGGGATCTCCATGATCACCTGGCCCCCATGAGTCTCCCTCTAGGATCTCCCCAAGCCCCTGCTAACTGTTCGTGTTACCAGCCAGGGTTCTTGGCCTCCTTAATCAATAGAACTTGATCAGAGGCCAGACAAGAAATTCAGGCAAGGTTTTACTGGGGCCCCTGTTGAAGCAGGGGGGAGCGAGAACAAGTCAGAGTTTCCCCTGCCTGCTTGAGCCCCAAGGGGAGGCGAGCTGGTACCTTATATGGGGTGAGGGTAGGGGCGGGTCCCGGGGTCGGGCCAGAGGGGTGGCTTAGGTGTTTTGCCCACCCCTTTGGTGGTGTTGTGTGCAGGGGGCATGCGCAGTACCCTGCTTTTGCTCCCAGCTTTTCAGAGGCGGCAGTTGTGTTTTTGGTCTCTTGTTATCTCTTTGTCCATAATTTGCCCCAAATGCACATGCACGCAGTTATATTTAGTCCCTTATAGTTTCTTTGTATTTTGTTGCTCGAGAAGATGTTTGTCCAGGTGCAAAGACTGCAGCAAAAGGTCCCAGGTCCCAGCCTGTCTCATTAGCACCAATGCTGGGT
>NW_006798798.1:1905207-1922707 GCF_000442215.2 Lipotes vexillifer | reverse complement strand
CTATGATGGGAATGCATGATATTATTTTACTGGACAGTATATTTACAGCAATAGAAAATGGCACTTTTATCATTCATTTCCAAGAGACCTACAAATATCAGGGCTCAGCATAGGCCAGCATATGTCCCTGTGAAAGGCCCCAGTACCTGCTCTCTCCGCCTCTACTAGCAGGGGGACACTCCCTAAGCTAAGCCTGTTTCCTGGTTTACAAAGTGGTATGGTGGTTTCTGGCTTACTCGTAAAGTCAAACTATCCCTCCTTGTGGGTGTGGTAACCAGAATCCCAGGCACATACCTGAGGGTCATCAAAAGCCCCCTCCGCCTTGTCTCAGCCTCACCCCGCGTGATCCCTGTCCTTTGAAGGCAGCACAGGGACAGAGCTTGCAGGCAGTACAGTGCGGACAGGGGGTGGGGGATTGGCTAACACCCAGCTCCACTGGGTACTAGCTTAGTGACTTAGACTGGCTGCTTTGCCCCATTTTATAAGTGAGGAAGTTAAGGTACCAAAAGGTTAACATTAGTATCTGCCTGGCAGAGCACAGTGGGAATGGATGGTTATCACACACATAGAGTGCTTGTAGTGGGGCTTGGCATGTGGCAAAAGCACAGACTACATTTTAGCCCTGGTTGCCGCCAGCTTAATTCCACCTCACGATGACTTCCATAAAATCATCCATTTAATCATCCGATGAATTCATGAAATAGTGACTTTAGTGATGTTTTGGATGGTCGCTTGACCGTGGTACTCTGGCTAGCCCCCCACCCCAATGGTCTCCTTCCCACCTTCCAAAGCCACACTCCAGATGCAGGGCCCACCCCTCTGCGGGCAGCCTGGGAAAGGAAGTCCTGCAGCCCAGCCACCTGTCCTAGCTCAGCCCTCCCTGTCCCTTTCTGCAGTGAAAACAGTGTTTCCCTCCCTTTGTTACTTCTGCTTCTCCTGGATGCGCTGATGACAAAGTGAGAGTCTCAGCAAAAAGTGAAAGTACTTGTTATTTAGTGGGGTGACCCTGAGAGGGCCAATTGATAGCATCCCTCTTAAGTAACTAACTCTCGATTTGTTAAAGAGGCTGTAGTCGATGCTGAGGTGATTTGCCCAGACCCAGCCTTCAGGTGCCCATGCCTTGGCTCACAGCCCACCTCTCACTGGGATGGGCTCCCTTTGAAGGTTATGCCCTTCCCAGGGGAGGGCCCACAGAGGTGACCAGTCAATGCGAGGGTGCAAAAGTCCAGACTTGTGCTCAATTTGGAACAGCTCTGCTGTCCCTCCCAGCCCCCAAGCCAGCACCCTGTGGGACCAGTTGAGGTCTCAGTTGTGAGGTATTAGGGTCAGCTTCTGCCTCTGCCCACTCCTGCCCTGCATAAGGGTTTCCCCCAATAAACCTCTGCCTGCAGCTCTCCACCTGTACCTCTCCAGGGAACCCAGCCTGAGACACAGACTCAACCACAAACACTTTCCTCTCCCTGCTCTTCCAGGAGGCTAGCTGGAGGACAAAGGGTTTCTCATCCCAGGACTAGCACATCAGGAGAAGGGGAACCCCAGAGGCTGCTGAGCATATAAAGGGACCAAGCGGTGGAAGGCCAAGCCAAGAGCCTGGCATAGTGGCCCGTGGGATGGGCTGAATCATGCCCTGCCTGCTGGGAGGAGGTGTTCATTCCCTAACCCTCCCAGAGACCCAGAACGAACATGGAGGAACAGGACCTCCTCCACCTCCCCGGGCCCTTGGGCAAGGGGTCCAGGGTCTGCCAGCCTCTGCGGATCCCCGTGCACTGCCCCTCCTTCCCTGCCATTTCCAGGTCCCATTTACTACCAGGAGGTAATCCTGCCCTATCCACGTCACAGGTCGTAAGGAGTGCTGCGACCTCTCCCTGAGTCACTGGGGAGAGGGCTAAATTTAGATTTGGCAGGAATGGATGGGAGGGGAGGGAATCCAGAGGCCTAAGGCTGGGTTGGATGCAGGACAGAGAGCAGGATATTTCCAGCTGCTTGCAGCCTTTGTGGAGGTAGCTCCCACTTAAATCATCCATTTTGTTATCAGCCCTTTGGACACTCAAGGAGCTTTCTAGAAAACTGAAGAGGGAAGTAATCATCATTCTAATGGGGAAAGTGGATCTGCAGAAAAATGATCTCAGAGAAACACTGTGGCAGCCTGGGCTCTGCCAAATGGTCTGGGGTCAGACACGTACTCAGCTAGCGGGGCAGCATCTGGTAGTGAGGACCCTGCACAGAGAAGACTTTCTGCCTCTTTTTCACCCTTCACTCTCCTTCTCCAGGTGAGCAGGTTAAATAAAAAGAAAGGAAAAGGGGCAGATCCCTCTAGATAAGGTTTTGGACTTTGGCAATATTTACGTTTGAGATCTGTCTGACCTTTACCCACTAGAGGCCAGTAGCACCCGCCCTCCAGCTGTGACAACCAAAAATGCTTCCAGATGCTGCCAAATGTCTCCTAGGGGGCAAAATCCCACCCTCCCCCCACAAAGAACAACTGGTCTAAATGCACCCATCAGTGTCATACTGGGTGGGGATAAGGGGAGGGCCTTTGTAGTTACCTAATAGTTTATAACTCACAAAGCAGTTTCCCCTACCTCTGCTCACCTTTTCCACATTACTGTTATTATGGGCTGCTATCTATTACCCTCAAATTCGTATGTTGAAGTCTTAACTCCCAGCACCTCAGAATGTGATTGTATTGGGGTCTTTATAGAGGTAATTAAGTTAAAATGAGGACTGGGGGGGGGGGATTCTAATCCGATATGAGTGGCGTCATTATAAGACAAAACAGGACACAGATGCACGCAGAGGGAAGACCACGGGGAGACACAGGGAGACGGCAGCCACCTGTGAGCCAAGGGGGGCCTCAGGAGAAACCAACCCTGCCGACACGTTGATCTTGGACTTCTGGCCTCCAGATCCGTGAGACAATAAATGCGTCTTATTTAAGCTACCCAGTTTTGGGCACGTTGTTATTGAAACAGAGCAGGACCCTGTGGTCTTTCCCCACCACGTCCTCCACCTGCCTTCTGTCTGTGGAAAAACTTTAGCCAAAGAATAAGTTTAAGTAGAGAAGTGAGAAAATGCAGAAGCAAAGGAAAACAGTCAAAGGAGACCAAAGAGTTTAGTCGGTAAGCATAGTCAAAGACCTTTAGTTCCTCCTCAAGGGCTGTAGATAATATTCTGAGCCATATCCTGTGAGCTGTCTTGTAGCTACTGAAACCACACCAGGTGGAAGAAGTTAACTACATGGTGACCAGACTGTAGTCATGACATCAGCTGCTACAATTCTGAGAACTGGCCTCAAGGAAATGGGAACAAACCCACCCTGGAACTGAAGATCAACTGTACTTGAAAACAGTTAAGATGACGCTGGTCAGACCACCAATGACCAATTTCAAGATGACTGTCAGAGCTGCCTGGGCTGTTTCTGCATGTAGCCCCCTCCCTCCATCTATAAAAGTTCTTGCCCACTGATTGTCAGGGGAGGGGGACTTGGCTTTTGTACAGGAGTCCACCTTCCCCCGCTACCCCCCGGTTGCCGGCAGCCAAAATAAAGCAAACTTTCCTTTCCACCTACATTGCCTCTTTATGGGCTTTTGAGTGGCAAGCAGCTGGAGCCAACTAATACATTATTCCATGAGTCTGGCAAGATAGCATTCCCGTCGCAGAGGGAGTAAACAATGCCTGCCTGGAGGCTCTGAGCTGTCCGCAGGGTGGGGGTCCACACAGAAAACATGGCATATGCTAGGCTCCCGCCATACAGCCTCTTCATATTTGTTGACCTGTATTTAGTAAAAGGCCACATAGGATTTGCTACTGAGAGAAACTGTAGGCTTCTGTCTCTACGAACAGCATAAAGGAAGCAGTACCTGCTCCAGAAAAAGCATTTTAATTTATCTGGAATTGTCTCTTACTTCATTTTCTGGTTTTTTTCTTTTATTATTATTGGTCATAAACCTGGATTCTATTAACCATTCTCTCACCCTACTAAAGATAAAAGAAACTTACATGAATGTGATTAAAACACTTTGCTAGAAACATTTAATCATTTTTTTTCTGGCTTTTGTTTCAGAAAAAATTCTCCCTTATCTTCTGTTGTCTACCTTTTAAAAAGTTTCTGTTTGTTTCAATTTCCAGAGATTACTGGGGGCTTAATGCAGGTTTGTAAATTTAGGTAAAATACATCACTTATCCTTGGTAAATAGCACAGTACAATGCATTGCTTAGTTGATTATTTCAGTGGCTACACCACCCACTTCAGTTGACTGGTCTGAGGATCGAAGACATGGGACTTGTGTGCATGCATCACAAAAACATGAACAAGAATGACTTACAAGGGCAAGGCCTCGTAAGACATTCTGTTGTAAGGAGTTTCCTACTTCAGGAACAGTGCGACAAACTTCCAGTTGTCATGGGGGTAAAGATTTGTGGCCTGGGGTAACTAGATCCCTTCCAGAAATATCCCCGCAAAGGTTGAACAGCAATTAACAAAAGGTGGCCCTTGTAGCTGCCTGGCTGTCCCTCCCTTCATCTTGTTCTGCTTCTATGACAGAATGAAGTCACTTCCTGTATGTAGATTTCATGCACAGCTCCTCAAACTGGGGTGCCCGTCTCTTCCGTGGGAAAGTCCTGAGCTCATGCAAAGACAGGGATGACCAGAGACTACCCCTTGTCTTACCCATCCCCCACACGATCTGTGTAAAAGGACTTGTAAAAAATCCTCCAGAATCAAAAATCACTAAAATTTTGCCTAACTCAGATTTCCTGGCAACATGATATTTTTGCATATGTAATGGTTTTCAGGTTTTGTTCCTTGGACGTTAAAAAAAAATAGGCTAACAGTAATAGGCACATGAACTACCTTTAGAATTTATGGTATATGGGAAAAAACAGAAAGTATCATAGATTTGTATAATTGTTTTCCCCAGAAAAGATGTATTGTTCTGGTACTAGCAGTAAGATGAAGCAAAACCATGAAATTTTTCATGGTATTATATGAAAATTGTCAAACTGCTGGGCTATCCTCCTTGCCCATGAGCCAGCCTCAAACACAGTATATTTATACACAAAATTTTTCAGTGTCTTTGGACAGTAGCTTTAGCCTTGTGCAGTTGTAAAGTCCCACAAAAGAGTATTTACTTTATCTTGTCAGAAAATGTAGTCATAAAAGAATCACAAATGCCCTGTGTTTATCAGGCTGTCTCTGCATACTGGTTGTCACTGGAGACACAGCTTGTTTTTTGTTTTTGTTTTTCCCTTTCTCTCTCTTTCGCTCTAGAGAAAATGAAATGCCCATTGCTCTCTTCAACAAAAATACCAAGGACCCTAAGATATCAGAGCAAGCCTGTCTCCCCATTCTTACTATGGTAGTGATAAACAATGTTTTATGCCCCATAATTAAGCTACAGGTAATGAGCAATTATGCAGATCATGAATTAATTATATTTAAAACAGAGGCCATTATAATCAATATTCACCACATTTCAACTGCATTCTGGAATTAATCTAATTAAAACTTTCAGTTGGCAGTGATCTGTTTATACCACCTTTGTGAAGAATCACGATTAACAGCTGTCTTTGATAACTACGTTTTATGTATACACATATACACCATGGATCAGGGGTGTGGGGCTGCCATCTTTGCTTAGGTAGATTGATTAAGACAAGCTTTTGGTGGAGTGATTCCTCGCTCTCCCAAGCTGATCATCCCGGAGGACAGTTCAGACATCTTTCTAGTGGGTACTGGAGCCTGGTCCTTCTGCTTTTAAGTCTCAGAACAGTCGTTTCAAAATGAGGCTGGAGAGAACAGCCATTAGTTAGTGGTTGGTTGGTGTTGTGCCCTCCACCCAGCATCTGCTTTTTGCAGGACCACCATTTCCCCACTTTCAGTCCATGTTGTCAGTGTGGGCTGAGGTCTCAGTCTTGACCAATCACATCACCATGCTTCACTGGCCACAGCAATTTTTTCAGTCATGGGCCTATGAGCTTATCATGGCTTAAGAGCCAGAGTAACTGTGCTGTGACTTTTCAGAATGAAGTTCTCTTGGTTTTCAATGGACTTGAACCTAATAAGATGGAGATCTAGAGCTTTTGTTAACCTCCTTACCACCACGCAGAGCAGGGCTGAGCTGGGAGAGAGCCCAAGTCCTAGTGACATCATGTATACCTTAAATCTGGCTGTGCCTGAAGCCATCTAACTCTGGAGTTTCCACTTATATATTCCAATGAGAAAATCCCCTTTTTTAGGTAAGCTTTTCTGTGGGTCTTTTGTCCCTTGCCCATGTATCTGATAAAACAATTCCCATGCTTGGCTGACTCATTATTTTATTTTGCTAAGTCATCCTCAAATAAAAGTCCTGGCCAGACTAAGGAGCTAAGAGTGACAGAAGGCTGGTGGGCAGGGGGTTCGGGGTGCTGAGGAGAAGATAAGTCTCACTTTAAAATGAAACATCCATGGGTTAATATCTTCTTTTTATTAAGTATTCAAAATACATTTTCAGCTCATGGCAGGTACCCCTCTGAAAATACTGACATTATTTAAAACCTGGGCTGTGGTTTGGGGTACCTCCTTCCCATTTCTCACATGTTCCTGATGACAAAGGACAACACGAGTCAGCAGTAGTCTTTGGATAACCCCCCCCACACACTTGAAAATAAGTGCCTCCTTCTAATTGATTTGGTGGGTGAGAAGGTTGCTATCCAAAAGTATTAATGATTATCTTCTATGGTATAAGGAATATCTTAAGCAAATTGAGCTCTTTTGTTAGACCTATTTTTGGTACAGCAACTTTCTATTTACAAAATGCTTTTAGATCCATTATCTTGTTTGATCCTCACATCAAGAGTCATGGCTCTCATCCATTAAACCATCTATCAGTTTATCAGAAACACCAGTTCTCTGAGCAGATATTCACTTGGGGCTAAGCAGTAGACACAAAGTTGTGTTGACATCTGAGAAAGATGGAACCTCTCCCCCATATTTTTAGGACTGTACTTCAAGAGATTAGGCCAAGATCAATGGCTGTCACATTCCAATCCGCAACTCTTAGCTTCATTTGAAAAGAAAAGAAAAAGTATACCCCATTACAATCCATCCAGCAAGTACACCCATTTCCCCCTTCTCTAATATCCAAAATCACACTGTGAAAAGAAGTGATTATACCTTGAAGCTGACACAGCTTAAATTCAGGGCACCTTCCCTGCACAGCCTCCTGCGAGCCCTGAATGTGATCACATAGTCATGTGTTTTTGAAGATTTTAGAGGTTTTAACCACAGTTGGTTGAGAACACTGTCTCTTTCCATTTTAACTTCCCCTCCACCATAAGTACTCTTGCATAGGTTAGAGGTGGAGTGGCCATGGGCATTTTGAGATCTGACTAAGCTGAAGTTGAGCTTGGTTACATTCATCTGGGCTTTGGAGAGATGCATTTATGTATGGATGTATAGTCACTTCTGTGTGTAGTCGTGTGCTTGCTCATAGGAATGACTTGAGGAATACTTCTGTTCTTTATACCAATCTACCCCATACCAGCCGTGAAACTGCAGGACCAGAGTCTCTACTGAAATATGCATGTTTCCTATGGCACCTACACAAGAAATATGTGGACTGTGGAGGATTAACAAGGTTTGGGGTGTATGGAGCCAGAAGCTCATCTCTGGAAATTCTTCCAGTCGTCAGACATGTAGAATTGTTATTGTAGGATCAATTATTATTGTATTGATGCCTAGTCAAAGAAGAAGTCTTCTCTTATTAGAGATATATTTAACAGAAACCATACTATTATAAACACACCATACTTCCTTTTCTTTTTCAATGAAGAATAAGAAAAACAGAACTATGAGAAATCTTATGTTAGTAAGGCACAAATCTGCAGGATCATGTCATTCAGCAAATCCAACTGAGTGTGAATGTGAATGCTTTATGCATGCTAGAAGAATCTTTCTATTCCCACTCTAAAAGATGATGTCATAAAATTGTTTATCAAAGAGAACGCAGACCAAAAAAAAAAACAAGTAGGAAAAAATGTACTATAGGATTGTGTCAGAATGTTAATAAAAATTAGTTGATTAAATATGCTATTTTCTGAGATATTTGTCGGCTTTTTCAAATGCATTTTTTGGTGATTTATTTTCTCTTAAGTAAATATTTATTTCTAATTCCATTTTTGTATGCAAAACGTGTTCTTAAAGAGGGCCTCTAGAATTGTATAATTTTGTAAAATCTGGATCCAAGCCCAACTAAACCCCACTCCCCACATTAAATTCTAGTGTAAACCTCCAGGGCTATACCTGATACTATAGATGAGATATAAAAGATAAAGGGAGGGATGAAAGGAGACAATAACCTGTGTACCTGATATAGTTTTAATATAATTGAGAAAATAAGATTTATAGCCAAAACAAAGAAAAACAGGGAAAGAAGTGTTAGAAGTCAAGAAGTGCGAGGTAGAAAAGTGTAGCCAAATAACACACAAGAGTTAAGAAGAATATCTATATGTCTATGTCTACATCTATCTACATAACAGGTCTGGATAACTTAGCAGTATATTAGAAGATCAAGATGGTGGTGGATGGTTCACACTGGATGGTCTGCACTTCCCCGCCCCCCTTCTGCTCTCACTCTATATGAGAAGGCATACTGCCTAACCCTCCTCCTTCCCAACCCCAGTTGTAGTTGGATGGTTGACCCAATCCAGGCCAATTAGCTCCTTTCCTGAAAATTTAGAATTGGGACTAAGAGATCCTAGTCTCCTTCTGATTGGTCCCTTGTGCAAAGAAAATTTAAATTCAGGAGCCGTGGGAGGTTATTTTCTCCCATGTGGATTGCGGAGCAAAAAAAAAAGCAAGCAAGCTGTTCACCAGGAGAGAAGGAAGCAGATGAGGGATGAAGGGAATGAGGAGATACCCTGAGAGCATCTTGTGCCAGTCCCATCATTCTTTTTTTAATCTATAGTTCACATATCATAAAGTATACCCTTTTAAAGTGTATAGTTCAGGGCTTCTCTGGTGGCGCAGTGGTTGAGAGTCCGCCTGCCGATGCAGGGGACATGGGTTCGGGCCCTGGTCTGGGAAGATCCCACATGCCACGGAGCAGCTAGGCCCGTGAGCCACAACTACTGAGCCTGCGCGTCTGGAGCCTGTGCTCCGCAACGGGAGAGGCCGCGATAGTGAGAGGCCCGCGCACCACGATGAAGAGTGGCCCCCACTTGCCACAACTAGAGAAAGCCCTCGCACAGAAACGAAGACCCAACACAGCACAAATAAATAAATAAAAAATAAAAAAAAATTAAAAAATTAAAAAAAATCTTTAAAAAAAACAAAATAAAATAAAATAAAGTGTATAGTTCAGTGGTTCTTAGTATGTTCAGAGTTAAAAATTACTACTAATTTCAGAATATTTCCATCATCCCCAAAAGGAAATTCACACCCATTAGCAACCACCCCCCATCCCCCTCTTCCTCCAGACCTTGGCAATCATTCATCTACTTTGCGTCTCTATAGATTTGTCTACTCTGGACATTTCATATCAACGGAGTATTATAATGTGCAGCCTTTTGTGACTGGCTACTTTCATTTAGCACACTGTTTTCAAGGTCCCCATCCCTGTTGTAGCATTATCAGTCCTTCCTTCCTCGTGTGGATATAATATAGTGTACCCATTCAGTTTACCCATTCAGTAGATCACACTGTGAGGCCTGGAAACACCTTTTCCCTTTGTTTCCTAGCAATATCTATGCATCCTTCCAATCCTATATAAGTTCTCCATTCTGCTTAAGTCCACAGGAATCAACCTTGGTTTCTTCCATTAGTCCTAATACAGGAAGAATTGCCTGATAATATTCCTGGAGGGGGTGGAGACTTGCACAGGGCCAAGAAAGAGGGCAAAGATTTGACAGCAGGAAAGAAGGAGGTAGAGGGTGGACAGGAAAGCCACCTAGGGCAGTAGGGACAGAACTGGCAAAAATGTGGGACATGTCCCCAGACATTGATGGAGGGCAGGTTGGCTGGGGTCTGGAGAGTTTAAGGATATGGCAATAAATGTGGAGAGATAGGATGGTGCCCAGTTAAGGAATTACTAGACAGGCTAAGGTTTAAAAGATACTTTTCTGTAGCCCTGTCTGCCTAGAGGTGGCATTTCTGTGGCACCACAAAATATGTTGGCTTTGAGAATAACTGCCTTCTAAGGACTCCTCTCTAGCCACAGGCTCCATCCAGCCTGTTGCTTCTCAAAGCCCACAAACCAGGGACAGAATATAGGCCGACCTCACTCTCAGTTAAGCTACTCAAGTTCCCCAGCCCTTGAGGTGGGGTCTGCAGGGGCATCCTCACAGTTTACCCACAGCACATAAGATAAAGAAATCTGAACAGTGGGGTTGAGCCCTCTTTACTAATTAATAGCTGAGTGACCCTTAACAATTGCTTGACCTCCAAGCCTTGACCTATTCTTTTGTTGTTATATGTGGCTAGAACATATCTTGTTGGGTGACGGAGGGAATCAGAGGAGATGTGAGTTGTCTGTGAAAGGACTTGGCAGAATCTACTATGTTACTCCCATGTACAATTCCTTTCATCTATTGACCACAAATACCCATTGAATACTTACAAGCAAGACAGAGTTGTGATCCACTGACCAAAAACCAAAAAAAGAGTCAGCTCTGCATTTATTGACCAAATGGCAAATTGTTTCTACAGATCTATCCATGTAACGGGTTATATGCTAAAATGGAGCAATCACTACTGATACATACAGGTCTTCCTCAACCCATTCATCAGCCACGGAGCACCCGTGACCCCTTGCAGACTCACACCTGCATCCATCTACACTCCTTGGTTAGCTAGCTTGGTTACTGTGCACTGTCTTGGTCTCTGGAAGGCACCTTGGCAAGTAGGCAGGCCCGATATTTTACCCCCAGCCTGGCCCTGTGATTTTACTCTTTGCCTGTTGTGAACATGAAAAGGGCAGGTTAGAAGAACCCAAAGTAATTGAGCGGATTCGCGCCACGACGTGCAATGTTGCCCACAGCTACACCTTGTAATCACCCCATTCATATTTTAGGTTCTGACAACAGAGTTTGCAGTCTCTTACAATCCTCTGTTCCATGCCAGCAGCTCACTGTACAGTCCTATTTAAATCTGCAGGAAAATAGCTGCAGGTGACATAACCTTTCGTGTCGTACCACTGTGTACATACACAAATAATTGGGGCTCTTGACCCTGTCTGGGCCCATACAACTGTAAGTACAAACTTGACATTTTGATACTGCTGCTAGCCTTTCTAGTTGTTATTTTCTGTTTCAATAATCCATTGCAGGTAGAAAAATGAAAGAAGGAAACATGAATGATTAATGCTGTCAAGCTAAAATAATGTATTTAGAAAAATCTATAAATCTGTTATTTGTGGCATTTTAAAACTGAACACGACACTACTTGGTGCCGCCGCCTGTTTCCCGGCAGATGAATGGGAGTCCTTTGCAGGCACAGGGTGGCCAGGCGGCCTTTGGAGTCCTGGCTGAGCTGGGCTCCGGTCATCCTGGGACAGGCACAGTGGGAAACTTGGCTTCTTCCTGTTACCGAGGTCAGGAACAGAGACCTACAGGAGTCTTTGCAATGTGCTGTCAGTTTTGCATTTCACACCAGGGTGAGGGGGTGAGACTGGGCTTTTCTTCTCAAATGTTCCTTGTTTGCCACCCCCAGCGGCTGCATCCCACAGGCCCCAGGCAGCCAGCTGTCTCTTGCTCCAACCCAATCGCTATTGGATTTAGTTCAAGCTCAGGCTGAAAGTTGATCAAGTTAGGCTCCTAGGAGGCTCAGCGCAGCTCCAGGCAGCGTGCTGAATGCTGATCCCCGCACAGGTCTCTGAGGTTCCCAGAAGCCCCGAGTTGCACTGGCCCAGACTCCAGGGTATATAGCAATCACGGAGCTCTCACCCAAAGGTCCCCAGTTCTCAGAGGCAAACACCGCCCCTACTCATGGTACAAGTTCTCATGCTTTGACCTCTCCACTCTGGCCAGAGGAGCTCTGGTTAAGAGATAATAGGCCTGCAAAAAATGGAAAAATGGCCAGAAATCAAAACTGCCAACGACACTTTGGCAGCCCCATTGATCTCATCAATATATTTATTATATTTGCTCAGAGAGAAGGTCAAATGTCTGCAGACAACAGAATCAGCAATTTGTGTCAACAGCCTGATTATTGGCAAGTTCGGAACTATTTAGGCCCTGGTCAGAGTGGTCACACACATCATCTTAAATGACACGGGGGACAGCGTGGGCAGGTAATGAGGAGTGTTGCTGCCCTGGCCGGGGTAGGGGAGCGGCAGAGGTAGGGGGTCAAGGAGAATGGGGGTTTCTTAGGGAGAACATGGACTGCTGGGAGAGGCGAGGGGTCTCCTGGGAGCATGGATGCACCAGCAGAGTGTGGGAGCACCAGGAACAGACCCCACACTCAGGGAGAGAGGCAGCCCCAGACTGCTGGCTGGTGACCCACACCGCTTATTCCCTGCAGGCAGGTAGAGAGGCAGTTCACCTGTTCTGATTGGACAATTCTGTTGCCAATTTCTATCCAATGGCTACAAGTTTGATCTTAAAGCAATCTAGCAGGGGGATGGCGGGCACCCAGGATGGTGGGGGTGGTAGACACTTCAGGTCACAGGAGGCAGCATACCAGTGACTGCCCTTTAGAGAGTACTGGCCACATACAGCGTTAAGGACGCCTTGCAGATCCCGGAAGCCCCTCTGATGTCAACGGACAACTGCCTGACGTCCTGCCTGTGGGCAGGTGGGAATGCGGGCGGGAAGCCTTGAGAAAACGAACAATGGGCCTGCCTCCTTCTCCCGTTTTACTGTAACATGATTTTCATTTCTCTTGCTTTGTATCTGCCACTCAGGACTCCTTGAGGATGTGGCCTCTGTGCCTGGCATCGTGACTGGCGAAAAGGGACTAGGACCCATGAGGTCTCCCACTCCTTACCTGGGTCATGGGGACAGATTTCACCTGAAACTCACCCTTCTGGTAACCCAGCCGATTTCTGCCGAAAACCGGCTCTGGCAGAATTAACGGCAACACCAGGTCTCTCTGAGCACCATTGTCTATATGCATCTGGCCAGTGGAGGAGAAATGGATTTTAACCCAGTTTGTGTTTCTGTGTTAGTGGAGCCCACAGATGCCCGATCTGTTTGAAGATGCTAGCTTCACTCAGGTGCTGGGCCTCAATAATTGAAAATTAACTCAACTCTCTCAGCATAAAAAGTAATGGCTCTGTCAGAACCCGAGTGTGGGTTGCCTAATTTAGGGTTTTACATGCTAATCCTGAATAAATGGGCATGTCACGAGAAGAAAGGTTCTCTTTCTAAGTGCGTGAAGGCAGCCCATGAATCAGTGGAGACCATTAAAGTTACATCTTAGTGTCTTGGGCTCCATGAGTGCCAGGCTGGGAGCCTGGTCCCCAAGGGCCCCCAGGGCACAGACTTCAGCCTCTCTGTTAAAAAGACAGACAAATATTTCTTCCTGGAAGCCTCTGACTTTGGGGTTCAGAGTACCCTCCTTGAGATGGGCTGGAAGCCCAGAGTACCTTTCCAAGTCACACACGTTCTGATGGCCAACCTTCAAAAAGACACTGATGGGTCCCAAAGACATCAGGCTGCGGGCACTCAACAGTGGAAGAATCTGGAGCTTCCCTGTTAGCTTCCCCTCCAGGGTCTGCTTTGCAGAGAGAAATGCAGAAGGGGCTTGGGATCCAAGCAGAGTCACTGGCCCCCGTGTGTGATTCCGTGAATATCCTGGGTGCCCCAAGGTGACTGGGTGGAGACCACCGCGTGTGCCCACTTCATGAAATGCTCCCACACTGTGTCCCATCGCCCTAAGGCTGCTGAGTCTGGGACCATCCCTGGTCCACAGGCTCCCTGAAGCAGCTTAGGATGGAGCCTTGGTTTCCCAGCTCTCCAACTCACCTGCACCATTTGGCCTGAGCTGTTTGGGACAGAGAGACTTGGAAGTAAAGGTCTCATGCACTCTGTGGTTCTCTGTAGGAACACAGGGGCCAACGGGCTTGCTCTGAAGCTCGGCTAGTGTGTGCTCTGAGACCCCAATTCATGGTTTTTTCTCATCTGACTGTAGTCCCCAGGGGGGCCAGGCCAAGATGGGGTGGTGTCAATGGTCAGCCAGGGCCTGACATCCAGCGTGAGCTCAGCCCGTGCTCCCCACAGCCCCCCTGGAGGCACCAGTCACGCCCGGCCCTCAGGGTCCTTCCTGCATCACATGCTCTGATGAAACACAGGGAGGAAGCTCTGGAGAGGAGGGGCTCTGTTCTCTGGGGTTTCATTCAACGCTAAGCAGAATGAAAGCCATGAATTTACTTCCCTGCCCTAGTAAACCTAATAGTGCTTCCACATGTTCCCCACTGATACATCAAGTCCACAGGCTCTAACACACTCGTGGGCCCCTCGCTTCCCACAGCCAAGTATATGGGGCTCGTGCAGTTCCCAGGACCAGCTGTGGTGGGACCCGGTTCTCTCGCTGACCTGCACATCACACTGTCCCGTCCTGGCACAGGGCAAAGCCCGCAGATAAAGGGCCGGTGGAGAGACCTGTCCTGGCTGCGTGACCCTCCTGCAGGGGCCGGATCGTCATTTGGAAGGTCATGAGACCTTGGCAGGTATGGAGGGCACAGAGCATGGAGGCTCAAGGGGCCTCACCTGCAATGTGGGACCCTGCACAGGTCACAGGGCGAGTGTGGGTTCGGGGGACCCTTCTGCATCCCCTCCGTTGCTAGGAGGGTCTATATTAGATGAAGGCTGAGCTGCTCTGTAAACCCCCTGTGTCTGTGTCTGAGGTGCTGTACTGCTCTCACTTAATGCAGAAAGTGAAGGAGTCACTTAATGCAGAAAGTGAAGGAGTCCTGTGCTTGTTAGCCAGGTTCTGGCCTTTTCTATGTATTCGCTTTAAGATGAAAAGGTGGAATCTGTGTTTAGAGCCCTTTTCACTTCCAACTAGACTCAGAGATCCTCTTTACCTTCTCAGATTTGACCAGGCCAGTGTGTTTTGCATCTCTTTTCCCTAAAGTACTGAGCGGTAAGAAAGAATGATGAAGAGAAGAGGCCTCTGGGAATCTCTCTCCCCAACAGGGGCTGGTCTGCCTCCCCCACCCCTGCCACTCCCTCAGACCCCGGTGCCGGCATCTGTCTTGGGCTGCTCACCAAGGGACCTCCTGGAACTGTGAACTCCTAGGGGGCCGGGAACCTGACCCATCCTTCCATGTGGTCAAGGGCTCTGCACAGTGCCGGGCCTGCTGTGGCCACTCTACACCTTTTATCTAACTGAATTCTTGACTAAATCAGTCCACACGTCACCTGGTTCCTGGGATGAGATGTGTAATGTTTGCTTTCACTTCCATGGGAAGAACAAACCTTGGAATAACTGCTCTCTCAATGTTTCCCCAAGTTTTCTCTCTCAAAGGAGGTGGAAATTTAAAAATGCCTTTAGAGATAACTGTTCCATCTTTCTGGTGAACCCACCTGAACGGCCCTGCAGGGTGTGACCAGAAACACTTACTCTCCCAATGTGATCAAGAAGAGCAGAGCTCACGACTGCCCTGAGTGCAGGGACTGGGGCTTGGTCAGGGGAAGTAAACTGGCATTTGAGATTAATCCAGCACTGGATCTCAAATGCTGTTGTTGCCCTGGGGGGGCGGGGAGGTAGCTTTTATATTTCTAGACTCAGATAGGAGAGTACCTATAAATGGTAGCATGTCAGGGATGAGCAATCACTGTGGGTCATAGTTGAGCACCCTCCAGTTGCAGGAAGGAGATGGCCAAAGAGGCTCCCTGTGACCAGACAGGGTGTGGACCAGCCTGTTCTGTGCTATTGATGCCTCAATGTGGGGAAGGTCAGTTCAAACAATGCAGCTTCTCGAGTGGATTCTGGCACTCTTTGGCAACTGATTTCCTGTAGCCATAATTCAAGGAGGGTGGAGGTGGGAGGGTTTCTCCTGAAAGGATTAGTCTCATCGACTGTCAGTCATCAGAGCAGAGGGAATCAAGGAACAGAAACTAACAAGACTGGACTCAAGCTGGGGACCTTTTCCTTCTCCAGGCCTCTTTGCAGGCTGGATCTGGGTCCAGGGCAATGGAGGCACGTGTGTGGGCACTGCCTTTGTCAAGGATAAGCCGCTCGCTGGTGCACGGAGGCTCGCTGGCAGGGAACTGCAGGCTGTGCCAGGCCCTGGACACACCTCGTGAGGCTGGCCCGGGCCTGTGGGCTATGGGGGAAGCCACGTCTATTGCTCTTCTAGGTTTGCATTTCCTGGTGTTATTCCAAGCCTTCAGTGAAGTCTTGCCAGGGTCACAGGCTGGCCTCAGCTGTGTTGGAGGTGACTAGTAAAGGGACCCTCTCCCCATTCCTGCCTGGTGGCCAACACAGTGTCAACCCGGGGCGCTGGGTAGCCTCTGAGCTTCCAGGGGAGACAGTGGGCAGAGCAGACATCCTTCTGTGGGACCAGGCGACAATAGCAGTAAGCAACAGGGTGTGGAGGGGTTGCAGCAACCCACGAGAGATGCTGGCACCCTGGGAGCTCACTAGGACAACTAAGGGAGATGTAAGGTGGAGACTGGAATCCCAGCATAAGCTGATGTGGACTTAGAACAAGTGGGAATAAAACACAGATGTAGATACCACCTCCATGAGACTTCCGGCAGACCACCCGGGGCATAAAGATCACCCAGATTATGGCCCCGGTGGCCACTCCTGTGAGGCCAGAGCCCTCCTTCAACATTGACTTAAGCTTTAACAGATTCAGGGTGCTTCGCCCGCCCCAAAGACAAGGACCGTCTCTCCCAGGCCATACATTCCCAGGAGCCTCCCAGCAAGGTTACCCACACCCTGCACTTCACCTCCCCCTGCACCCATCACACGCGACCACAGTCATGCCACAGGCTCGTACACGCACACCACGCTCCCACACAACAGCCCCCCACCCCGCCCAAGCCCTGAAACTAGGTCCCACACACACTCACTCACTCACGGCTCCCTCCTCCCTCTCACGTGGCCGCACCCACCTCCACCCGCTGGATGTGTTTTGCTGGCTTGTGCCGGGAGAATGAAGTTCTATATGTTACTTTTCAGGATCAATGTGGCAAGTTCCAAATAATGTGTGCGGTAAAAAAATCTCTGCCCTGTGTGCAGAGAATACAGACCATTATGCGCTGAGAGAGGTGCACTCAGCCCCCTATTTGTTGTTTGTTGACTGCTGTCAAATACAATAAAATGAAATACATCTGTGGGAATAGAAAAATTAAGGCACCTAAATGTGCCATTGTTTTGATTCTGTCCTAGACTCATAAAATGGTACTTTTCTTCCCTTCCCGAGTGGTCAGATAAATAAATTAACTATAAAGTCTGAAAGAAAAACGCATCCATGGAAAAGTGCTCTGTGGGGCCACAGACTCTGTTTTCCCTCCCCTGCCCCTCCTTGACCACAGGCTTCCTATTTCTCTGTAGGTCCCTGGGATGAGG